>NW_023270415.1:67483709-67574148 GCF_011800145.1 Mirounga leonina | reverse complement strand
GATGGATGGATGGATGGATGGATGGATGGATGGATGGATGGATGGATTGGATGGATGGTAGGTAGATGGGTTGCAAGGGAAGATGAGATCACAAGAGAAACTGGGAAGTGACAATGGGGGAGGTAGGAGGAGAACCGCAAGTCAAAGGAGAAGTGAGCTGTGTCAAATGTGACCCCCCCCCCCCATTAGTTAAGAGAAGGGTAATGAGACATCCATTGGATTTGCCACAAGAAGGTCACTGATGACCTCGGTGAGAGCAGTTCCATGTTGTGGGAGAAGCCAGATTGCAATGGGTGGAGCTGGAGAAATGAGTCGGAGATGAGGAAGTGGAGACAAGTGCTTTCTCCTGCACCTCCCCCTACAAAGCCTGGCTCATATGTTACCTCCTCCACAAACTTTCTCTGAACCTCTGTTCTTCTGTGCTCCCTGAACATCCAGTTACCCATCTGCCACAAATCATGGCTGAGCTCCTAGGGTCAGGGCCTATGACTCTGGACATACACGATGTCATGGGAAGAGCACTGGACTTAGAGTCTAAAACCATGGGCTCCAAGCCTAAAAACCATCCAGCCTACCTCCTCCAAGTTCCTGAGAAAGAAACACATCTTATCTTGTCTAACTTGGTCAAGAACAGGCTTTGAGGCCCTGTCCAGTGCTCACGGCCCCATACTATGGAAGGGTGCCCCTCCAGCTGCCATCCAGTTGTATGGCCTCCTACCAGGTCAGTATCCAGTAAAAGGCCACAGCCTGCCCTGCCACTGCCTTCATCTGCTTCCTTAGCCATGAGAAAATGTAGGAGTATCCAATGGTCATGGACATCCCTCTTTCCCACCATCTCTAGAACTGGTCAAGGCCACAGGCAATCTCTGTTACAAAATAATAGCCGAATTATTCCTGGGGGCTCCCTAAGGAGCCCAGCTGCTCCCACCCCACCAGGCTGGGCTGTCACTGCCTAGACCTGTCACTCTTGGGTGATTCAGCTCAGCCCTGCCTGACCACTGAGGCCAAGGCACCAGCCAGGGCTCCATCACTAGCCGGAAGAATTATCTTGAGGCGGCCACGAAGCTGACCTTTATGGGCTATTTTCTGTGTAGAGGGCTCTGTTCTAGAATGGTTCTTTCATCACCTCGGCCCTACAACAGCTCAATGAGATCTGCGCTATTTCTCTCACTTTATGAATAAGGGACCCAGAAAAGATCAGTCCCTGGAATAGTTGGGCATCTTCAGATCCAAATCTCTCTCCTTGGCAAAATTATGAAAGAGCGAGCATGGAAGGAGAAGGCAATGAGCACTTTTTCTGGGCACTTTTATGTGCCAGGAGCATTGTCCTATTGGATCCTTACAACAACTCCTGGCAGAAACGTATGTTACGGATGAGCAGTGTGAGATTTGGAGAGAGTAAGGGTTGCCCAGTGGGTCAGGACTGAAGCCCATACTATGATTTACACCCAGGCCACTTCTTCTGCTTAATCTGCTTGAATTTTCTCAGCTCTACAGGTAATGTTATCCCCATTACACAGATAAGAAAGCTAAGACTCCGGAGAGTCAGAACAACTTGCTTGAGGTTGCTGTGTAATTTGTGAGATCTGAGGGCTGGGCATAGGGCAGCAGAGGAGGGAGTGAAGGGGGGAGTTGGATTCAAAGCGGGGTTTCTGACTTTGCAGCCTGTTGACAGCAGGCAGGGAAGACGGGATTGGGGAACAGAAGACTTTTCTCTGCCCCTCCGTTGTGCCATGGCCTCTGTGGTTTTTACACCCTCCCCCCACTTTTGGACCTTCAGCATAGCTTTTCCCCTCTCCCCCACACACTCCCCACCCCCCAACTCCCTGCCAGCCTCAGTACCCAGCCGCGACATGGCGGGGGGGGAGGGCGAGGAACCAAGGAAAGCTTCTTGGAAGAGGTGACATTTGAGTTAGGTGTTGAATGATACCATAGGTATGGCCATCTATCACACAATCTGCCAAGCTCTACACCTGATCCAGAAGAAAGAAAGATGAACAGGACACAGTCCTTGCCCTCACAAGTTTCAGCCACTGTGAGGGGACCGTTCCCAGTCTCATCCTCCGACCTCCTTGCTCTCGGGGGAGAAAGGGAAGAAGGAGGAAGCTGGGCATGACAGTGCTGACCACCACACACCTTCCTGGCTCCCTCCACCGGGCAAGGCTCCACTCCGAGCCCACATGAGGTGTGCAGCGGACAAAGGATGGGTTGGCTCCTTGGAAAAGTGATTCATTCACCTTTCACAGAAAAGAAGCAGACTTTCTTGTTTTCTGCACCCAAATCAAGGTCACCTTTGTGCACCTCTGCCCTTTGGGTCTCCGGGGTGATACCCAGTCTGGAAATCTATGCCTTTTGAGACTTCAGACCTGTCCATTCTCCTGCTCAGTAGCACCGACCATCGCAGCCCAGGGCCATCCCCCAGGTCCTGCCTGCAGAGAGACACTTTCAGCCCCCACTCAGGATCCTGAGGACCAGCCCCACCTCCCATCTGTAATGACAGGAAGCCAGCACCTTGAGGTTTTCGCCAAACACCTCCCCATCTTCCCAAAACTGAGTGTCCTGTTCCCAGGAAAGGGAGGGTGTCTGCCTTACCCAGGGAAACATCTGGGAACCATTCCAGAGAGTACTTAAAGAAACCCAAACGCTTTGGGGCAGCCATCCGAGTAGTAACGTGTAGTGGAGGAAAGCGAACACACAGATATCAGAGGTGGACAGATGGGGATTCAAATTCTGACACCAGCGAGGTGCTTGAGACCTTGGGAACCCTCCCCTTCTGAGCCTCTGTGTTCCCATCTGTACCACAGAGCTGGTTATCGTGAGTGTTGAATATCAATGCAGTAACGCCTCTCAGGGCTGTGTGAAAATGGAAGCAAATAGCACAGAAGAAAATGCCTGGCGCTCTGTTCAATCCCCATTGCCCGCTTTCTGCAGCCACTTCGTTACGTGATCCTACAGTCTCCCATGAGCCCTGCACCTGGACTCAGCATCCCCAGTGCCCTATGACTCCCACCTTGAACTGTGGAGGTACGTCTTTCCGGACTTCCATTGTTGGCCCCTTCATCTGTCATCCCTGGGACAAATGTCTTTTGCCACTACATCAAATTCTTTTTCAGGATCATAAGCCTTAGAGATAGGATTTTTCATGGTCGGCTCATGTCTCAAGGGCTGAGAGCCTGGGCTCCTTCTACAGTGCTGACCCTTGTCCTCTACAAGGTCATGACGTCCATAGGCTAGAAAGTACTAGGCTCCTATTCACAAAGAAGTTTCAGCTAGCACCACCGTCTGCACAAAGATCCCCTAGGGGTCTCCCAGATGCTAGCTGGAGCTATAAATGGTTACGTACTTTTATTTCCACCTCTAATCCATAAACTTGGCAAATTGTAGCAAAGACCACGCAACACCTCGTGACCCCATTGCCTGATGGTCATGGAGTCTGTAGGGTTCTTCTCCCCACCAGATCTAGTCCTCACATGTAAAAACAGGGAGAAGACTAGCTGAAGAAATCAGCCCTTCGGACTCCACCCCAAAGAAAGCAGCAAGATAAAGTTCAGAGAAGATGACCAGCTTACTGGGGTCACAGAGCTCGTGTGAAGCAAAATCAGGTTGAACTTTTCCTCTGCATTCCATCTGCCCCCACAGGCAATGCACCTGTGGTCCCATCTTCCCTCCGAGATTTTCCTGTCCCTTCACTGGACCCGGGACACCAGAGAAGTCATTGACTTTTGTACTATCTTACATTCTTATCTTATGTTCCATTTGACAAACCTTGAGACCCTCGACATCAGAAGAACCAAAGAAGCTTCTTCTAAAAGGCGGAGGCCTGGGCCCCACCCAGACCCACAGGCTAAGAATTTCCCAGGGGGCTTCCAAGCAGGTCTATTCCTGAGAAGGGCGGTTCTGATGCGGAGCCAGGGCAGGGAACCACCACATCTTTAATTACTCACAGGAATCGCTTCTCGGCCTTTTGGCTAAGATCAAGTGTAGTATCTGTCCTTATCAGTTTAAAATTACTCATAGGAAATGGATAATGAGCACCTACTAGGTGCCAAAGCAGTGTCACCGTGGCCAACTCTGCCGCCAGAGCCCGCCAGAGCAGGCTTTCTCAACTCCACTTTCTGTGAGGAAGGGAAAGCTACAAGACACCGAGGGGCTTCCCAAGACACACAGTTGATAAGAGGCAGAACCAGGCTTTGAATCGGGGTCTATCTGACTGCAAAGCCCACACTTGCCTGCACCCTTGACGTGTAGTCCTACTGGGTGAGAGCCCTGCGCTAACGGACCCCAGGGATAGGGGACGAGTCAGGCTCACGCCCGGTCTAGGAGCCCACACCTGAATGGTGGTGGCTGATACATAAAAGTTAACTGACACACAAAGCTGCCTGAGAAGGATAAACAGAGGTTCCAAGGGCTAGGAGAGCCCACTGGGGGTGTGGTGGGGACACTGGGGGGCGGGGGGTGGGAACCAAGGAAAGCTTCTTGGAAGAGGTGATGTTTGAGCTAGGTGTTGAATAATACCATAGGTTTGGCCATCTATCCCACAAGGTGCCAAGCTCTACACCTGATCCAGAAGAAAGAAAGATAAACAGGACACGGTCCTTGCCCTCATGATGCTGGGAGTCTAGCACTCTGCCTTCTCTGAATCTCCCATTTTTCTCTGCCAACCCTCCCTCCTCTCCTCCCTCCCTCTTCCCCTATCCCCATCTCTCTGCTTCCTTTGGTGCCTCAGCTCCCCCTTGGCCCTGCACAGTGAGTCCAGGCTTCTGGATCGTCCAAGAAATGGGGTGCTCCAGGCCCAGAGCCAGGGAGGAGAGAGGCACGTGGGCCCTGCCCAGGCCAGGGGACAAGGAGATGAGCTTCAGGGCCATAGAGTGAGTCACAGTACACAGACACTTAAGCAATGGGGATAATAAGACACACTTTCCTGGGAAGCTGGGGAGAGAGATGAGGTAGGAAGGGAAAGTGCTTTGAGCTTCTCGGAGGAAAGAACCCATAAACAGATCCAAGGTGTTATTACCATGGTCATTACCTGCCTCAATTAAAGGGGTACGCATCTAACTACGTGAAGAATCATTAACTCGTTCTGCAACCCACACATGGTTGTATTTTTAATATAATTTCATTTTTATTATTAACAGATAAGACCATGAAATATCCTGCGAGTCATTCTGACATGTTAATACTCCCCTTTGGCCTGGGTGGGGTGTCCTCCCTCCCACGGGGCTAGGAAAGGGTCCAGGCCAGGGAAAAGAGGCTGAACCTCCCTTGGTACTCCAGCTCCCCAGCCCCAGGTCCTCCTCAAAGAAGTCTGGAACCATCTCTTGGTCCCTGAGCCCATCATCTGAATTGTCCTTCCTCTTGGCCCTCCGTACCTTTCCCTGCTTCACACATCTACCCACACTTGCCCAACCTGCCCTCCCATGGTGGGCAAGGAGGATGGGTGAACTGCTGGGTGCCAGGCAGTGGGGGACCAAAGCTCAGTTAGACACAGTCCTGGCCTTCAAGCAGGCCGGTTCATTAATTCACCCAGCTAGCTAGCTCTGAGCACTGGGCTCTGTGCCCAGTACTCAGAACAGCAGGTGAATGACACATGTTTCCGCCCAAGGATACACACCTGGAAGGGGAGACAGACCCCCCCCCCCGCAAACAACCACAGAAATACCTACAAATGCGTGTTGTAATAAAGCAATGCCCCCAAGGGCTGCAGAGACTCAACAGAATAATTAAGTCTGCCTTCGAGTAGGACTGGCAGGAGCATGCCCAGAAGGTTCTCCAGAGGGAACAAGACATGAGCTAGGCCTCAGGGTGCTTAGAGAAGGAAGGGCATCGCAGGCTGAGGGAACAGCGTGAGCGAGACAGACATTGGTGTTCTGGGGCAGGGTGGAGGAGTGCACTAGGGCTGGGGAGGTGAGGCATTTGGGAGAAAGGATAGAAATGACGTTGATGTGGTGTGGGGGTGACAGGGAAGGGCCTGGTCTGCCATGACTATACCAACAGGCAGTGTTTACAGAACCAACCAGGAGCCAGGCCAGGGCAAGGCCCTTTCCCAGTAGCAGCTTCGTAAACTGTCACGGCCGCCCTCCCTAGGTGACTCTGTGCACCCTCTCTCCACTGAAGACACGGGCTGCCCAGCTAGGAGCAGGAAAAGCAGGCTCAGAGGCACCCCAGCGTTTAATGCCAAATAAGGACTTTTTGAGGATGGAAGGGAAATTTAGTCAGAGGGAAGGGGGGCCGCAGGCTCTTTGGGGTAAAGTGATGCGGTAACGGGGACACAGGAGAACTGCGGGGCATGGACCACTGACGAGGGCAATGGAGGAAGAAGGTACAATAGACCCCCCAGCCCCCCCGCTGCAGGGAGCAGGCTCCACCATCCCAAGAACCCAGCGCAGCACAGGATGCAATCATAGAGGGCCAAGCTGGAAATGGCCTTCCGGAAAACCTTCTGGTGGGGTAGCACGTTCCCCTCCTAAATCATCTGCCAAGCTGCCCCATCATTATGCTTCCTGCACCCTCAAGCAAGTCAGTAGCATCTCTTTGCTTAGACTGCTTCAGATGAAGTCCAAAATCCCTCCTAGGGCCCAGAAGGTTCTGCATGACCTCTTCCTGGCCTGCTCCTCGCCTCCCCGTCCCTGTCTCCTTCACTCACTACCCCCTCGGCCCCCCTCCCCACCTTGACTTCCTATACTCTGGCCACACAGGACTTACTCAAGTGTCTCATCAGCGCCTGGCTCTTTCTGTTCCTGGAACTTCATGCTTGAAATAGTTCTTGCCATTCCTCCCACCCTCCCCTGTCCCCCAGGCTGACCTCCTGCCCTTATCCTTTAGGGTTCAGCCTCACCGACCCTCCTCCTGCCCCCTGCCTGTCCCACCCTCCCATGATGCTCTGGTCTTTTCCAGCTGATGTTTTCTTGCTTGTAATATTTGTTCATGATCAGCTCCACACCAGACTTGTTCACTGCTCTGCTCTCCAAGGCTGAAACAGTGCCTGGCACAGAGCAGGGCTCGTGAAGTAGTTTTGGGGTGAATGAGTGAGGAAACAAGAAAAAGGATGTGCAAGCCCCACGTTATACGTTCATTAGCGTGTGCGGTTCCTCTGGCCTGGACCATCTCCTGTTTTCTTGCCCACAGCCCCCCTTAGTCCCACTGACTTCGAGAAGGCCTCCTTGGCATCTGTAATCAAGACACAAGAGGAGACTCCTCTTAATGTCTGCGGTAGGACACGTTGTCTGAACATCGTGATGCTCCAGTAAATCCACCGCAGCTCGTGATTACACTCCGCTCTGTCTGTGTAAATCTTGCCTCCCCTGTTACAAGACAGCTCACCAAGTCCTGACGATGCTATACACAAAAATGGGCACCAGAGAAGGGAGGTGAGGGGTTCACATGCCTGAAAGTGAGCTCAGCCACCAGAAGGGGATGACTCACCGTAAAGGGTTTTGAACATGACATAGCATCATATAAATGCAGCCTAGCCTCCTTTCCTTTCCTGCACTGATCAAACACTCGCTACACATAAGGGTCTGAGTTTGGCAGTACAGGAGAGAGAAAAGAAACTGAAGCTCTGATCCCTGGGCACTAAGTTTATGATCTAGTTGCAACATAAGACCTGATCATAAGCAATCACCGTAGAAGACTATCAGCTAAGTACCCAAAAGAACCCCACCTCCGGAACTCTATGTCTTTATCAGGGAATTATCCCCAAATCTGGCCCCATGCCCATGAGCACCTGGGTGCTCAGTTCCCTTTCCCACTGGGTGGTGTTCACTTCCACAGCGCCATCCCCAGTGGATCTCCTATTTGCATTGCCCATTTTATCTCCTCTGGTGGAGAGAGAGAGAGATACCGTGAGCTTGCCCCAGACAAAGTGCATGTTGCCAAAACCAGTCCTGGGCTGTCTGCAGACTATCCTGCCTCCCGTGCCTTGGAATTGTTTCTGAGTGCTTGCACTCAACACCCTGCCTCCAGCAAGTTCACCCAGTTGGGCAATGTGGCCAAACGGCCATGAAGAGGGTAAATGCTAGCCCCTGGAGTCCAAAGGTTGCAATGAGTACTTGGAGTTTGTAAGCACACTTTTGAGATCTTTAATGGTGAAGGCAAAGGTGTTTTAGCTATATATGCAGAAAGAGGGCCCTGAAACCAAAGGACTATAGATGAGTCGGGGAAGGTGACTCTTGGCACTCTTCGGGGACTGAGACTCGGGAGTTGCCAAAGTTTCTCAGATTCTACAACCCCCACCTTGAGCTGCCTGGATGATGAAATATTCTGAAGAGCTTGAATTGCCTACACCGGTGAGCTGAGCTAAAACCCAGCACCCCAGCCTACCTCCCAGGTGATCACAAAGGACGAGGGGTGGGACCCGCTGTGCCCCCACCAACACTCAACAGACCAGAGCTGCCAGCCTCAGGAGGAGTTCCTTCACTTATTAGTTAACAAATGAAATGCCAGGTGGAAGCACAGTGTTGAAACAAAACTCGATGCATCCCCACCCCGAGGCGTGACGAAACACTTGGAAGAGATCTTCACAGGCACTTGGCTCATGCCTGAGAGAGCAAGGGAGGTGGGTGCTGGGGCTGAGGACACCCAGGCCCGCAAGGTTTGCACTTGAACTAAGCATGCCACACCTCATGGCAGAGAGGCAGAGGATGGGGCGGGAAGGGGACTTCGGGAGGTTAGTGCAGCTGCGTGGGGAAAGCCCAGTTTGGCAGAGTCAGCCTTTGGTGGCCTTAGAGTCTTTGCTTTCTAGCTGAGTACTGCAACCCGAGCCTGGGAGTCCTAATGGTTCCCTAAGAAGGCACTGCTAGAAAAAATCAGGAAGAGAGGCCAGGTCACAGAATGGGGAGGGAGCGGAGAAAAAGGGGAGCAGGAGGTGGGGAGGGGAGGGAGGGGGAAGGGAGGGAAGCAAACAGAATGAAACCTTTGAGATTATGTCTGTAGTATTTCTGATCTGAAATATTCAGATTCCATGAAGCGGCGGAAATCGGAGGGGTAGACGAACCATGAGAGACGATGGACTCTGAAAAACAAACTGAGGGTTCTAGAGGGGAGGGGGGTGGGAGGATGGGTTAGCCTGGTGGTGGGTATTGAGGAGGGCACGTTCTGCATGGAGCACTGAGTGTTATGCACAAACAATGAATCATGGAACACTTCATCTAAAACTAATGATGTAATGTATGGGGATTAACATAAGAATAAAAAATTTAAAAATTTAAAAAAAAAAGAAATATTCAGATTCCAGCAGTTTGAAAAAATTTTCCCAATGAATGGAATGGTGCATGTGAATGTATGTGCAAGTATATATGTATCCGGTGTGTGTGCTAGAATGGTGTGTGCGTGCACACCCATGGGTATATTTGTGCATGTGTGTGTGTGTGTGTGTGAGCACAAGTGAATGTGTGAGAATGCATGCAAGCGTGTGCACGTGTGTATGTATATGTGTGTGCACATTTGTGTGTCTGCCTGTGCAGCATCTCAGATTGAAAACAGCTCTGAAATAAAGCCTCAGTAAAGGAGGGATCTTATCCGCTCCGCTGCGGACCAGCTGGGTGACCTTGAGCAAGGCATATCACCACGCTGGGCCTGTTTTCTCCCATGTTCTAACTCCCAAAGCAATGCCTGGTACATAATAATCACTCAATAAATTTTGACTAAATGAGCAATTGTTATTTAATGATAATGCTGCCTATTTCTTTGGGTTGAAGAAATGACAAGATGAGAAAGCACATGCATAACTATTCTCTGACTCTCTTCATGCTTCGCACATAATAGAAGCCCAATAATTGTGAGCCCTACCCCTCTGCAAATTCAGTTTTTATCCCCTTGGTAGAAGGAGGGCAATGAAGGAAATGATGCATAAGGTCGCACATCTCCTACAGCTCGCTTCCTTGGGCTGCATACCACTGACCACATTCCTTTTTATTTTTAAATTTTAATTCCCATATAGTTAACATAGTGTTATATTAGTTTCAGAGGTACGATAATCGTGGTTCAGCAATTCTATATATTACTCAGTGTTCATCATGGTAAGTGTACTCTTTTTTTTTAAGATGTTATTTGAGAGAGAGAGCACAAGAGTGCGCATGAGCAAGGGGAGGGGCAGAGGGAGAGGGAGAAGCAGACTCCTGGCTGAGAAGGAAGTCCCATGCGATGCGGAGCTCCATCCTAGGACTCCAGGATCATGACCTGAGCCGAAGGCAGCCGCTTAACCAACTCTGCCACCCAGGTGCCCCATAAGTGTACTCTTAATCCCCAATCACCTATTTCCTCCACCCCCTTCACCCACCTCCCCTCTGGTAACCATCTGTTTGTTCTCTATAGTTAAGAGTCTGTTTTCTGGTTTGTCTCTTTTTTTTTCCTTGTTAGTTTGTTTTGTTTCTTTAATTTCATATATGAGTGAAATTATACAGTATTTGTCTTTGTCTGACTGACTTATTTCACTTAGCATTATATATACATATTTGCCTGCCACATTTTCCTTATCCATTCATCAGTCAATGGACACTTGGGCTGCTTCCATAATTTGGTTATTGTAAATAATGCTGCTATATACATAAGGGTGCATATATCCTTTTGAATTAGTGTTTTTGTATTCCTTGGCTAAATACCCAGTAGTGCAATAGCCGGATTCTAGGGGGTTCTATTTTTAACTTTTTGAAAAACCTCCATACTGATTTCCAGAGCGGCTGCACCAGTTGCATTCCCACCAACAGTGCAAGACAGTTCCTTTTTGTCCACATCCTGCCCAACACCTGTTGTTTCTTGTGCTGTTGATTTTAACCATTCTGACTAAAGGTGCGAGGTGAGAGCTCATTGTAGTTTTGTTTTGCATTTCCCTGATGGTGAGTGATGATGAACATCTTTTCATGTGTCTGTTGGCCATCTGCATGTCTTATTTGGAGAAATGTCTGTTCCTGTCTTCTGCCCATTTTTAAATTGGATTATTTGTTTTTTTGGGTGTTGAGTTGTATAGGTTCTTTATATATTTTGGATACTAATCCTTTATCAGATATGTCATTTGCAAATATCTTCTCCCATTCAGTAGGTTGCCTTTTAGTTTTGTTGATTGTTTCCTTTGCTGTGCAGAAGCTTTTTATATTGATGTAGTCCCAATAGTTTCTTTTTGCTTTTGTTTCCCTTGCCTCAGGAGAGAAAAGAGTTGCTACAGTCGATGTCAGAGAAAATTACTACCTGTGCTCTCTTCTAGGATTTTTATGGTTTCAGACCATGACCATATTTTTGAGCCAATTTCCAGAGGCTTCTGAGTTCCTATTATGTTATATATTAGCTAGGCCTCTTCTCCCTGCCCTTAGTCAAAGATTGACAGCAATTCATTTGCAAGAATTAAATGCAAGACTGAATTTTAATGACTCAGAAATTTGAGGCCAACTTTGCTTTCAGTGACCTTTAAGGAAAGGAAGCCTAGTAAGTGACCTGGTACCTGACCTTCCATCTGGTGGTATACTTGTGGGTCACAATCTTGCAAGATAGGAATAATTATCTTCATTATGCATTTAAAGGGACAAAAGCTTGGAGAGGTCAAGTGACTGGCCCAAGGTCACCCTACTCACTCCAGGGTCACAGAGCTGCCTCCCAGCCCAACAAGTGATATTCAGAAGCTTATGAAAGGTAAGATCTCCTCACTCAGACAAACAGAAATGAGGTCTCGAGTTCTGAACCCATAAACATCTCAAAATCTCTGACTAGTCAGCCCTGGTTGAGTATTGGCAGATAGAGCCAGGGCCATGTGGCAATCAGAAAACTAGTCAGGTGGGACTGGAACAGTGCCTCTGAGGTATTTCACAAACACGGGGAACAAACACATTGGTGTCGCAATCCTGGCCACCCGGAGCTGCCGCGTTGGCTGTTTTTTGCGCAGGGACTGTGGATAAGGAGTTTGAGGGCTTGAGGGCTGAGGTCGCTAGGACTCCTAGATGGGTGGCCATCTTGGAGACTGCATCAGCCCTTAGGAGGCAGCTTTTCAGTCCCCAAACCCCTGATGGGTATAGCCAGATGGAACTGCTCCTTCCAAACTGCCCAAGCTACTCCAGACTCCTTAGTGGAGGCACCCGAGGCCTTCCGTGGTCCAGAAGTAACCTGCATTTCCATCTTCTCTGACTACTCTCTCTGACAGACGTGAAGACCCAGACTCACCAGCCTTCTGACTGGATCCCAAACATACGTTTGGCTCCATCGCCTCCATGCCCAGGAAATAGACCATCCCCTGCCCTCAAAAGACCTATTCATCTTGTAATCCTAAAAACAAAAGTTAATTAAGACCAAATCTCTTCTTAGCATTTCGCAATGCCTTCTGGGATAATTAATATAACTGGTATGAACTGCTCCATAAACTCAGAGCACAAATATGGTCACATTCCACTTATTTTTCCAATTAATCTCCCAAGCACACATCTACATGAAAAGTCCAGCATCTCCCTCTGGAGGCTTCCTCCCTTCCCAAGAAATTGTCCCATAGCCCTGGGGACAGGCCAAGTAAAAACAAAAATGAGCTTCGCACATACCAGGCATAGAGGAACTGGAGTCTGTTCAGTTCAGAACGGGCGGGGATTCTCTCGGCCATGGATTCCTGCTACCACACAGTGTCACTGTTGAAACTCACGCCTACACAATTTCTTGGATACACGCAAAGGCGGAAACCAAGCCCCTGACCAGCAGCCAGAGGCCCCATGTAGGGCTCATCAAGTATGATTCTTATTCATTTTCTCATACTTCGTTATTTCCCAGGGCACAAGAACACAGCAGGAACCCCCAAGCAGGACTGATTCTACTCTCCACCCCAAACAAATCCCTTTCCCCTGGCCCATGAGCACCGCGGGGAACTCTTTTAAATATCCAGAATTGTAAACACCTGTTCATATCCTTCTCTCAAGAGCATGAGGGCTCCTTGCTGTGCACCTGCCCTTCTCAGGGAAGCTGGCCTCGGTGCCTTTCTTCTCCTGCCCGCACCCTGATGTGCCTGGCAACCACCTCATGAAAGAAGAGAACAAAAGCCCAGGTTAAATCTCCGGCAGGGCACCTCCTGTTAGTACCCCTGTGACATGTCCAGTAAATCTCAGGCCATAGCTGGATAGTAATTATATTTGGGAGGGGCCTACGGTCTGCCAGGCACTTTGACACATATGAGCCTGTTTAATCCCTCAACACAGGGCAAAGCAGTGAGAGCAGCGTTTTCCAGAGGAGGAAAATGAGGCAGAGTTGGCGGGGGGGGGGGTGCCCAAAGCTAGACACCTGTAAGGTGCTTGAGCACTCTCTCCTCGCCTGGAGAGACCATAGCTTGCCCCCACCTGCAGAGGGTTACTGCGGATGAGTCCAAACTGAAAGAAACAGCCTGAGCAGCCTGAAAGAGATAAAGGAATACCAAAAGGGCATCCCAAAGGGTTGTGTGAGGCCAAAGAGGGGCTGTTACCTTGGTGGAAGATAGGGAAAGAATGGGTTCATATAGCCCCCAGAACACAGCCTAGCACATAGTAGGTACTCTGTTTATATATGTGTGTATATATATATATATATATTTTTTTTTAAATATAGTATAGTTGCAATTGATGTAATGGATATCTGCCCTGAATGCTGCTTATGCACCTGCTCTGTGCCCAGACCAGTGGAGCCTATGGGCTGATTCCAACACAAAACCTCATCTCTGAGTTTACCATGAAAGAGAAGACTCATTTTTCAATTATTCTAATTCAACAATAGAGGAGAAATATGATATCAAGAAAACTAGAGAAAGGGTGAGAAGAAAGCCCAGGGGGAGAAAATGCTAACTTCCATCTGGAGAAGCTCAGGAAGGCTTCCTGGAGGAGTGAGCATTTTAGCTGGGCCTTGGAATGTACATAGCAATAATGATAACCATAATCCATTACTGACTCTTGACCACTTGTTATGTGGCAGACAAGGTAAGCCCTTCGTATATATATACTCATTTAATTCTTCCAATAAATCTACGAGGCAGGTACTTTTATTATTTATGCGGGTAAGGACACTGAGATCCAATAATGACAATGCAGTAATGGTCGAAGCAGAGGTTGAATCCCAAATTTATCTGGGACTTATCCACCAGGTCAGAGGTGAGGCTGGGACAGAGGAGAAAGGTGTGGTCGTCCAGCGGAAGGACTCCCCTGGAGTGGGCTTCCCGCAGGGAGGCAAGGAGACATGACTAGTCTTCTCCTGGGAAGGAGGCAGAGTCTCCCTGCCCACTAGGAAACAGCAACAGGGTGAGCAGCAAACTGCAACAGATGAACTAAGACATTGGCTGCTTGCACAACAATTAGAGAGAAATTGGGATTGTTTGCTCCAAACTTCCCCAAGTGTGAGCCATGGTAAGAGAGGGAATGGGTTACAGGGCTCATGGCCCACCAATCAGAGCTTATCACTTACTGTGGGCACGGCCTATATGAGGCTTTTGTAAGCATTATCTCATTGTCATTTTCATACTAACACTCTAATAATCATAGATAATATCCATTGATTGTGAATCATGTGCCAGGCATTGTTCTAGAGGCTTCTGTGTATTTAAACTCATTGGATCCTCACAGCAACTCTATATAATAAGTAGTAGTATTATCCCCATTTTACAGAAGAGGAAACTGAGGCAGAGGACAATTAAGGATTTATCCGAAGATAATATGGGTGATAAATCGAAAAACCTGGATTCGAACTTCGGTAGTCTGGCTCAAGAACTCATGTTCTTCACCACATATAAAGTAGGCATTATTATCCACATTAAATAAACAAAGGGGTAGAGGTCTGGCAAGATTATATGAATCATCCAGTCATTTTGGTGGCAAAACCAACATTTGAACCCAACATCCACACTCTTAACCACGTGGCATATAGCAGCCCTCCTCCTGCCCTGACCTATGGCATGATGCTCACACATCGCATCTCTCTACACCTCTGTTTCATCACCTGGAAAAGCGGAAGAAAAAACTTGGTATTTTCCAAGAGCCTGGTCATCTGACCTCCCAGGACAGGTGGGAAGTTTGAACATCCTAAGGGATCACCTGAGTAGGAAACCAGTAACTCTCTGGAAGGCAAAAGACAGCCTAACTCTCAACAGCTATTCATTTGCACGCAGATAATTCGAGGTTCCTGTCACCAGTCATGGTCCACCCCTGTGGTAGAGTGTCCAATATGGCTGCCAATGGTTTCTCCCATCTCTGCTCATACATTCTGCTCCTCAGAGCAAGAGGTGGAGTCTATTTTCCCTACCCTAGAATCTGGTCTGGCCTTGTGATTTACTTTGCCCAACCAGTGCGGTAGCAGTGATGTCCTGCGACACCTGAGCGTGGCCTTAAGAGTGTATGGAGCTCCAGCGCCACTTTCTTAGAAGCCAGCTGCTAGACCACAGATGATGGTAAACCACATGGAGAAGAGAGGTCCAGATGAGAAACCATCTTGGATGTCCCAGCCCTGGAAAGCACCCAGCCAAGTGCAGCTACTTGATTATCCCTGGCTATTTCACATGGAACAGAAAACTGCCCAACTTTGGGGAGAAATAATAAATACTTGTTTGGAGTTTAGTTTGTTACACAGCAATTGAAAGAACCCCATTTCCTCCACTTTATCTTTTTTTTCACCGCAAACGATTATTCCATAACTCACAGGTGTCAATGTCCATTAGCTTATGGCATGTAAGTGTCCTCATGCCTTCGTGATTAGGGATGACTAACTACCTAAGGCAAAGGGCAGTAATGTGGCTTCCTTCATTCAGTGAGCATCTATCTGGAACATCCTTGGGTCTAAAGACCCAGAGATAAATTAAGACACAATCCGCGCCTTCAGAAAACCATGTTTTGGGAAGAGCTGGGACCCTTTCAACACAACAGAGAGGAATGGGGTCAATGCGTTCATTCATCCAATGTCTATTGAATGCCCACTACACACATTAGGGACTGTGCTACCCATTTGTGCTAATGAACCAAGCCCTCATCCTGCTTACATTTTAAGAGTATTTCATTCCAATAATCACAGAGGTACAAGTGAAGCTCTGTGGGAACACAAAGGAGCTAAATGTTGGGCTGGGCTGGGCAGGGTAACAAGTTTTATACCTATTTTACGGATAATGATTCTGAGATCCAGGAAAGCTCAGCCTTACTCCACCACTTATAAGCTATGTGACCTTGAACCAATTACTTAACATTTCTGTCCTTCACTTTCCTCATCTATAAAATGAGTTTAATAATTATGCCTACATCATAGACTACTCTAAAGATTAAATGAGTTAATATTTGTAAAGCACATAAAATAATTCATGACCCTTCTTTAAACACTACATTAATCATCGTTAAAGGAATTTTAGAAACCAAGCAAAAGACAGAGATACGACTGGCCCAAGTTCCACAGAACTGGGTAGATGTTAGTTGGAACTGACCCCTGATCCGGTGCTCTTTCCAAATAAATACGTGCTTCCGTTTTCACTGAGAGATTTAAATCATCTTCGCACTCCCTCCAAACCTACATATTACAGGAAGACCCTAGCACGTCCCCTTATCAAAGGATTCAGCAGAAAGGACTCCAAGGTTCAAATCTCAGGCTCCAGTTGAATGTGTGCAGGGTAGAGGCTGTTGACATGACTCAGGTGGAGGCTAATTTACAAACGCATGTGCCAGAAATCATGCTCACTGCCCAGCTATGTTGAGTGGGCCTTGAAGGGTTAACATGCACCATCCTGCAGATAGGGACAGCCTAGGACTGTGACTTGTCCACAGGTATTCCCACCTTCCATTGTCTGGCCACCCTCAGGTCTGCCTCCGTGAGCCTCATCTGATGAAACTTGGCCACCCAAGGCAGAGAGTGCCCAGGCATCGTCCTTCCATGGGAGTGGAAAGCAAGGGCGATAGGAAGACTATGGTCTCATTTGCAGCCTGGCTTCCCTCCACGTACCAACAATGACACAACAGCCTCCTCCAACGAGCATTTTCCAATCTCCACTGAGATCTGTTGGATGAGGAGCCAGTTTCCATCACAGCCATGCACAGGCGGCTGTGGGTGGGGGTGTGGATGTAATTCTCTTCCACCCCAAGATCTGGGAAGACGGAGCTCATCTCCTCACCAGCCAGAAGCCCAGCCAAGTATAATAGGCAGTTGCTAGGGGCCATGAGGAACCAAGTGGGGAAATGGCCCCACAGTCGGGACCGTGAAAGCTACAGTTGTCAGGGAAGCATGCTCATCTGCCCGCTGATGGAATTGTCCCAAAAGGAAAGATTTAACTTGTTTGAGGAACTAGTCAGAGCCTGGCTTGGGCACGCTGCCTGTGTATTACGAGAACCATCTGTGGAAAATGTGGACTGGAGTTATTGCCAAGCAGATCCTAGCCCTGGAGCCTAAGATTCAGTGGCCCTTGGTGTGCAGCCAGCCCCCAATTCCTCAGGAGCCCCCTGACCACTACCAGTGCCAGACAGGCTGACCCGTGTTTCTCAGTCACTCGGCATGTGCTAAGTCCCTGTGATTGGCAGGAGGTGCAATGACATGGCCTCTGCCCTCTAGGACTTCTCTGCCCAGAGCCCACGGAGAATTACGATACAGTATGACAAATGCCACAACAGCAGAGTTCTGGGAGCCCAGAGGGAGGAGTGACTGTTCTGTCTGGACAATCCCAGGAGGATTCAGAAGAGGTGAACTGTGAGCCAGGCCTTGAAGGGTGAGCTCTGCTTCACTAGGGTTTGTGAGGTGCCTGCTGGGTACCCGGCAGAATGCCAAAGCTGGCCAGGGCCAGGGACCCGGATGTAGGGGGATTCCAGCCGGGCTCTGTTCCCACCCTCCCCACCCGGCCTGCCTGCCAGCCTTTCAAACGCCAGCTCAAAAGTATCTCCCTGGCAGGAATCATTTTCTGGTTTCCACCAGCCCCTAACTCACCATCTCCTCTGGAGCCGTGAACTGAGTTCAGCCTTTTCATGAGCCAACAAAAAGTCATTTAGAGAGGCCCAGGAGTAGCTCAGAGGAGGGAAGAGCCCTACAAGACTCCCCAGCTGGTACTAGTCTCCAGGAAGAGAAGACGTGCTCCTGTCCTCTGTTGGGCGCCCCACTGGTCATATTTAGAAGTTCATAGAAAATTAGAGTTGGAATTAGGGATGAAGAGAAAATATATCCTCCCCGAGAATGCCAGTTGAAAGGGTCTTGGGTTGCTTTAAGTGGGAACTGGTGTTTGAACCCGGGGAAGCTGCAAGCCCCTTGAGAAGAGAGGTTTGCGTTTTCTTCGTGTGGGTAGCCGCATGTCTCCTCCCTGACGCTCATACTTAACTTCCCAGCAGGAACCTCTACAGGGCAGAAGGTACTTGCTATAGTCTGAATGTTGTGTCTCCTCAAAATCCAAATGTTGAAATCCTAACAGCCAAAGTGGATCGTATGGGAGGCAGGCCTCTGGGAGGCGCTTAGGTCATGAGGGAGGGTGGAGCCCTCGTGAATGGAATCAGTGCCTTATAAGAGAGGCCCAGAGCAACCCCTGGTCCCTTCCACCATGTGAGGACACAGCAAGAGGCACCATCCATGAACCAGGAAGTGGTCCCTCAATAACCACCTCACCGTACCTGCTGGCACCGTGACCTTGGGTTTCCCAGCCTCCAGAACTGTAAGAAATACATGTCTGTTCTTTACAAACTACCCAGTCTGTGGTATTTTGTTATAACAGCCTGAACAGACTGAGACAGCACTCAGAGAAGCCATTCTGAACAGGAAAGGCAGACACCTCAACAGAGCTGAATCTCTCCGGGCCAGTCTGGATGGTTCCCCCTCACCGGGTGTGGGAGACTCTTAAGGGATCGGGATCAGGAAGCTTAGACATGCTATCCAACTGTAGAAGGCAGAAAGGCAGAACAGAAAGAAGGGGGGGTTGCCAAAAAAATGGAAGACAGGAAGAAAGGAAATTAAGAAGGAAGGGTGGATATTTTTCAAGCACCTACTACGTGCATGGCACCCAACTACCCACGTTACGCACATTATTAACTACTGTTGTATTTAATGGCTGTTCCAAACCACCCTGTGAGAAAGGTTTCATTGACTCCACTTGATAGATAAGAAACTGAAACTCAGAAAATTAAGTAACTTGCTGAAGGTCAAAGCCCTAGTAAACAGGGATTCGGTCCAAAATCTGAAGACTCCAAAGCCAGTGCTTTTTCTAGACGGCCTGGATAAAAATAACTGCCATTTATTAAGAACCTGCTACTCGCCAAGTCCTGGGAAGGCTCTTTACAAACACAGTGTCACACGGAGATTCTCACTGAACAGATTCTCCCCGCAGAGCGGCCCCTGTCCAGGTGCTTATCCCGCCCAGGAGGCAAGAGCCAACGTGACCATACCATCCAGCATCCAAAGCAGTGCAGTGCTGAGCATGGCCAGGAGCACTACGTTCATTGTCATGAGCAGCAAGTACACATGACACTGTCTCACGTGTCACCCTGACTGTAGCCCACCTTCCCACCACACACACAGCCCCCTGAGCAAATATGTTCAAAGAGGTAGAATCCAACTCTATTGTATGATCCTCGAGTCCTCTTCAGCCTCCCCAACAAAGGGTCAGCCAACCACTCCAGGGTCTCACAGACCCTGATTCCACTGTCCAGGAGGAATGTAAATGAAATAGAGCAACACATTTTTACTGTTTGGCTTTTTTTATGAAACCAATGCTGTCCCACTCGAAGAATTACCCTGTGCCTTGAGAACATGTCTTTCTTGCTTTCTTGAGGCTTAAACATATTCTTTCTTTGGATGACAGGAAGGCTATAACAAACTGAAGATTGATTTTTAATGCCTTCAGTGGACAAAATTAAAAGGTGACAACTTTATGATGTTAGTTTGCTTGGCATTTTTTTTTTTTTTTTACCATTTTTAAGTGCACAGGCCAGTGGTATGAAGTACATTCACACCGTTCTGCAACCATCACCACCATGAATGTCCAGAACTTTTCCATCATCCCAAGCTGAAACTCTGTCCCTATTAAACAATAACTCCCCCTCCCCCAGCCCCTGGTAACTACCATTCGACCTTCTGTCACTAAGAATTTGTCTACTGTAGATACTGCTAGAAGTGACATCAGACGGTATTTGTTCTTTTGTATTGGTTTATTTCACTTGACGTAATTTCTTCAAGTTTCACTCATGCTGTAGCATGTGTCAGAATTTCCCATCTTTTCAAGGCTGAATGATATTCCACTGTCTGTATAGACCACATTTTGTTTATCCATTCATCCATCGGTGGCACTTGGTTTAATTTTACATGTCACCATAATCCAAAACCCTGGCATGACTGATCCCATGTGTGCACATACTTAAGTGATGGGGCACTCACTCCCCACCCTCCCCAGGACTTCATTTTCTGGTTTCTATTGAAGCCTGGATGACAAGGGAAGAGCAGATTTAACTGAGGAGGAGTGTGGTGACACGATGGAGAATGACTTTCAGGCCTGGGCAGGCTTCACTATACTTCAAGATTTGATCGTCCTCGCTGGAGGTCTAGAACCTCATTGTTCAACTTATCCAGGAATGACCAGACCCTAGAAAAGGGACTCCATCCACCTACATCCATGGCCACTTGGTCATTCTTTGTTCATTCCCTCACTTGCTGAGATGTACCCTGAACTCAGATACTCAGACTAAAAACTTTGGAGTTACCTGCAACTGCTCTCTTTATCTCACACCCCATATCCAAGACCAGCAAATCTTGTCATCAGCCAATTCAAACTAGACCTCAACCCAAGCTCCCCTCACTGCACCACCACCTCCCCAGGCCAAGTCACCATATCTTGTGCCCGGACGATAACAATAGTGTCTTAGATGATCACCCAGTGTGAGACTTTCCTTCTTAACAATCCTTTCTACCCAACCCCCAACATCCAGAATGTCCTTCTAAAATGTAAATGTGTTCATGTGAGTTTCCTAGAATACGGCAGAAACCTGCCCAGGTTAACACAATAAAAGTAATGGATGAGGTCTCTTTAAAACATATTCCAGAAGTAAACCCACAACTATATGGTCAGTTAATCTTCCAAAAAGCATGGAAAATATTCAATGGGGAAAAGACAGCCGCTTCAACAAATGGTGTTGGGAAAACTGGACAGAAACATGCAAAAGAAAGAAACTGGACCACCTTCTTACACCATACACAAAAATAAGTTCAAAATAGTTTAAAGACCTAAAGGTGAGACCTGAAACCGTAAAAATCTTAGCAGAGAACACAGGCAGTAACTTCTTTGAATGGCTGAAGCAACTCTTTTCTAGATATGTTTCCTGAGGCAAGGGAAACAAAAGCAAAAAGAAACCATTGGGACTACATCAATATAAAAAGCTTCTGCACAGCAAAGGAAACAATCAACAAAACTAAAAGGCAACCTACTGAATGGGAGAAGATATTTGCAAATGACATATCTGATAAAGGATCAGTATCCAAAACATATAAAGAACTTACACAACTCAACACCCAAAAAACAAATAATCCAATTTAAAAATGGGCAGAAGACAGGAACAGACATTTCTCCAAAGAAGACATGCAGATGGCCAAGAGACATATGAAAAGATGTTCATCATCACTCACCATCAGGGAAATGCAAAACAAAACTACAATGAGCTCTCACCTCACACCTGTCAGAATGGCTAAAATCAACAACACAAGAAACAACAAGTGTTGGCCAGGATATGGAGAAAAGGGAACCGTCTTGCACTGTTGGTGGGAATGCAAACTGGTGCAGCCGCTCTGGAAATCAGTATGGAGGTTTTTCAAAAAGTTAAAAATAGAACCCCCTAGAATCCGGCAATTGCACTACTGGGTATTTAGCCAAGGAATACAAAAACACTAATTCAAAGGGATACATGTACCCCTATGTATATAGCAGCATTATTTACAATAACCAAATTATGGAAGCAGCCCAAGTGTCCATCAACTGATGAAAGGATAAGGAAAATGTGGTGTGTGTATATATATTTATATAGCTATTACTCAGCCATAAAAAGGAATGAAATCTTGCCTTTTTCAATGACAGGGATGGAGCCAGAGAGTATAATGCTAAGTGAAGTAAGTCAGTCAGAGAAAGACAAGTACCATATGATTTCACTCATATATGGAATTTAAGAAACAAAACAAATGAGCAAAGGGAAAAAGAGAGAGAGAGAAATCAAGAAACAGGCTCTCAATTTAGAGAACAAACTGATGGTTACCAGAGGGGAGGAGGATTGGGGGATGGGTTAAATATATATATATAATGTATATATATATTCCTTAATGAATGGCTGAGCTAGCAGAACAGAAAAGGGATCTCTTAAAGGCCAGAAACAAAAAGGCTTGAATCCATAGGGGTGAGCAAACAGTGGAGGTGACGTGTGCCTGAGGTATGTATGATCCCCAGGCAGAAAAGAGGTCTTAATGGATCTTGTGCACAGTGGGGTGTTGGGGGAGGTATGGTGGGGAACAGGAGACAAGGCCTGGTGCCCTAGCAAGGTGAGATTCCCATAAAAAAGTACCCTCAAAAATGGCAACCTCGGCTGGGTGAATGAAGAACAAAGACTCACTCCACAGAACGAAACTTGCTGGTCTAGGCTTTGGCTCTGAATGAAGCCGACACAAAGAAAAAGAAAAAACTATTCCCTAGACAATTCCTAACCACAAGCCTAAATTCACAGTGTTTGGGGTCATTATTTATATCTCCTATGTGGCCCAAAACAACCCAAATAGACCCAGGATCTAGCAAAAATACCACAAATATTCCCTGGAGGTGTACACTTCAAAGTTAAACCTCAAAGAATTACCACAATATTGTTCCAGGGAGCATAAGCTCACAATGGAGAATCATAAACGTGCAAATAAACAAATCTCCTAAGTGAGAAGAAGCAGGATCAACAAAGTGTGGCATCAACCTCATAAACACTGCAGATGTTGGAATTAACAGATACAACCTGTAAATCAATCATCCCTGATGTAAGTAATGAAATAACAGAAAGAACTGAATACACAATAAAGGAATAAGAAACCAAGTAGGCATATTTGAAAAAGAACCAAATAGAACTTCTAGAAATGAGAAGGTATAATAATTAAAATAGAAACCCTGCAGACTGCTTAAACAAAATATTAACACATCTGAAGAGAAAATTAATGAAAACAAATCTAAAGAAATTATCTACACTGCATTACCAAGAGAAAAAACAAACAAGTAGGGTAGATAGAATGAGGGGTCTAACATATGTCTAATTTGGTGGCCAGAAGAAGAATTGAGAGAGATTAAGGAAGCAGTTGAATTTGAACACATCAACCCCCTGCTCAAAATCTTCAATAGGTTCCCGCATTTGGAGGGAAATTACAAACATTATACTTTTGTTTATATTGTATTATTTCTCCCCCCCCCCCAATATATAGACAGATGCCTTGCCCTGAATATGAATGAGTGAATGAGTGAATGAATGAAACGTACATATGCCTACTGCATGATTAGTGTTGCAGGGGATAGAGATATGTGAGGCAGAGACTGGGTTGCCTCCCATTATCTACCCTTCCTTTCTCCCTTAAAAACACAATCCTGATTTTGTAAGGAAAGCAATTCAGCCAGCTGAAAACGTCTATTTCCCAGGTTTGTTTGTAGAAAGAGGTGACCATTTGGTTATATTGTGGCCCATGTAATATAGGCATTTTTTGTTGTCTCTTGCTTCCAGGAAACCCCGAAAAAGGATGAGTGGACTCAACTGGAAGACCTTATATTTCTTTCTCCCTTCTCTTTCTTGCTATCTGTACTGTGGACATAAGGGCTGGGACTGCCATGGCCATTTTACAACCATAAGTCAGCCTTGAGGATGGAAGACCCAAGCTGAGGATGGTAAAACAGACAGATACAAGGAAACTAGGACATCGATGATGTCACGCACCTGTCATTCCAGGCCTATCTTCTTACCCCAGTAACTTTTTTCAGTCACTACCTGCTGAAGGTACTTCTCAACTGATACCATACCTATGATTGAGTCTGTGACTTCAGGAACGTACAACCAACAATGGGAATTCAGACACACTCAGTGACCCCCAGGGCAACAGGCTGACCAGGGTCAAGTGTTTTGTCCAGCATGGGACTTGGGCAGAAAGAAAGCACTGGTATCTCCCCAAGGAAGGATTGGGTCATCAGCTTGGCTTTCACACTCCCAAATTGTTGGGTTAGGCAAGGACTGGCAGTGTGAGGGGTCAGACCACAGCAATTTCTGCTCCTTCTGGAGTGACCCAGTGGGGAAAATGTCACAGAGGCTCATGAGGGGTCACTGGTCCATCGGCAAGCATGATCTCAGCACCATGTCTGTGCCAAGACCATGCCAGATGCTGTGTGGGGAGGCACAGCGGGGAGAAGATGTGACTCCTATCCTCAGAGAGCTTACACTCACATATTCTCGCAAACCACCTTGGTGTCCTGGCCTCATGTTTGCATGTGGAGGGATCTTATCCAGAGTAACACTTTCTGCCTCGTTTCCGCACTAGGCTCGCTCCTCATGAGAGATGGAGCCACTAATCTGATCAGTGAGTTTGAGGGAAGAAACAGATAAGCGCTTTTGGGTTCTCTTTCTTTAGGATCTGCCTTAAGATCTGCCAGTAGGATCATGTCCATGTGGGGGAACTCGGAGACACCCAGAGTATCCACTGATGGGGTGATCAAGTCTGTTGAACTCTGGGAAGCAGCATATGAAGCTCATTCATTGTGATCACATACCTGAGCCACATCTTTCAAGTCAACTTTTATCCTTAGAAAAATCAATGTTTTTATCTCCATCTGTCTTTTGGTTCTGAGTTCAGAGATCAGGAAGTGAAGGAATGAGTCATTTTGGGCCCCTTGGGATAATTCATGCTGACAGCTGTTATGAACGACCCCCAAATCACCATCTTACCACCACAAAAGTTGTATTTCTCATTTCACAAATTGCAATGATGGTGTTCCTGGTCAGGAGACTCTGCCGTACAAGGGGGATTTGAGGACCCAGTTTGCTTCCGCATTGTGTTGCCACCATAGTGTGTCTTCCAAGTCAACCTGGAATCTTCCAGCCCCGAGAGATGAGGAAAGCCTGGATCATGCTGCAGGATGTTTTCTAGTATAAACAGCCTGGCCTGTAAATGTCATAGATCACTCCCAGTTATGCTCCAGGAGGCAAAGTAAGTCCTATGGCACCTCTTAGATGCGAAAGAGGCTGGGAAGTGTGGCTTGTTCACGTGCCAGAGAAGAGAGGGGAACTGGATGTTGGCGCACTTTAGCATTCTCCACCACACCCCAACATGGTCTAAGCCCTTCATCACAAAGATGACGATTTTTAGAATCAAAGGGTGGGACTAAGTTGCCAAAAGCACACAGCCATTTAACAACAGAGCTAGGAAGGAAACTGGGGACTCTCAACGGTGTGTGTGTATGGAGGGGGAGGGGTGACACTGAGGGCCTGAGCCCAGGTGAGACATCCGCCCTGCTTCAGGGAGTAGTGAGATCCCTGTCACGGGAAGGAGGCAAACAGAGGCCGATCACTTCCTGGAGATATGAAGAGTCATTTTTCATCAGACGACTACCGCGGTTCCCACACTTTCTACTCTCAAGAGACCCTTTCATAATTTTTCCCTTTGGACTTCATGTTTTGAAAGATTTCGTCTAACAAACAAACTGCACTTATTGAGTAATAACAAATACATTTCCCCACTTCTTCTTCATCAAGGTTGTGTGTGTGTGTGTGTGTGTGTGTTATCTACAATCAGACATGCTCACTTTGGGCACCATGACTACCATCTTTTTGGTCTGCTAATCATATTTCAAAGATACCTAGGATGTAATCAACACCAGTCTAAGACTTGGACACCCTGCATTAATGATTTAATTCCAGCCAAAGAAACTAAGAGTTTAGTTACCCCTCTCATGGGATGAATTAACAACTTAAAAAGAGATTATTTGGAAGTGCTCCCAGACCCATGGTACCATTTAGGACTCGGACGACTCACTTGCTTCTTCACTCCAAACGCTTCATTGCCCCAAACAGAAAATGTTGCAGTGCCTTTTGTCCCCCCACTGACTAGGAACATTCTCAAGGACAGGGACCCCATCTCTGTATCCCCATTGCCTAGCTGGGTGCCAAGTAGTTGCTCAATAGTTATCCATAAAAAATAAAATCTGTGGGGCGCCTGGGTGGCTCAGTTGGTTAAGCGACTGCCTTCGGCTCAGGTCATGCATGATCCTGGAGTCCCGGGATCGAGTCCCGCATCGGGCTCCCTGCTCGGCAGGGAGTCTGCTTCTCCCTCTGACCCTCCTCCCTCTCATGCTCTCTGCCTCTCATTCTCTCTCTTGCAAATAAATAAAATCTTTAAAAAAATATATAAAAAATAAAATAAGATAAAATAAAATAAATAAAATAAAATCTGTGAATGACGACAAGGAACTCCATTTTTAGCTTTAAGGTAAGGCTGGTAGATCAGAAGAAAACTTGAAGCCTCTGAACTTGGCAGTTGCCATGATCCAAAAGGCAGTCAAAGGTCAAATATCTGGGCGGGGGTCTACCACTCTGAGCAAAAAGTCCTCACTGTGTATCCCTCTAGGACGGAGTTCCTGGAGAATAGCAACTCTGCCAATCTTTTTTTATGGACGGAGCCTCTTCCGGCACCTGCTGCATCGTAGACCCTTCTAAAAGACCATAGGGCCTCTCTCTGGTACCAGCTTCCTTCTCCATCCCCCACCTTCTGCCCACGCCCCCTCCCTTTTGCCTGTGTTAACACTCCCAACTGCCTTGCTCATATCCAGGCCTGGCCCAAATTCTCAGGACTGTCCCGCGTACAGAGTAATTAATTCTGGGCATGCCTGAAATCACACAGTCACTGTAGAGCTCATGACATTCCTAAATTGGAGCTTAAAAAGAGCTTTCTGGCAACATGTTCCTGAATGTGTATGACGGATTTATCCTCTGAGTTTGTTTCTTACACCCCACCTTGTTCTGCCACCCAGACCCTGAACGGGGAATGGCGTGAGCCGGTGGCCTCTCCTCTGCACTCCTTCAGGCCTGGTGCTCGTGTTCCTGGGAGTTGTGAGTGGTCCCCAGCCCCCATGCCACCCCCAGCCTGATCCCCAGAGCCCCTAAGGACAGAGCACCTCCCACAGGCAGGAAGCAGAAGGCAGGAGGCCATGGCAGATGTCCTCACCCCTCGCCCCATCCCTGTCCTTCAAAAGACTCATCCCTGTCTATGTAAACATATTTGCATGTGTCAAGAATCGTTGACTTTCTGTAAGCAGAGATCCTGGGTGCTGTCATGGCTGCATCCCCAGGACCCAGCACAACACCTGGAGTATAGGAACCGTTCCATACAAGTGACAAGTGAAGGCACAAATGAATGATTACATCAACTCTGCTCCGTTCACGAAAGGATCATTTGGGTCCCTTTCCCCTCCTTGCTTAGCTCCAGGAAAGCTGTTGATGCACCAGAATAAGGATTCCACTGGACATGAGGAGACCCAGGTTTTATGGTCCAGCTGGACCTTCGCTGGAGGACCTTGGGGAGGTCACCAGACTTCAATAGGCCAGACATTCCTCATGTGTGTACCAGCAAAGGGGGGTGAAGGAGTTGCTTGCAAACTGGTCTTTCCAGAACCCCAGGTTCTGTGACAACCCCTCAAGGGCCACTGCCCAGAGAGGGAAGGGCGAGGAGGTGGGGATCCAGGCCCCAGCCTTCTTTCTTACCCAGCAGCTCTGCTTGTAGCCGGGGACTCTTTGTCCTGGAGCCGACAGTCGTGCTAACATTTGAACGTGGGTAGTCTGGCTGGGGCACCCAAGCTCTTCGTCACAGTGCTGAGCACTGGCACCTTCACACAGAACGAAAGCAAAAATCCAAAGGGGCTCCAGGTGCCTCAGATTGTACTTGGAATGTAGCAGGTGTTGAAAATAAACAACACCTGTAGGTTGAATGCATAAAGTTAGGAATGAATGCTTCAGCGTGAAAGTACAGGAGGCTTTGTGGAGGAGGTGATATTTAAAATAAGTCTGGGGGACGCCTGGGTGGCTCAGTGGGTTAAGCGTCTGCTTTCAGCTCAGGTCATGATCCCAGGGTCCTGGGATCGAGCCCTGCATCGGGCTCCCTGCTCAGCGGGGAGCCTGCTTCTCCCTCTCCCACTGCCCCTGCTTGTGTTCCCTCTCTCATTGTCTCTCTCTCTGTGTCAAAAAATAAATAAAATCTTAAAAAATATAAAAATAAAGAGGGGCGCCTGGGTGGCTCAGTCAGTTAAGTGTCTGCCTTCAGCTCAGGTCATGATCCCGGAGACCCAGGATCGAGCCCCGCATTGGACTCCCTGCTCAGTGGAGAGTCTGCTTCTCCCTCTGCCCCTCACCCCACTTGTGTTCTCTCTCACTCACTGTCTTTATTCCATAACCTGCAGATCCTAAACCCCAGTATCCAAGAGCAGCATTGCCAAGAGGCAAGAGGGAAGTATCGGCCCCTTTAGTTTTTTTGCAGCAGGGCCTTGCTCCCACCAGGTGCCACCTACACCCCAAATTTAGAAGGGGTTCAGACACTGGGCAGCTGAAAGGCCCTACCTGTGTCCTCTGCAAAGGCGAAATGGAAAATTCAGGAATGGACCTCAGTATCAGGCCTCTGTGAGATTCTTTTTTTACAGTCATTGTTTCTATCACCTTTGTATGAGGTTATTTTAAAAACTTTTTTAACTATTCCATTTCTAGGAATTCGCCCTACAGATAAACTCAAACATGAAAGCAAATAGACACACAAGAACGTTCCCTGTAGCACATGTTGTAATAGTAAAAATCAACAAACTTAAGTTAAAAACAAACGAAAGGCCTGCTTATAAGCGTCCATTAAACTCAATATGGTACACTTTCTACAATTGAATATTATGGGGCTACTTTAAAAGAGTAGACCAGTTTCACTGATATGGAAAGACACCCACAATAAGTGTGAAAAATCAAGATGCTGAATAATGTTATAGTATGCTACCATTTGTGGTGTTTTTGAGACTATTTATGCAGATAGAGATTATATACATGGAAAGTTGGAGTAGTGATATGTAGAAACTGTTTTAGGTGATTACCTCTGGGAAGTAGAATTGAGGGTCTAAAGTGGGAAAAAAATTATTTTTTTCCTTGGTGTATCCTTTGCTTTTAAATTTTTACCAAGTGCATTATTTCCATAATGAAAATTAATGTGCAGGTCTATATACCTGTAAATTAGCTCTATTAATGAATTTTAATAGAACATGTGCCAGGTATAAAAAGTCCATTTATAAATTCACTCAATTAACATTGAATAAGAGTTTATTATGCCCGAAGCAAGTGTTAGGTCCTGGGATTATGTATATCCACAAAAGAAAATTAAGATAGAGATCCCACCTTCTCGTAGCTCATCGTCAAGAGGGGGGAGCCATGGGAGCCTGGGTGGCTCTGTCGTTGGGTGTTTGCCTTCGACTCAGGTCATGATCCCGCGGTCCTGGGATCGAGCCCCGCATCGGGCTCCCTGCTCAGTGGGAAGCCTGCTTCTCCCTCTCCCACTCCCCCTGCTTGTGTTCCCTCTCTCGCTGTGTCTCTCTCTGTCAAATAAATAAATAAAATCTTTAAAAAAAAAAAAAGAGGGGGAGCCAGTCAAATAAATTTATAATAGGAAAAAATCAGTGTCACGAGTGAGAAAAAGCCTGAAAACTACGGGACCGTGGAATATGATACCTGACATAGATGGTATGTGGAGGAAGGCTTTCTGGAGGAGGTGTCAACTGTGGAGAGTTTTGAGAGATGAATAGAATAGAATTACAAGGAAGAAGGAAGGAGAAGAGCTTCTCAGGCATAAAGAACAAAACACAGGGGCGCCTGGGTGGCTCAGTTGGTTGGACGGCTGCCTTCAGCTCAGGTCATGATCTCAGGGTCCTGGGATCGAGCCTCATGTCAGGCTCCCTGCTCAGTGGGGAGTCTGCTTCTCCCTCTCCCACTGCTGCTCTCTCGCTCGCACTCTCTCTCAAATAAATGAATAAAATCTTATAAAAAAAAAAAAAAACACATCCAGCACACTGGACAGTATGGAAAGATGGGTGGGTAGGGTTTTTTTTAAGATTTACTTATTCATTTTAGAGGGGAGGGAGGGGCAGAGGGAGAGAGAGAATCTCAAGCAATAAGAAAAAGCAATAGCAGTGAGACATTCTCCCTGCACTGCCTCTGGATTGGGCCTTATGGCTGGCTTTGGAAAAGTAGCCAATGTGACCAAATGAAGGGCTTGAAAAACACTTGCACATCAGGGGTCAGAGCCCTGCTACCATGTGAAGAGCCCAAGCTAGCCTGTGGAGTGATGAGCGACAGGAAGTCCACTCCCACTACTGGCCAACAATCACCCAACCACCAGACATGGGAGTGAAGCCATCTGAGACCAGACAGCCCCTGCCGACCGCAGACACGTGAGCTGCCTCAGCCAGCCAAGATCATCCAAGCTCAACCTAGACCAGAGAAGCACCTGGCAGAATCATGACCTAAATAGACAGCTATTATTTCAGGCCACTAAGTTCTGGGGTGGTTTGTGGTCTTGTCTCACAACAACAGGTAACCGATACAAATTATTTTAGTCACATGGCTTCTAAACAAAGTGAGCAACCATATGTGATTTTTCAAATGGAAAAAAAAGTAAAAATCCTGCAGCAAAATCACCACTGAATTTTGCAAAAGACCTTTCGTTTTAAATGAAACTATATCAAATTGAGGGCTGCCTTTGGAGAAGGACCACAGATACAAGAATATGGTAATAGTGTATATATTATGTAATGATATATAATATTCTTATACATAATATTTTCATATTATATTCTTATATATAATATTTTTACATATTATATAATATTATAATGCATTAAAGTCTCTAACTTTCTGGTCCTAAGAACTGCCAAAGCTCACCCTGGCATAATATATTGTCTGACTTCCTTTTGAGATAATACAACATGTAGTAAAGTGATTGATTAAATTTCTTGAAACCTTTATATATCTTCATGATGAAGTCATTTCTTAAAAATCACCCTGAACCTTTCTCTTTGGACATTCCTGAAGCATGAATAGGCAGTCAACCCACTAGCAAGAACACACCTGTCCCAGCTGGGTTTCACATTCACACACATCCCCTCATTTGTTCCTCATGGCATTCCTGAAGATAGGTGTGATTATGCCAGCCTAACAACTGAGGTAGTGAGGCCCAGAGAAGTCAAGTGACCTGCCCAAGGCCACACAGCAAAGAGCCAGCAGTGTTGGGATTCAGGACCAGGTCTTCTGCATCCAGATCTCTCATTTTTATCACTTCACCACAGCTGCTCTGAGATGACTTCGGTGTCATTGGGGAAATGAGATGGGTTTACCCTGAGCACCCAGTTATTGAATGATAACAGTTGCACAGTGTTTGCTGAAAGCTAGATATGACTCTGAGGGCTTTATGTACACAAATTCATTCTATCCTCACAGGCCAAAGGTAGGTACTCTGATTATCTGCGTTTTACTAATGAAGGAACTAAGGTATATAGAGTTTAAGTGATGTGACCAAGATCACATAGAGAGCAAGTGACAGAGCCAGGATTCGAACCCAGGAAACAGAGCTCCGAAATTGATACTCCTAAACCAGTAAGCTACATTGCACTGGGACCCACCGTCCTGGTTTGTCTGGGACTGAGATGTTTGCATGGATGCTGGACTTTCAGTGCCAAAGCAGGACAGTTCCAGGCAAATCAGGACAGAGGAACACCTTATCTCGAACAGAGGTTGCAAACCAGCCGGTCCCAGGCCACCTCGCACCCATTCTGTTTGGACCACACAGTATTTGGAAGTAAAATTGAGCCAAAAAAAGAAAAAAAGAAAGAACAATCAGAAGGTATCACATGAACAGCTGAGTTTGGGGGAGATCTGGCCCCACACGGGGTGTGCATTTAAGGACAGCAACAATCAGCTGCAGCTCAATAGCCATGAGGCCCTGTTGTCCCGGCAACAGCCCTCCTCCACCCTCTGCGGCCCCCACATACACACATGGTCTCACAGGTACTGACCTCAGCCAGTCCGGCTCACTTCTGGGCCTGACTGGACGTGGCGTACATCTATTTGAGTGTGGGACCCGGCTTCACAGCATCACCGATGTGCTAGCTTCCGCACCGTCAAATCACCTGGGGAGCTATGCAGGTGCCCACAACACACCTCAGCCTAATAGAATCAGAACTTCTGGGAGTGGGTCTCAGACAGCAGAGTTCTTTAAAACTCCCAGGATTCCACTGTGCGGCCAAGTTCGCACACATCTCAAAATTCAACGTGCCCGTGAGTCATCAGGAGACCTTGTTAAAATGCAGGTTCTGATTCAGTAGGTCAAAGTAGGGCCCAAGAGTCTGCATTTCTCACAAGGTCCAAGGGGATGTGCATGGTGATTTCCAAGGACCACACATCGAGAGGCAAGGGGCCAGAAGACAGCACCTCCTTAGCATGCGTTCTTCCCAACTGAACGGGCTGGCCTCCACAGCTCGCTGTGTCCTCAGAGACTCACCAGTGCTTTCAGCAGCAAGGACCAGAGAGGGGCAGTGAGCAGCCCAAGGTCACACAGCACTGCACGAACGCCCTGATCTCTGTTGTTTCCCACCAAATGGTGCTGCCTTCCCCCCCTCACCAAGGTGACTTCACCCACCCATCCCATTCGCAGCACCTCCTAGCTCATTTTGTGAGGAGAAGCTACAGTGCAATTCCCCACGGAGAAGTCAGCCCTGGCTGAATCTGCTTCTGGATGCATGTGGGCGTCAGTCCGAGGGGCAAGGGGGTCTGGGGCATGTCAAGTCTCCAGCATGCATGCCACTGAGAGAGTGGAGGCTGACGAAGGGAGGGGAGCCCAGTGAGGAGCTGGAGCTCAGGGGCACAGGACCGCCTCCTCCCCTGGCCCAGATGAAGACACCCTATGGCGCCTGAGTCAGAGGCCCTGTGAGCTCAGCCCCCCGGGGCCGCTGGGCTGGGAGGCTGAGTCAGAGGGTGTGTAGTGGAGTGAACTTCTCCCTGGCCAAATATGGGGCTCTGCTTTGCTTCGTCTTGCCCTTCACGCTGCAAGAGGCCAAAGGCTGGGTCTGCTCCGCATGACAGCAAGGTTCCTGATGCAGAGGGGAAACTGTTCCACACTCCACTGACCCCTCTCCTCCTCCCTGCCCGGCGGGTGGCACTTGGCTTTGTTCTCTCCGAGTACCTGGTCAACCTCTATGCTGCACATCTGTTCGCCCCACATCATTATATGAAGCATAAAATAGAGAAGTAATAACACATTTTGAAATGGTGGTTTGGTCATAACAAGGTCCTGCTCTGCTGTCTTGTACCCATAGGACTGCAGGCCTAGGGGAGGTGGGGAGGAAAGAGACCACATCTTGTTTTTCCTGATAGCCCCCTCGGGCCACATACGAAGCCTGGGACAGGGTAAATATGAGCAACTATTGGCTAAATAAATTAATTACCATGTGCATTTTGTGTATGTGTGTGTCATTCTCTGCCGCTAGACCTTAATTCCTTGAGGAAATAATAATTTACATAGATCACCCTATGTGCTAGGCACTGTTCTAAAAATCTCCCATGAGCTCATTAAATAGGAGTAGTAACTCATTTAATGCTCACAGCAATTCTATGAGGAAAGTACTATGATGATCCCCATTTTACAAGTGAGGAGCCCGAGGCCCAGAAAAGTTAAGACACTCACCCGAGGTCATACAGCCCTAAAGTTGTAGAATCAGGATTTTAACCCCAACAGTGTGGCCTTAAATTCTGTGCTCTGAATGGTATTCAATTCATTTCTGTATGTCTGATGCCCAGCACAGAGCCTGCCACGGGATAGGCAATAATAACTGTGTGTTGACTGAATGAATGGAATAATTAATTTATTAAGTACTGTGTGTGTGTGTGTGTGTGTGTGTCTCCCAGCAGACACTCAATTTCTCAAGAAAGTATTGGGTATGGGTCTTGCCAATGCCTTCCAATGTATTTAATAAATGGCTTAAGGGAGGATTCTTTGAAGAATGGATGTTTCTAAATGCCCACACGTTTGGTATGTGATCCAGAGTACCCAGGCAGCTGACTGAGGTTTTCAGAGTTTACTCAGATGCCCAGGAAGAGACAGAAATGGCCAAGAGTCAGGGCCAGCTTCAGGGCCATGTGACCTGGACACAGGATCCCATGCTCAGAAAGTTCCCCCAACTCGGTTCAATGTTCTACAGTCCCCATCTTGAAATTCTTAATTTTTGAACAAAGGGGCTTCCTGTTTTTAGTTCACACAGGGCCCCACAAATCATGTAGCCCATCCTGCCAAAAGTGAATAAAGCCCACGAAGATGCCTATAGAAAAGGAGAGGCAGAGGAGAGTGTCTCTGAGGAGCAGTCCCCTGGCCTCCAGAAGCGAAGGTTTGGTGGCGGCGAGTATTCTGGCGGTGGGGCCCCAGACTCAGCAATCCCAGCCCTGGCGTGCCTCCTGAAGGGCCACTGAACCTCATCACCCCTCCTAAGAGCTGCCCCGGAGCCATTCCTGGTCCCAGATTCCAACAGCTTCAAATGTACAGGCCAGTTTCTCCAGCCTTGACCCATTTCAATCACGGGGCCGCTGGTGTCCAGTGTGGTCGTGGGCTAAGCAATGCACGAAGCCCTTGTCTTCATTTGCTGCTCATAACCACCACCCTGTGGGATGGGTTAGCTTTTTTTGTGTTTTTGTGTTTTTTGACCCCATTTTAAGCATCCTAGTTAATAAGAGGCAAGATCAAGTGCAAATAAATCATTACAAGCCCCTTGTTCCCAACCAATGGCCCCTACTGCCCCCTCACTATTTGGGGCAGGCTGTCTTTCTCTCTGCCTGGAAAGCTCTCTCCCCCTCCCCAAATCCTGTCTCCCCGCCCCCCACCCCACCTTACCTCTCCTCCAGTTGCGTAGCTGGGAAGGGATAGAACCAAGATTCCAACCCAGGCAGTCTGCCTCCGATTACTGCTCTTAAACATATTTGATATATTTGTTCTCCTTGTTTGGGCCTGGTTTGGATGTCTCAACTCACAGGAACGTGGGCCTGGAAGGAACTCTAGCCTCAGCTTCTTCATCTGTAAAATGGAAGCAATAAATAGACCCCCAGATCACAGACGTGCCTGAACTAAATGGAATGCAAGAGGTCAAAGTGCTTTTTCACAATCCACAGGCCCAAGCAGTTACCTCTATTAATTACCAGTAGTGAAACTAAGGCTTGTTATACATGGTGCTGAGGAAACAAAGGTCATTAGCTCCCACCCTCTACACTCCAGCCTAATCCAAGGCCAGCCACACTCTGGCCAGTCACCGGTCAGGAAAGAATTGAACAAGATACATCCCTGTGAATCACTAGGATTTCTTCAGCATTGTCCTGATAATCTTGATTCTGCCACTTCTTAGCTGTGTGGCCTTGGGCGAATCACTTTACCTCTCTGAGCGTTGGGTTTCTCTTCTGCAAAGTGGGGTCGATGACGATAGTTGCATGCAGTGTGGTTGCAGAGTGCCTACCACAGTACTCAGGAAGTGGTAGTTGGCATTTTTCTTAGAAAAAATTCTCGTTCACACAAGATTCCCTCTAAAGCACCAAGCACCTGGTCAGCATCCCACTCTTTGTGATGGTTAATTTTATATGTCAAGTTGACTGGGCCAAGGGACGCCCAAGAGCTGGTAAAACATTATGGCTGGTATGTCTGTGATGGTATTTCTCTGTGTAGCCTTTGAATTGGTAGCCTGAGTAAGGAAGGTGGTCCTCACCAGGACAGGTGGGCATCATCCAATCTGTTGAGGACTCAGAACGAAAAGGCAGAGGAAGGACACTTTTGCTCTCTCTGCTTGCCCTGGGACATTTGTCTTCTCCTGCCTTGGACATCGATGCTTCTGGTTCTCAAGCCTTCAGACTCAGACTATGATATACACCACTGGCTTTCCTGGCTCTCAGACCTCTCAGAACTACACCACCAGCTTTCCAGCGTCCCAGTTCACAGATGGCTGATTGTGGGGCTTCTCAGCCTTCACATCATGTGAGCGAATCCCCTCATAACAAATTTTTTTTCTATCCTAATGGTTCTGTTTCTCTGGAGAACTCTGACTGACACTCTCAAAGAACTTATTTTCTGGGTGCTGTCTTCCCACTGAAGATGTACCACATTCCCAGAGCATGGCTGGGTGCTCTACTGATAAGTCCTAAATAAGCCAACCTTCTAAATCCTTCAGCCTGTCCAGACCTAGACGAACCTGCCACACTTCCAGTGTCTTCCTCTCCCTTACCTTCCCCTCCCCTCAGGCTGCTCTGGGGGCCTTCTGATGCCACTCTTGCCCTCACCAATCCTTCACCCCTAAGACCAAGTTAAAACTTTCTCTTCCAGTTTCTTCATCTTTGCAGAGAGGGGGAAGATTCTGGGCGTAACAAGGGGCTGGATTACAGGATGTGGTGGAGAGTCCAGTTAGAGTTGGACGTTCCCTGTTCTTCACCCTTCTGTCTCTCCCAATCACATTTTTCAGAGGAAAGGAAAATGGCGCCCATCAGAAACCCACATACCAGCTCAACATCCGCTAACTCTATAAGCTTCAGCAGGATGCATAATGTCTGTAAAGCACAGCTAACTAGGAACAGAGTGTCTATCTGGTAGGGCTGCAGTGGGGGCTAAGTGAGATAATCCAGGCCAAGAGTCTAGTACAGTTCCTGGCACATGGTAAATACTCAATAAATGGGTCTATTTTGTTGTTGCTCTATGCTCTATCTGTTTTGTTGTTATATGAAATCAGTTCCAAATTGTGAAATGTACGTCACAGTTTTCTTTGATCCCTGACAGTACTAACCTCACGTTTCATTGTCATAGCAAAACTACGAGCATATCGATACCAGTCAACTCCTGGTGACATGTCACCAGGCCTCAGTGCTGTCCCGCCTGCCACCCACTGAGCTTTTTTAGTTCCTGTCAGTATTCTTTTTTTTTTTTTTAAGATTTTATTTATTTATTTGAGAGAGAGAGTGAGAGAGAGAAAGAGCACAAGAGGGGGGAGCGGGAGAGGGAGAAGCAGACTCCCTGCCGAGCAGGTAGCCCGATACGGGACTCGATCCCGGGACTCCAGGATCATGACCTGAGCCGAAGGCAGTCGCTTAACCAACTGAGCCACCCAGGCGCCCTGTTCCTGTCAGTATTCTACATCTCTTAGCAAAAATTTTAAAAATTAAAAAATGAACTCTCTAGGGGTGTCTGGGTGACTCAGTCCGTTAAGCATCTGCCTTGGGCTCAGGTCATGATCTCAGGGTCCTGGGTTCGAGCCCCGCATCGGGCTCCTTGCTTGGCAGGGAGTCTGCTTCTCCCTCTCCCTCTGCCCCTCACCCTGCTCCTGGGTGTGCACGCTCAATCTCTCTCAAATAAATAAAATCTTAAAAAAAAAATTTACTCTCTATAGACTTCTGCTATTTTATGTGTGATAAGCTGCAGCTTCCTCCCTGATGCCTGTAATTATTTGAAGGCCTGCATAATCACTCTTCATAAAACTTACTAAGAGCTTCCGGAGCAAGTCAAATGCTATGGCCCGTCATGGTGGTGGTGAATGACAGCATATTTCATCCCCACAGACACGGCATCCGGGGACATCTGGGACCCGTACAAGAGCAGGAAACAGTGCTATCTCAGGTTGAGAGCCAGCACGTGATTTGAAATTCATAACCTAAGAAACAGCTGCCCTGTAACAACCCAAGTGTGTCTTCAAAGTACAGGGAGTTCAGGGCGAATTACAAAGTGTAAAGAATCTGGAAAATAGATTTTTGAAGGCGGGAGTTCAATAACATTCTATTCCTGAGACTCATCGTGCAGCCAGGAAAACTTAGCAGTGGGAACAGGGAATTTCTATTTCTATTAGGGAAAAAACTGAAAACTTTCAGAAAACATGAGAGAAATAATATGGCAATTATAGTTAGTAATGATTTATATGTAGCGAAACCACTGGGGAAAAAGTATTACTAGCTCAGCCAAACTAAGTTGCAGGACAGAGAAAGGGTTTTGTGTTGTTTTGTTTTTAATTAATAGTTTAAAACAGGGATCAATAAATTATGACCCATAGGTCACATCTAGCCCCTCACCTATTTTTGTAAATAAAGTTTTATTGTCACACAGCCATGCTCATTCATTTATGTATTATCTCTGCTTGCCCTTGCGCTACAATGACAGGTGAGTACTTGGGACAGAGAGTTTATGGCCCATGAAGCCTAAAATATTTACTCTCCGGCACTTTACAGAAAAACGTTGCTGACCCCAAGTTTGAAATATGAAGCTATGTTATCTGGAAAGCAAAATCATATTTAGGAGTATGTCTGAAATCAGAGCAAAGCACGAAAGAAAAGAAGAACTTCATTTGTTCATTCCAGGAATATTAATTAGGACCTACTGTCCGTCTTGCTGGGCAAACAATAAAAAGCAAAACACACAGACAGACAAAAGTCCTCGTCCTCACATAAATTACCTGGACTGAGGGATTTACTAATCACTATAAACGTGCACATCATTCTTTAATGAAATCTTTAAAAGAACGATGAAGAATGAAATGTTTCAGGGCCTTAAGATTGAGATCAGTGTTTCCCTGGCTTAGTCAATAATACGGGATGAACCCACTGACAGTGTAATGAAAGAAGACATGTCAACTTGGGCCAAAGAGCTCCAAGACTCAAGGCCCAGTGTCAACAAAGAAAGGCTGTTAGGCTCATCAAGGTTGAGGGGAAAACTGGAACCAATTTGCCCATGGTTGCAAAAATGGATTTGCAGGATGGAGTTGCTCTGAATAAAATTCTTGGCCGGGCCTATCGTAGCATTGCTAACAGGAGCAGAAAACTGAACGGATTCGCAGCAACAGGGATGAAAAGGTAGCTAAGCATTCCACCCACACACAGTGACACCAAGGTTTGAGATTCAGTAGTGGTAAGTTATGATTTGTGAGTGAAGAAATAAAAGAATTCCAAAAAGCTCTCAATACTATCAAGGCATGCTTCTGAGAAAAAGCTATTTTTCAAAGCATCCTATGCACAGTGAAGATGCAGCAGACAGGAAGGTGTATTATTTCTGGAAAATGTTGTTGGGCTATCCAGCATGGTACGTAGTGTTCATTTGGGTTTAACATCCTTGCAGAGATTATAGAAATTAGGAGATTGTATTTGATGATTCTTAAAAGATCAAGTGTCTGATAAACTGAGCAGGGTGCTAGGATTAATTCCCAACTTGGAGTTTATCTTTTGTTTGAAATGTATCACATAGGAAGTGTTTCAGGAATTCTTTCAAAGGACTGCATGAAATTATCACTATAGACACTTTTTTTTCTTTCTTCATTATTTATCATCTGAGTAAAGTGATAAACATTTCAAAACTATTTAGGACAGTGTAGGGTCATGCCAAAAATAATCAGGGAAGTTTTCATAGTTAGGAAACCCTCCTTTCAAACGGGTAGCCAAAAAACCCTGGAAGAAAAAAAACATCTTGGGAATTTAAATAGTCCTTTTTTTTTTTCCTTCACTTTCAGAAAACAATATAACAGGGACGTTTATTGCTAAGGATGGGACACTTACTAAATTTAAATCTACATTTTCAGGACAGAAGCATAAAAAGAATTTTTTTTTTGAGATTTTGCATACGTCCATACACGGATATGAACATAAATGGAATAAACCATCACATGAAACAGACAAAAATATTCAAGAACATAGATGTACACAGGGTCCCTAACTTCATCTGCCTAAGAATGATGCAAAGTTTAAGTTCCCTTACAACAGCATGGATATCGCCAATCCGGGTTAGTGCACGGGGTCTACACCAGAATGCTCCGATGTCTCAAGCCGCCACCTTCCGCTTCGATTCCTCCAAGTGCTGGAGCAGGCCAGAATGCTCCTTCGCATTCCACAGCATCTCAAACCATATTGTGAAATGCACTAGGCCTTGACGGTTATTAAGAATGACTTAGGAACCAAACCGATGGGCCTCGAAGGAAGGGACCAGCGGTGTTTGGAGAAGAGGACCACGAGGGATGAGAGGCTGACTGTGTTTTACTGATGCAATTTCACCCGTCCGAATTGCCCGCTCGGGCTGGCCCATTTCCATGGCTGAATGCCAAATCTGAATTCTGAGTTTTAAGGCTCGCTCCCCTGGTAATAATTGGACACTGTTCCTGGAGAGGATGATGACATCATAGAAGTAATCGTGTTGTTTTTATTAGCGTAGTCCTGCATATTCAAAGAACTTTGAAAACCCCACTTGAAAGCCCCGTGCTCTAAAATCTCCCACAAAGCGCCTAGCTTGTTTAGTGAAGGTCCCTTGTATGGAAATCTGCCGAAAACAAGATTGAGGAATTTGGGTCCTCCACAAACATCCCAGCAGGCTCCACTGAGATTGGCTGAGATTATTTCAAAACCCCATTTTATGGATGATGAAATTGAAGTACGGAAAGGCTAAGTCACTGCGTTTACTGCACCGGGTTCTTGGAAACCCAGGGAAACACCGGGCCAGAGGCAGCCACTTCCAGCTTCCCTCAAACGTGCCCCCTGCCTATCCCCCCTCTCATCCCACTAGCCCCCCCACCCCAGCCACAGTGGGCTCCTCCCAGTTCCTGTGCTCTCTCTGGTCAGCAGCTCTTTCTGGCTCCTTCCACTGCCTCGAACATTCCCACTCCCTCCCCTCGGCCTGAGTGCTCACCACTCACCCTTAATGCCTCCAGTAGTCTCACTTCTTCCAGGAAGTGCTCCCTGACCGCCCCCCTCCCCCGCCACCAGCAGGATCGTGGACCCCTCCTTGGCACTCTTGGGGCCTCCCCCGTGGCCTCTAGTCATCCCGCAATGAATAAACTACTGATTTGGTTGTATGAACGGGAGGTGGTGTCACATAGCGGTTAAGGGCCTGGGCTCTGGAGCCATCTGCCTAGGTCCACATCCTGGCTCTTACTAGAGCTCTGTGGCCTGGAGCAAGTCACTTCGTCTCTCGGTGCCCCTGCCTTTCCCTCTCTAAGGCAAGAATAAGAATGGAACCAACCTGTTGTGGAGACTCTAGGAGTTAACACATATAAGGCCCTGAAAACAATGCCTGACACAGAGTAGGTGTTCGTTACCTCTTGGTACAATCATGCTTTGTTTCCCTGCCTCATTCCTTCACTAGACTGAGGCCCTGATTACACAGATGGTGGCTTCATTTTCTCTTACCACAGGATCTGGCACATAGTAGGGACTCGGTAAATATTTGCGGAAGGAATGAATGAGCAGTAGAGGCCACTGCCTCTGTTGAACACCCTCTGCCTACAGTTGGCCTTCTCCAGGCTCCCCTTGGTTTGCTTAGGCTCGGGGCCCAAGTGGCTGAGCTGATTTGCTCAGGGGAGATAGTGGGGAGGCAGAGGAGCTTTGCCTTTGCTCTTCCCAACTCTGAGCTCTCCCTCCAAACACAGCTGCTCATCCCACTAGAGTTGTGCAATCCCAGGCAACTCAGCCTTGCAATGACTACTCCTTGTCTGCCTGGGGTGTTGACCTGTTTTCCTGCAACAGGACTTCCCCCATTGGAAGGTCCCAGGGGCTCAGATCCAGCCAACAGCCTCCCTGGCTGCTCTCTGAGTAGCTCAGCCTCCCCTTGCCACCGCCCTGGCTGTGTCCCAAGGCCCGGAGCAGGCTGCTCCCGTTCTCCACCTGCTGTGGACCAGCTCAGCCTTCCCCACCACGCTCAAAGCACCCCCCTCCCCCTGAGCTTTTCCAGACTACTCCCAAATGGAAATCATTTCTCACCACTCCGAGCGCCCAAAGTCCTCTATCTACCCTTGTTTCTTCACCTCTGGGAGTCTCAGTTTCATTATCTGTAAGAGAGATAACAATGCCTACTTCAAAGGGAGGTTGTGAAGATCAGGTTGCTCAAGCAAATGTTTCATATCATAAGCATTTGCTTATTTACTACCTTGGAAGTTCCTTACAGTCAGGGCCCCTCTGTTTCATTACTATACGCCCCTTATTCTTAGCACGGCACCTGACTCGGATTAGGCATTCAATAAGTATTTGCTCAATGGATTAATCAATCAAAAACCAACCAAGAAATACATAAATTAGAGCAAGGTAGCAATATCCTAGAGCTGTAACACAGAAAGGAATCATTCTTGTGAGATTCTTCTTTTTTCTTTCTTTCTTTCTTTTGTCCTTCTTTCTCTTTCTCTCTCTTTTTAAAATTGTTCTCAGATTAGAAATGGCCAACCAAATCAACCATCCCTTTCCTGGAAGTGAGTTCACAGAGCATGGTGTATTCAAACTATCATTAATTAGCCAGAGAGCTTGGACTTGGGAGTAAAAACACACTCATATGTGCTCACACGCTGGGAATGATCTTCGGCAAAGAGTGGGTGCTTGTCATTCTCCCCCATGTGTAATGGGAGCATTGGCTACAATCAGCCACCTCATTCATCCTCTTACCCCATCCCGGGCCCTTCCCTCCCTGCCATCCACATGCCACCACCTGTCCCCAATGTCACCAAATGAAGTGATCATCGCCTATCCTTCTTGACAAACAAAATTTCCTCTCCCCACAGAACTCTCTAGAAACCAAAGGGGAAAGCCTAGAGAATTTCATTTTAGAGGGGTGGGAAGGAAAGGTCACTGCCTGATTTCTCATAAGCCCTGGGCACATGGAAACAGGTCCTGCCCTGTCCCAATGAGGTTCAGAGAGGCATGCCACTTTCACTGGGTACAAGTCCCCACCCTTCTTTCCCTTGCCCATGCCCTGAGCCCTGGAGGGAAAGCCCAGATTCCCTACAAGGTGGTGCCGGCCAGAAATTGCCCCATCCTCCTTATCAGACTTACTTGCCTGCCCGACCCAGACCTGTCTCTGGTGCAGTCACGGGAAAGGCTCAGCCCAGGCAATTCCAACCCGCTCAGGGGAAGCAAGCTGACTTGCCTGAAAGCTGATGGTAGGCCAAGACCAAGCCACCCAGGAAAACTCAGAGCAGGTCAGTGTGGCAGCAGGATGCTAAGGGGAGAACTTGGGAGGCCTAGGCTGCCCCAGGCAATGCCCCAGTCCACAGGAAGTCTATACGGCCAATTCCAGGCAGGAACCTCAGCATCGGTTTCTCCAACATCACTGGCTACATCCACACTGCGCAGACCACAGGGACTGGCAGGGGGATATGCACGGTGTCACGGTGTATCTGTCTAGAATGCGGGTGATCACAAGGTGTGCGGTATTTTAGGCACCTACAAGAAAGAAAAAAATGTTACCTACTAAATGATGATACAGTTGATCCTCATTACTTACAAGGTGTATTTTATACTTATTAAAAGATTTTTTAGATTTCTTTAGAATGGGTTTTACTGTATATCCATCCATCTCACACATGCATGAGAAGGAAAACTTCAGCGAGGTACATTGCTCAAGGTAATCCTAAAGCCGCCACAGTCTGAATCCACGTCCTGGGAATCACTTTCTGGTTCAGAGTTGTCCACGTCGATGGTTTTTCCCACATCGCTGTCCTCTGTGCCATGAGCACAGGGACGGTCACAGGAAGGATGCAGCCCTTCTTCAGGGAGCCCCCCACTCCTGTCTGCCAGGAGGTCCTCCAGCCTGCTGACATCACTCTGCAACATTTGAAGTGCATCGCGAATGCCTCCATCACAAAAGTGACTGATAAATACATCCCACTTTCGGAGGAGATAGAATGGTGATAGAGAATGTGTCTTTAAATTGATAAAACAGGGAATAGTGGCAGCTAATACGAACATCCGAGGAACTGTGCTAAGCATGCACTTTCTGCGTGTTATCTTCCATCTTCTCTCTGAGGAGGTAAGTAACACGAGCTAACCTTACATACCGTCTCCTAGGCGCCAGACCCTGTTGGAGCGCCTTATGTATATCCACTCATGTAATCGTGCCAGTAGCCCAAGGAGGTAAATATTGTCATTATCTCTATTTTGAAGAAGATGACGGTGAGAATAAGTTATTTACACAAGATTACACGGCTTGGGAGTGGTAAAACTGGGATCTGAAGTCTGAAGTCCAGTTCTAGAGTCTTCACTTAACCACCCCACTAGATGTGGTTCGATTAATGTGCCCATTATACAGATAAGGGAATTGAGGCACAGAAGAGATAAACACCTTGCCCGAGGATACACAGTGCAAGGGCCAAGATTCAAACCTACACCATCCAACTCTCAAGCCCATAGGGAAGACAAAAGGGCAAATGTTAAACCCAGATATTTCTATTTCATCTTGTAACTTCAGAATCCCACGTGGTATCAGTTTGATGAAATTTAGCTTGCTGTCCTTCCTCTCAAAGAAGTGGGAGCACAATTTCCTTGCAGTGATCTGAAGGAGGTCTCATTCATCCATTTGTTTGTTCACTGAATCACTCTTTCCAAAATGTCCATTATGGCCAAGGCCCTGAACTAAGTACTACATGGAGCTTACAGTGTAGCAGGAATACCAGACTTTGTACAAGTGATTGTGTAAGCATGGCCAAGTGGGGAGGAGTGCCACGGACAACTGGAACTCTTCTGCCACTGAGGAAGATGGTCCAGGAACCAGAGATACAGAAAGTGAGGGAAAGGTGGTGGCCAAACCATTTTCTGGGACATGATGGTTAATTCATGCAAAATTAACATATTTGCCTTCTCATTATGTACCTCCCTCTATCTCCCGAAACTTCCTGTAAAGTCTGCTGCACATACAAAGTCCTCGTGTGATGACTTTTAGTGGGATTTGGGAAAGAAAGTTGAGTTCCCCACCTGTATGAGTGTGGGGGATGGGGAAAACATATGAGAGAAGAACCAAATAAAATTTTGGGCGGTCAGGGAAGCCTCAGACTTTGCTGACCCACTATCCCTTGCTTGTCATCCTACTGAGCTCCAGGAAGGCAGACACCTTGTCTGTCTCGTTCCTTGTGGTAAACCCTGAGCCTTGAAGGATATAGACACATAACGGGTGCTTAGTAAATATTATTTGACTGAAAGACTAGACAAAAGACCTCAGTAGCCCTTCAGAATCTCTCCCAGGGGCGTTTCCCCCTGAACATTCCCTGGTGTACCCTCGGGGCCCCAGCACATAGTAACTATCAGTTAAGAATCCCTGACAGGCAAAAACCTTTCTCCATAGTTTAGATTATCTCTTTACACTGTCTTCCAGAGAAATTACTGGATCAAAGAGAGTGGAGACAAGAAGACCTTGGATCCGTAGTACCAAATCCTCTTCAAAAGGAGTGCACAGTTCATTCTGGTCAGAGTATTGTAGCAGAGCGCCTGGAACAATTTCTACTCCTCTTGCCAGTCCCTTCTCCACTTGCCCTTCACAAAGAGATAAGGCAGCTAAGACCCAGCTCACCTTGATCTCCCCCTTGATCACTGTGCCTTGCTTTAGACTGAACACCTTGCATCGACTTCTGACCCCCCTCCAGGTGCGTCCTCTCCCAGCCGCCAGAGCAAAATCTGAACATATACATTTCTTCTATTTAAAATTCTTCAATGGCTATTTTTTTCCCTTCCCAAACCTCTCCTATCACAAGGCCGACAGGTGTGGTAAGTGTCCTCCTGACTTCTTCCTTTATTCTTCCAGTCCATTCTCCCTCCCCGCTCCCTAATCGACTCCCCACCCCGTGCCCAGCTCTAAATTGCTCAGATCTGTCTCACTCCAAAACCCGTTGGCTGTTCACCAACATGAATGAACATTCTGTGCCCCCATAAATTAAATCATGTGAGTGATTTATTGGATCTATTTTTATTAGACTACCATGGGGCACAGAGATTCCAGAATTCAGATGCCATGGATATTTCTCTAGTATGTACCATGATGCCAGGCGTTGACCCATTGTGTCACTGAATCCTCACCACATCCCTACAAGACTGATAAAGATACAGAGGCTGAAAGGAGTGAAATATAGAGAAGAATGGGCCCCCATGGGAACAAACAAAAAGGGCTTCTGACCCAAGTCTCCAGACCCCTAGGCCTGTCTGTGTGTTCAATAAGCGTTTATTGAACACCTGTGCAGAATGAGTATTGACCCAAGGATTCAAGATAAAAGGCAGCGGCCGGATCTCCCTTTGACCTTACAGCAGTGATGCTGGGAAGTTCTTCCAGGTGTCTAATCTAAATTCCTTTTGCTACAACTCAATCCCATTCCCACCCCCCTGCCTCACCCCTCTCCCCAGATAAATACAAAAACAACAGTTGCTGATAAGATCAGGAGCGTCTCCTCCAATTGTGGCTTCTGTCTTTAGTTGCCACACAGGCCTGAGATAAGCCTCACAGAACAGGCTTCCTATCTCCCTGGACATTGCCTTCCCACTGCCAGTCACTCCTCAGCACCACCACCCTGCCCCCCCAGCCCAGAGTCAGGAAGACCAATAGCTTCAGGGGAGACTTCCCTGAAGGGAAAGGAGGAAAGACAGCTGAGAGTGGCAGCTTCTCCCACTGATCCCTTCTCACGAGGTGGCAAGAGGCAACTCTCTGCAGGAAGATGGCTACCTTACCCGAGAGGCTCCCCAGCTTGGGGAACAGTGAGGGCAGGCTGCCTTTCGTGCCCTTGCCCTCCGTGGTTCCCTGGAGGCTCCCACAAGATGGATACCACAGAGGATTCTTCCTCACTGGCTTATCAAAGAGGACAAGGACAGCAACAGCCTTTCTATGGAACTCGCAGATGAGTTTAGAAATGCCTAATAAATGTTTGATGAGCAAATGATTGGAAAAAATGAATGAATGTGAGAGTGAATGAATAAATGGATTAGCATAGCATTAAAGAGGTCAATGAAGGGAACAAGAGAGTAGCAGAATGAATCAATGCATAAATGAATGAGTGAATAAAAGAATAAACTTCTAAGTGCTTGAATGAATCTGAAGGGAAAGTAGCAAAATGATTAAATGAGTACATGAGTGAGCATATGAAAAATTAAGGCATACATATGAGTCAGTTGAATGAATATATGGATAATGGATGGATGGATGGATGGATGGATGAATCCGATGAATAATGAATAGTCACACTTCTTAGAGGAAGGCTAGCGGGCTAAATGATAAACTCTATGAGGCCAATGACAGGTCTGTTTTAGTTCTTGTACTATTCCTAACCCTATAGAGTGTCCTACATGTAGTCAGAATTCTAAGTGTTTGTCAAATAAATAAGAAGATGGATAATTAGATATTCTCCTTGCAGTGCATGGTACTAAAATTTGCACTTGATGGATACCTTCAAATTTCAAGATTCTTCATGTGAAAGGAGCTCTGACTCTTGAGTTGGATGGGCCTGGTCTTAAACCCAGCTCTGCCATTCCCTAAGCTCTGTGGTTCATTAAAAGGCACTTAACCTCTTGGAACTTCAGCTTCCTCTTCTATAAAGTGGAGGCAATCATGCCTACATCATAGTGCTTTAGTAGAGATTAAAGAAGAGTATGTGTATCTTGCATATAGAAAACACTTGATGAACAAACATTTCCTTTCTTTCTCTCCCAAGCACATTTTCTTCCCTCTATCCATCCAAACCCACCAGCTCCAGTGCCCCTTGATGCTCTCCCCCCTCAGGGGGCCTCCTTCCCTAGCATCTGCCAGAGGACCCACCTAAGCTGCACCCAGATTCCTGGCCTACACAAAAGATGAGATTTAAAACACTAAGTTTCAGGGTAATTTGTTATGCAGCAGTAGTTAACTAATACATCTCTGTTTTACACATGGCGAAGGGAAGTGAAAACTCAGCCTCCCTGTAGCTTACACCCTCAATGAATGGTGGTTTAAATAAGAAACATGATATAGTATGACATCCCAGCCCTATTTTGCTAAACCTCATGTTTGACAGGGTAGGGCCCTTCTCACTGCCTGTAGGGTCATACAAAGATTTTTCATCTCTGTCCCTGGTTCCCAGCACAGAGCGCCCAAAACATTTGGAGTTTCTTGTGTGATCAGGTGATGGGAGCCTTTTTGTTCTAATGAGGTGACTCTTGGTGGGCTCCTAAATAGCTTCAGGTTGGGGACTAGGCACTAGAAAGAGCCAATCTTGATTAGAAGCTTAGAACTTTCAACCCCACCCGCCAACCCTGGGGGAAGGGAGAGGGGCTAGAGATTGAGTTAATCACCAATGGTCAGTGATTTCATCAATTGCGCCTACCTCGGGCAACATCCATAAAAGCCCCTAAACAACAGGGTTCGGAGAGCATCTGAGATGTGAACACATTTATGTGCCCGGAGAGTGGCACACCCCAACTCCACAAGGACAGAAGCTCCTGGGCCCAGGACCCTTCCACACCTTGCTCTATGTACCTCTTCATCTACTTGTTCATTTATATCCTTTATAATAAACCAACAAAAGTAAGTAAAATATTTCCCGGGGTTTTGTGAGCCATTCTAGTAAATTATCAAACCTGAAAAGGAGAAGGTGTGGGGAACCCCCTGACTTTGGAACCAAGTCAGACGGCAGTGTGGGTAACCCAGTGCCCAATGCTTGTGACCAGCCTCTGAAGGAAAGGCAATCTTATGAGACTGAGCCCTGAAACCTATAGAGTCTGGCACCAAGTCCAGGTAGTTAGGGTCAGAACCGAATTGAACTGAGGACACCAGATTGCCATCTGGGGAGTTGGAGAACTGGTTTGTAGGAGAAAAAAAAAGCCCACATGGTTGGAGTCAGAAGTGTTGTAGGTAAAAACAGCTCACTATTTTGATAGATCCCTGGGCTGGGGGATCACCTCAAACGCATAAGAAAAAATATTGCCTAAAATTGGCAAACTCCCAAGCCCATGAGGAAGGTGGGTAGTAAGGGAGGCTGACAACCAGATCTGACCTTTGGAAAACTTCCCCATGAGACATCTCCAGAACCTGTGGGTTTGGGGCCTCCCACAGCCATCAGGATCAGAGGTGGTCACCCCATCCCCCTCAGAGCATCTTCCCGAGATGAGGAGAAAGAAGTGCGCTAACCACAGAGTTGGAATCTATTCTCCCTTTTACTTGAACTCCACTTAACACCTTTACACGAAGTCCCTCATTTGATTCTCCCAGAAAGAGTTGATATTCTTACGCCACTTGAGAGATGAGGGTGTTCTTAGCCCCACTTGGCTTTCTGAGGCTTACAGAGGCCATGCTGGTTACTCAAGTTCATACAGTCAGAAGCAGTGCCAGAACTAGAAAGTGGGTCTCCTGATCCACAGCGGCCCAATGCTCTCACAGTTCCAGCTATGCTTCCAAGAGCCAAAGAACAGAGGGAGTGACATTGAAAGAGAGAACCCCCGGGAAAGGAAATAAATGAAGATTAATAGTGCAACTGGAGACACTCGGTATGCCTTTTGAGCAGAGACATCTTGAAGCTGTAAGATTGTGTTGTGCTACTCAAACCAGGGAAGCTAACATGCACCTCTTGCCCTGTGCTTACGAATGTGCCTGACCCTTCGGAAATCAGTCAGATTTGGGGTCCATTTCCTTCCCCCCTGAACCTAGGGACTCTTAAGTATCATGGGATCTTGGTGTAAAAGAGCACTGCAACCAGGAGCGGGGAGAGGGGGATGCAGTGGTATTGGATTGTATTGTGTATTGTATTGTATTGTATTGTATTATGGAGTTACTGTATAATGCAGGGGTGATGAGAAAGTTCTGGAGATGGACAGTGGTAACAGTTGTACAATAATGTGAATGTACTTAATGCCACTGAGCTGTACACTTTAAAATGGTTAAAATAGGCAATTTTAGGGGTGCCTGGGTGGCTCAGTAGGTTAAGCGTCCAACTCTTGATTTTAGCTCTGGTCATGATCTCAGGGTTGTGAGATCGACCCCTGCATTGGCCCCGTGCTGGGTGGCGTGGAGCCTGCTTAAGATTTTCTCTCTCCCTCTCCCTCTACCCCTCCCCTCACCACTCACATATGCTCTCTCTCTAAAAAATAAAAAAAGTAAATTTTATGTTATGTATATTTTACCACAATCGAGAGAGAGAGAGGGTACCCCACCCCCCAAAAAAGTAAACAACTGAAAAAACACACTCATCTCTTGGTTGAATGGGAGAACGGAAAAAAAGATACCATGTCCTCTGTGGAGTGGGGATTCTAGGAATCCTTCTTAGACCCAGAGACCCCAAATGACACTAAGTCTTTGTCCCAGCATAACTGGCCAGGTGCTGCCATTTGGGTCCTACCTAAGGGACCTCCAAGCTCTGCAGTAAAAGGAAGACAAGCAAGTGAACAGAACAGCTTCACAAAGCAGGCCCTGGGCCAAGATGGTGGTCCAGGGAGTGTCAGAGCCGTGGAGACTCTTAAGGGTCCTCTGGTCCAACTCTGTCCTTTTATAGATGGAGGAATTGAGTCCCAAAGAGGAGAAGCACGGGCCCACACAGCTGGTCAATCACAGCAGAGCCAGAAGCCATGCAAGTTTCTGCCCAGTGGACATGAGTTCAAACGCGGCTCTATCACTGGAGTACAGTGTTGGCTGTACTGACTGTTGGCTGACTTCACCCCTTCTATCGTCATCTTGCTGGTCGGTAAAAGGAGAGCAAAGAGAGCAGGGACCACACCGTCTCGCTCTTCACATCTTTGGCAAGGTCATTGAGACTGAGGCTCTCAAGTGCCACACCCAGGGCCTAGTCCATGGTGGGTGCCCACGCCCCATCCTATTCCTTTTGTCTGGACCATCGGCCACTGCTCCCCCTGCAACCTCCCTCTGCTCTCATTGCCAACAGAGTGAGGAGGTGGGAGGCAGACTGACCTGGGTGTACCCACAGAGTGGGGACACACTCATCGGCAGAGCAGCCCCTCAGAAAAACAGAATGCCCACTTCTGCCAGCACCGGAGCCCCAAAGGCAGCTTCCAGTCGAAGAATACCTCATTTCCCTCCTCTACATCCTCTCTCTCCCAGTCTCCTCCCCTCCCGATGCTCCCTGGGCCAGTGTGCTGGGACTTCTGTGCTCCCAGGAAGGAAGATTGGCTGGGGCAGAGAGCGCCATTCATTCAACCCTCACCCCACTGGGTCAGGGAGGGTAATGACACCCCTGTTGCAACTGAGAAAATTGAGACACGGAGGTTGAGCAGCCTGTCCGACCTCGCGTGGCTGGGAAGTAGTTGAGCGACCATGTCTACCTGGAGTCCAGGGGAAGAGGAAACAGAGCTAGAACAGAGCTGCCTCTGCATCCCGCTCTCCTCCTGGGCCAAACGATCTTGGGCACGTGACTTCTACGCTTAAACTCGATTTCCTCATGGGGAAAGGTGATCTCAGTAATACAGGCCCTGCCTCATGGAGCTCTTCATGTGAAAGCACCTGGCGTCTGGTCGACCCACTCAGAAAATGACCGTTTCTCTTCCCTGGCCTGAGGGGTCACCCCAACACTTCCCCACCTCCCAGCCAGCAGCCCAGCCCCTGCCCCTGTTTGTTGACACCACATCCGGCCGTGTGTTGTCACCCCACATTACACCACCACACCTCACCAGTGACATAACCCCCTCCGTCGCCCTCCCCACCCACTCCGGGCTGGCGTAACGCAGGCTTTGCTGACACATCCTCACTGAAATTCAAAACCAGAGACTGTGTGTTGGTTTGCTGGTTTGTTGGAGGGCAAAGCCAAGTCCAGCCCCTTTTTCTCTTTGTTCTCTCTCTCTCCTGGCCCGAGGAGGCTGCCGGGAGCCAGGAGCTGGGAGGGGGCACTCACGCCAGCAGAGCCAGGCCCAGCCCCTAAGTTCCTGAGGCAAGATGGCAGGAGCCACGGGTGCCGTAAGGCGGCAGTGTGAAGAAACGGGCCTGCCTGATGAAACCCATTTCTCAGAGATGAGAGCCAGAGACAGAGAGGGAGAGCTCCAGCCCCAGTTCCCAGAAATGTGTCTCCACTCTCTCACCCGTTCAAAAATAGTTTTGGGGCACTCACTGTGTGCAAGGGTCCCTAGCTGGAGACACTGTCGGGAGTAAGGACAAATCAGAGGTTCCAGCCTCACAGAGCTGGATGTGGTAGTGGATCCGCACAGACAACAGCCAAGTAAAAAAAACTCCTAACAAAACAAAATAAGAGCCCTTCAGATGGTGAGAAGTGCCTTGAGGGAAACAGATGGGCTGATAGGACAGCAACTGAGTCCCGGGAGTGGGCGCTAATAGAGTGGAGTGATTCAGGGAGGCTTCTCTGAGGAGGTGACGATGAGCTGAGACCCAGAAGATGATGAGGAGCCAGCCATGTGAGGAGCTGGGGTGGACTGTTCCAGGAGAGTGAATCATAAATGCAGAGGCCATAAGATGGGAGAAGGCTGGCTTGCTCCAAGACGACGAAGGGACCGAGTGGCGGGAGTGTGTAGGATGAGGGGAAGGGTAAGATCTGAGAGGTCTCCAGACACCAGGTCATGAGACAGGAGCCTCCTGGGCCACAGCAGAAGCTAGGACTGTATTCAAAGAGAGATCTGAAATACCCTGGAGGACCCTTCCCTTCCTGGGGCCCTGAAAGCTTGGGGGACGAGGGTGACCGACAAGACTCCCACACACGGGCACACTCAGACAGTGGAACGCAAGGAACCTCAGGATCTGTCGAGATCCATGCCCTTCGACGCTACAGATGGGGGGACAGCCCCAGGATCGGAAGGGGTATGCCCACAATCACACCGTGTGGCCAGAGCAGAACTAGAACCCGGGACACTGGAAGTGAAAGTGGAGCCCACAGTTTTCACAGTTAGGGTTGTGATTTCCTTTTGCTTTTCCCAGCAAACCCATTCTTGTTCTGAGAAGAAAGGGAACATGGTCTCCTCGGGTCACACGGTCAGAGGAGCTGGGGAGCCAGGCTCCAAACCCAGGTTCTCCTGATACCAATGCCCACACCCTTTCCAGGGGGCCGTGAGGGATTTAGGTTCCTCCTGACGGCGGCTGGAACCTTGTTTGGGAAACACCTCAGGGCCCAAGCAGGTAAAACAAATGAGCCAGGTGCCCTCACGCATTGGTCCTTGACGTGAACGCATTTTTTTTTTTAGAAGAGATCAAGGAAACCATTTATAAAGAGTTATCACCGGGCCTACACTTTCCAGGATGATTTTCTTCATAAATGATCCACTAGATCTTGCTCCAGGCAAGACTGCACAACTCGCACTTCCAGGGCATCAAACTAACCGGTTGGGTTTGTTCCAACACAGGTGGCTGGGTCTTAGGCCCAGGGTCAGCAGGTCTGGGGTGGGGCCCAAGATCTTGCACTGCTGACAAGCTCCCAGGTGATGCTGATGCTGCCGGCTTGGGGACCCCACTCTGAAAATCACTGCCGTACCACTGCACGGTGGTCTCTGCCCAGCTCTCCTTTAGGACCAAGGTACTCATTCACCCAGGGACTGTCCCTCCACAGGAACTGCTCTTAACAGAAGGGCCCTGCATTACCCAGGGTTGTCTCCCCTTCGGGCCAGCAGCCTACTGGTCAGTGGAGACGCTCCAAGGGCTTAGTTCTGGACAACTCTGCGGGGACTGAGCTCCCTGTGGGATGGGCCCAAAGGCCTCGACTGTGACTCCGTCAGAGTTCAACTTCTCCTCCTGCTTAATCCCACATTCGTAATTCCTTCCCAGGTGTTGTTCCCAAAAATACTTCCCATTAGACACCCTGAATGCAAACGTCCATCCCAGGATCTATTTCCCAGAGTGTCTGACTTTAGGGAGTTAGTCCCAGAAGCCTATTACATGGGATCTGGGGGCTGGATCACCCATTGGCTGGCTGGCTGATAGTGAATACTCCAGCACTCGGGGGTTTAACACAGCCCCCCGAGTGTAAACATGAAGCCTCTACTGGTGGCAAACTGGACTGGGTTTTCTGTGGAAGAAGGGAATGAATTGGTGGGCACTGTATCGCAGGCGCTTGAGAGGCTTGGATGAGTTACCAATTATAATGACAATAAAATTGGATGGCTCTCACTGAATGCCATAATGCACTAAAGAAGGATAATGAAAATCACCCCTAGAAGGCAAAGTGTCAAAGTCAGAGGGCCTCTTTGGCACCATCTGAAGAACTTTCATCTTGTACAGTCAGAAGATAGAAAAGGCTGAGAATCAGGCCCAGGTCTTCACTGTAAGGGTAACAGATCACCAGAAAATTCTCAACCCCGGCAATTATGCCAAGTTCAGAGCTTTAATTAGAAAGCAGCAAGGCCCTGTGACTTGGGATAGGGACATTAGCGTGGATGCACTCAAGAACCTTAAAGCTCCAGAACATCCAGAACTCTCTAAGCCTGCAGAAGTGGCCTAGGACTCCTAGTAAATACTAATGCTCCCACCTAGCTTAAAGATGATGCCCCCACGCCTGGGTGGCTCGGTTAAGCGTCTGCCTTTGGCTCAGGTCATGATCTCAGGGTCATGGGATCAAAGCCCTGCTCCCTCTCCCTCTGCCGCTCCCCCTGCTTGTGATCTCTCATGCTCTCTCTCTCTCAAATAAAAAAAAAAGATGATGTCCCCCCAGTAGACACACCCCCCTACACACACACACACATCACGTCCCAACTGCCAAACTCTTAACCAAGGCCAAGTTGTTATTATTCATCCAGAAAACACTGGGTCTGCCAGGCTTCCCGGATAGGAATGAGAATAATAGGATCTCAAATAGATGCCAGATGGCCCTTACCCATCGGAAGCAAGATGAATGCAAATATTGTGATAAGCAGCAAAGTCACTGAGGCAGCTAGGGGCCTGAGCCACAGCCAGCTATGGAGATGTTAATAAAACAGGACATTGCTAATGGCAGGCTAGATGAGCAGCCAGCAAGGGAATTGCTCAATCTATACAATCAGAATAAATCAAAGATCAGGCTCTCTGGCCAAGTTTCCAGACCTCAGCCCATTTGCAACTTGAGGACTGTTGGATATAGGGTCTGAATTGATACGTGATACCCAAAATACTATCTTGGCCCCTGTTCGAATGAGTACGTCTGGGAGTCAGGTAACAGTTGGAGTCCCAGCTCGGACCTAGCCCACAGTAGGTCCACACACTCACCCAGTGGTCATTTCCTCAGGGCCTGAACTACAAGTGGAATGGACATACTGGACGGTTGGCAGAACGTCCATATTGTTTCCTTGGCCTGTGAGGTAAGAGCTCTCATAGTGGGAAAGGGCAAGTAGAAACTTCTGAAACCTCCTCTACCCACACCCCACTAGCTGAGAGAGTAAATTGAAATCAATATTGCATCATGACAGAGATGACTGCCACCCTTAAAGATCTGAAAGATACAGGAATGTGGTTCCCACCATGTCTTCATTTAAGATGCCAGTCTGGCCATGAGAAATTCTTAGAAGGATCTAGAGGCTGACACAGATGTCCACACAACCACGCAGTAGCTCTCATTTGCAACTGCTGGACTATATGTAATGTCTACTGAGCAAGTTAATGCAGCCCAGGATGGAGCATGGCCACTGAGGTGACGAGTGTGTTTCTCTACATCTCTCTCAGGAGGGAGGACCAGAAGCAGCCCACATTCAGGTGGAATGGACAGCATTATACATTTACAGTCTTCCCCCAGGGCTACACTGACTCTTCTCTCCCCTGTCATAATATAGTCTGAAGAGACCCGGACATTCATTTGGACACTGCCCAGACCATTACATTGGTCGACTAGATTAATGACTTCCTGTGAATCAATAGGTAAGAAGTGGCAAGTACCTCGGAGGTCTTGATAAGACCCAAGGGTGGCTCAGTTGTTGAGCAGCTGCCTTCGGCTCAGGTCATGGTCCCAGGGTCCCGGGATCGAGCCCCACATCGGGCTCCCTGCTCCGCGGGAAGCCTGCTTCTCCCTCTCCCTCTCCCCCTGCTTGTGTTCCCTCTCTCGCTGTCTCTCTCTGTCAAATGAATAAATAAAATCTTAAAAAAAAAAAAAAAAGACCCAAAGGCTCCAGGGGGTGGGGACAGAGTCCATGAAGATTCAGGGTCCCGCCACATCAGTTTTAATGGGTTCTGGGAAAGGCCAGGACAGCCCCTCCACAGTAAAGGGCAGATTATTGTGTCTTGCGCCTCACACCACCAAGAGGACACAACACCCGGAAAGCCTCTTCAAGTGCCGGATCGAACATATCCCACATATGAGACTATTGCTCCAAGCCAATTCCTAAGTAACACAAAGACTGCTGGTTTTGAACGGAGCCCAGAGGAGAACAGTGTCATGCAGCAGGTCCTGGTTGTGGCACGAACGGCCCGAGCACTGGCAGATTCTACGGGATTAGAGGCGAATCTGAGGGGGAAAGATGCTGTGTGGAGTTTATGGCAAGCCTTAGTAGGAGACTCCCAATGTATATTCCTGCTGTGGATCTGCGCGGGTGGAAGGGAGATGGGAACCCCCTCTAAGGTGCCAGGGAACACACTTTGGGAACCACTGAGTAAGGGGCTCTCAAGACCCTCTCCAACTCAGACTTTCTACAGGTCCTTCTTACCCTGGGCTTGCTGAAGCCCAGGTCTCTGTAGGTCTTATCTGTTTGGGGGCCAATTCTGCCTGCGTGCCCGGCCAACAGCTGCCCGGGAAAAGGCTCCCTACTGCTCTCACCCAAGAAGTTCTGGCTCAGAATGGGCTATCCAAGAGCGCCAGCCAGGGATGCTGCCAAAGTGTTTCTAGTCAGAGTAAGAGCTGGGGATCTTGCCCGTGACTCTGCCTGGGCAGTAAGTGCAGAAGCCTAACTTGCATTGGTTTGCAAAGCCTAGTATTTTTCCTTCTTGCACGGGGCTGTGGTATGTGTAAATCCCAGACTGCAGTTTAGTTGCCTTGCCCTGAACCTTGCCTCCTCTGGAAGTGCAGGGAGGGGGAGGAGACAGAAGGAGAGACTGCGTCCCAGGCAATCCTGGAGGGAGAGCTTGTCCGAAGGCACCTTCAGTGGACAGCAATGACTGGTGCCCCTTCACCCACCCGCAGAACCCGACAGAAGGAGAATGACTGGTCTAAGGCCATCATGCCTTTGCTGTCTGGGAAACCCCTTCCCCTCTCTGGGCCTCAGTTTCCCCATTATAAAATGAGGGGGCTGGACACTCTGCCTGTCCTGATGTTCTCTGACCCACAGCCTGAAAATGCAGGGAAAGAGCTGTTTCTACTCTTCTCCCCGTCTGTGGCCCCTGTTACAATCACCTGCCTGCCATCAATCTTGGGTGTGTGTCAGTGTGTTTGTACTTCAAGAATGGAAATAAATGAAAAAATGCACCCAGAAATAACAAGAGGCCCGGCAGATGGAGCAACCTCCCAGCTGGGGCAGGTGTGGGGATGGAGGCCAGACCCCGAGCAGCCTGGTGACGCATAGCCTTCATGCCTCACCCTGCGGTGTCGCTCACAGAGGCTTGGCTGTCTGTACAGGACACATTCTGGTGAGAGAGCCCTTCAGACTCAGCCCAGTACCTTCTGCGGTGGCCTCACTGGAAGACCGTTGGGGCAGCTCCCTTGTCACAGCCTGGGTGGGGGGGCGGCCTCACGGGGTTGCAGAAAGAGGACAGGAAGGGTTGTCAAAGTGACTTCACTGCCACTCCTGAGAAGGAACTATTCAGTTTCAAGAGTAATTCCTGGCACACAGTAGGTGCTCAATAAAATGTTATTTGTTACTGGTGTGTTCGAGGCAATACAGGTCAAGTGTGTTTGACCAAGAAATGCATTTTGCATTATGACCCAGAGCATACACACACAAACACACACACACACACACAGAGGTATCCAATGTGTATGTGTGTATCTGAAATACAATATTTTCAGAAATTAATCCTTAAGGCATACTACAAACAATATACCCATGTTTTCTCTTCTATTTCCTTTTTAAATGCTAATCACGATCCACTAAATTGATTTCATGACCCACTAATAATTAACAATGTCCAGTCTGAAAAATACGAGCATAGAAGTCAACCTGTGTTTGAATTCATTAGCTGCTACTTCCAAGCTGAGTACCATGGAGCATATTTCTCAGCCTCTGATTCCCAGCCTGTAACCTGGAGATTTCATTACTCACTCCTAGAGAAGGTGACTGTGAAGCTTACTTATATATAAAGCCAAAGCAGCATACCATGCTATCGTGAGCACCCAGTAAATGTCAGGTGGCATTATGATGTCACATGAGGAACTGACACTCTCAGTTGGGGGAGTGAGGATCCCCTGCCTAATCCTCTGACGCCTTAGTCTTCCCACCCCCAATCTGAAAGCTGCAGGGAGCTCAGGACCTCACAAATACCGCTGGGTCAGTTGCTGAGCCACATGCTTTAGAAGAGACAGCCACAAATCGGACACTAATCCTGTCCTAGAGGAGCTTAGATGCCAGAGATGAGTCATAAACCCCATTATTACACATAGGGGTGGCATCTTACACAGAATAAAGGCAACAGACCTGGAGTTCAAGGTAAGAGTTGTTTCTTACAAATGAGGTGATCGGAGTGGCAGGGTCTGTGTTTACCTCACTCAACAAGGGAGCCTCAGATCTCAGTGCAGCTCTTGGCATATAAGAAGTGCCTTATAAATATTTATGTATGAAATCAGTGAATGCATCAAAAGAAAAGATGTTCAGGGGAGGATCCAGATGCACACAGAAGGACAGAGGGAGGACATTCAAGGCAAAGAATTCCAGGGAGGTCTAGGATGGTGTTGAATGAATGAAATCCAAACCCACCCAGGAAACCAGAACCAACCTCCCTACCACCCCTCTCCCCATAGCCCTGTATTGGCTGAGAAAAACTGAAGAAGGGAAACAGGAGTCTAGGTGTGGGAACTTGTTTCCCAGCCCTGGGTCGCTGGCATATGATCCTGGGAAAAGTCACTTCCCCTAGCCTCTCAAAGGAAGGGTATTGGGCAAGATACTCTCTAAAATCATTTCCAAGTCTATAAGCTCTTTGCTCTAGAAGCCTTTTTTCTCCCCCTCTCTCCCAACTACCCCAGGACAACCCACTGTGTGTTGCTATTGTCATCTTCCTGGATGTTTGGCCCATAAACACAGGCCATAAAGAACTGGCTGGGTACAAGGTGCTCTGGTTACTACTGCTATGAAAGAAATTACCCAACACTTAGTAGTATAAAACAATCACCATTTTAAGTTGCTCCTGATTCTGTGGGTTGAGAATTCGGAAAGGGCTCAGACTGGGCAGTCCTTGCTAAGACCTCTCACGAGATTGGAGTCTATGCCGATTTGGGCTGCACTCATCAGAAGGCTCGGTTGGGCTGGACCCCTGAGGTTACTCAGTCACGTCCAGTCCCAGTCCCAGATGGCTGGCAGTGGAAGCTGGTTTTTGGCAAGGTGCTCAAATGTGCCTCTCCAGCATGGTGGTGTCAGGGTAGATGGACTTGTTGCATGCCAGCCAGCTTCCTCTAGAATGACCGACCCCAGAGGACCAGGCAGAAGCTCCATAAGCTTTCATGACCTAGTTTATGGAAGTCAGGCAGCAAAACCTCTACCACATTTTATGGCTTACAAGAGAGTCACTAAGGCCAGCTCAGATTTATGGGGAGGGGACATAGACCTCACCTCTCAACGGCAGATGTGTCAATGAATTTGCAGAAAGGTCTTAAAATTGCCACAAAAGTTGCCAGTCTGGAATAGAACACTGATGCAGTCACGTGTGGCCTTGGCCTTCCTTGTTCACTCCACCTCTATGGCCTCAGTGCCCTTTTTACTATCCTGGGATATGCACACGTGTCCTGATGCTCCCGACTTTACCAGATCTTTTCCTATTAGCTCCCCTCTTCTCAATCAAACCTTGCCTATTGTTATAGACTGAATGTTCCTCTCTTCCCAAAATTCGTATGTTGAAGTCCTAATCTCCAGTGTGATGGTATCAGTATTTGGGGCCTTTGGAGAGGTGATTAGGTTTAGATGAGTTCATGAAGGTAGGGCCCGCATGATAGGATTAGGGTCCTTATAAGAAGAGTTAGAGAAACCAGAGCTCTTTTTCTTTCCACCATGTGAAGACACAGCAAGAAGACAGCCGTCTACAAGCCAGGAAGAGAGCTCTCACCGGCCATCAAATCTGCCAGCCAGCGCCTTGATCTTGGACTTTGAGCCTCCAGAATTGTGAGAAATGAGTGTCTGTTGCTTAAGCCACCCCAGTCTGTGGCATTTTGTTATAGAAGCCCAGGCAGACTAAGACACCTGTCCCACATCCTATTCACTCAAGATCCCAGCCTATGCATGATTCCAAGAGATCCTGATAAAAAAAATAACTGGACACCTGATCCCTGTTGAACATGCTCATCTCTACACGGCCTTTAACTGATTGACCCAAAGAAGGCAATTTCAGACACTGTGGCAGATAATAAAAAGAGATAAGAGACTATATTGTGAATCCTGATGGGTTTCTGACATCTACCGAGGCCCTATATTTGGACTATATCACCAAACAAAAAATCCATGGAGATCAGCATGTGGGGAAATATATGTGAGGCGACCAACTTCTATTTTCTCTCTAAAACTGCATGTGGTTTTAACAGGTGGTTGTCAGGCAGAACGGCTATCCAGATTTGAGCTGAGCCCGATGAGACAGCCCTGTCTTTATCAGCAGACCTCCGGATTAGCATTTATTGTATCTCACCTGTTACCTCATATTAGACTAGTGACCTAGTTGGTTAAGCCAAGTCAAAAGAAACTAGTTAGGACTGAACATAATAAAATAGCAGAGCACTTAAGGGATTGGGATGAGGGGGGTGATCAATAAAAGGATGAGACCTAATGTGTGGAGTGGAATGAACTGGAAGAAAATGTGCTCAGCATGCTCCCTGCTCAGACCTTCATCATTTCTTTTCCTTTTCTGGGATGTTCTACCTCCACATGACCTCATAGCAGCTCCTTCACTTCATTCAGGTCTCTGCTCAAATGTCAGCTTCTCTGATGACCCATCACTCTCACACCCCTTTCCCTGCTGTTGCCTGCCCTTCCTAGATTAATATCTGGTATACAGTAGGCATTCAATAAATACTATTTGAATGATTGAATCATTCAACAAATCAATCTTGTTGGAACATATACAAATAGAATGGATCACAATAGAACACAGTGGAGGGGAGTAAAACATAAAAGGGGAAAAATGGAATGGAGCAAGCCAGGGTAGAATGGCGTAGGGAGGGGCAGGTAGCTCAGGATGAAAGAGAGTAGAACAAAACTAAATTCAGAACAGCAGGATGGAGTAGAGCCATGGCTTTTCAATCCTCAATGCACACTGGCACCATCTGGGGAGCTTTTAAATCATACAATGCCTGGATCTACCCATTCAGATTCAATTAGTCTGGGGTGGGGCCCAAGCGCCATTATTTCTTACAGCTCTCCATGTAATCCAAATTTGCAGCCAAGGATGAGAACCACTCTATTAGGACATTCTGGTTACAGAAATTAGGTTAACCTCAAGCCCAGCTGTAAGGCTCATGCACAAAAGAGCTACCAGCTAGAACCTCGAACCCTACCAACAGCCCATCGGTAAGGGAACGTGTTCACCAGCAGCAACAGCCGCAGAAAATCTCTCGAATTTTCAGCTATTGCCCAATCGAGCATGTTGTTCTGACAAATGTGTCAGTGGAAACGCTCATCTCAACCAGAGCAGCCTGGTTCTTCTGTGGGACTGGGCAGTCTGCCGGGGTATCTCCGGGGGTCTTCTCTGCACGATATGGATTGGGCAATCTGCAAAGGCATTCCATCTTTGCAGGAAGATAAACGGGGTCACCCTGGAACTCCAGTGCCCTCCAAGTCAGACACTCCCCCTTATCTTTCTCCCACTGCCCAGCTAATTGCAAAGTCTCCTTCTGCTTTGGACCCAACCAAGCAGAATTATAAAGGAGGCCCAAAGTCTGACTTCCACTGTCTTCCGACATCAGATTTTTTAAAAAAAACTTTATTCAATTTATTTAAACTAAAAAAGAAACACAGAAGAGGTTTACCCATTTCTCCCACCTCCCACCCCCTGCCTCTTGCAATCACGAATCCATTTTATGTATCTATAAGCTTGGGGTTTTGGGGGTTTTTTGTTTTTTGTATTTTAAAGATTCCACATTTAAGAGAGAGCACACAGTATTTGTCTCTCTCTGTCTGACTCATTTCACTTAGCTTAATGCCCTCCAGCTTCATCTATGCTGTAGTAAATGGCAAGACTTTCTTCTTTCCTTGGCTGAATAATATTGCATTACACAATTTCTTTTCTATTCATCCGTCGATGGACACTTTGGTTGTTCCCATTTCCTGCCTTGTGTAAATAATGCAGCAATGAACATGGGGGTGCATATGTCTTTTCGAATAAGTGTGCTCGTTTCCTTCAGATAAATGCCCAGTGGTGGAATTGCTGGATCATATGGTAGCTCTATTTTTAATTCTTTGAGGAACCTCCATACTGTTTTCCATAGTGGCTGCACCAATTTACATTCCCACCAACAGTGCACAAGGGTTCCCTTTTCCACACCCTTGCCAACACTTTTTATTTTTGATACGAGCCATCCTAACAGATGCGAGGTGGTATCTCATTGTGGTTTTGATTTGCATTTCCCTGATGATGGGTGATATTGAGCATCTTTTCATGTGTCTGTTGGCCATCTGTGTGTCTTTGGAAAAATGTCTATTCGGATCCTCTGCCCATTTTTTAATCATATTGTTTGGGGTGGGGTTTTTTGGTTTTAGGCTTTTTTAATTTTTTGTTGTGTTTCGGGGGGGTTTTTGTGGGTTTTTTTGTCTTTTTTGCTATTGAGTTGTATGAATTCTTTACATATTTTAGATATTAGCCCCTTACCAGATACATGATTTGCAAATATTTTTTCCCATTGCATAAGTTACCTTTACATTTTGTTGATGGTCTCCTTTGCTGTGCAGGAGCTTTTTAGTTTGATGTAATCCCACTTGTTTATTTTTGCTTTAATTGCTTTTGATGTCAGATTCAAAAAATCATCCCCAAGACTGATGTCAATGACCACATACGTTTTCTTCTAGGAGTTTTATGGTTTCAGATCTCATATTCAAGTTTTTGATCCATTTTTTAAAAAGATTTTATTTATTTATTTGAGAGAGGGAGAGGGAGAGAGCATGAGTTGGGGCGGGGGGTGCAGGGGAAGAGGGAGAAGCAGACTCCCTGCCCAACAGGGAGCCTGATGCTTGATGCGGGGCTGGATCCCAGGACCTCGAGATCATGACCTGAACTGAAGGCAGGCGCTTAATTGACTAAGTCACCCAGGCACCCCTGATCCATGTTGAGTTAATTTTTTCTGTATGGTGTAAGATAGTGGTCCAGTTTCATTCTTTTGCATGTGACTGTCCAGTTTTCCCAGCACCATGTATTAAAGAGACTCTCCTTTCCTTGTTGTGTACTCTGGGCTCCTTTGCTGTAAATTAATTGACCATATATGTGTGGGTTTATCCTGGGCTCTCTACTCGGTGTCATTGATGTATGTGTCTGTTTTTATGCCATTACCATGCTGTTTTAATTACTGTGGCTTGGTAGTATGGTTTGAAATCAGGGAGCATGATGCCTCCAGCTTTGTTCTTCTTTCTCAAAACTGTTTTGGCTCTTTGGGGTCTTTTGCAGTTTCATACACAGTTTAGGATTGTTTATTTCTGGCTTCAGATCTTCCTCTCTCCAATGCCAATTCTGGCCCCAGCTTTTATCCAAATCCACTCCAGCTCTCCAGGAAAAAAACAGTAATGACGATAATGACAACTATTCCTTCTAGAGCTTTGGCTGTCATTAATCTATGCATGATAAGTTGCAATGATACTAGGTTATATAACAATAACCTATATAACAATAACTCACTGAGAGCTCATTATGTACCAGGCATCCTTCTTTCAATTTTATATATATTAGCTTATTTATCCACTCTATAAGGTAGGTGCTATTATATCATCCCCATTTATTTATTTTTTTTAAAGATTTTATTTATTTATTTATTCATGAGAGACAGAGAGAGAGAGAGAGGCAGAGGCAGAGGGAGAAGCAGGCTCCCCACAGAGCAGGGAGCCCAATGTGGGGCTCGATCCCAGGAGCCTGGGATCATGACCTGAGCTGAAGGCAGATGCTTAACAACTGAGGCACCCAGGCGCCCATCATCTCCATTTAAAAATGAGGAAACTGGAGCACAGAACAGTTAAGTAACGGGCCTAAAGACACACAGCTACAGAGTAGCAGAGTGAGGACTTAAAACTCTGGCTATAGAATCTGAGTTCTTAGCATGTATATCCTGCTGCCTCATGCAATCCCTGTGTGTTCTTAATAACAGTCTCACCAGGCAGATATTATTTCCTGAGTTGACAACCGAGAACGCTGAGGTTCCACTATGTCCCACCATTTGCTCCACGGGGCCATATTGGATTTCCACCTCAAACCCAGAATTGTCTAATTCCAAAGTCGGGGGGAGGCTCCCAACCACCACTCAGCTCTGCCCTGCGGCTCACACACCTGTGAGCTTGGGGAGCAGGAGAGGCCTCCCCGTCTCCCCAAGAGCAGTGGTTCGGGCCTTCTCCTGGTCAGGAATTTCTCACCCAGGCCACCCAGTCGAGGGCAGGTCTCTGGGGACTTCTGGATTCAGAGCCCGTTTGTGGCCATCAAGCAGCTACACCAGGCCGCCCATCCTCAGACCTTCCTCAGTCTTCCGGGCCCCAGCCAGGGCACAAGACTCTGTTCCATGATGGAGGTGGTGGGCTCGAGTGGGTGAGGGAGGCTCTTTGAGTCACTGAGGAAGCCAAAGACCGGAGTCCCTGCAGCCCCGCGCCCAGGCTCCAGAGGCCGCACCCCAATACTTTGGAAATGTGTAATTCGCACCCTCATCCTCCTCCCACGGACCCGGGGTTCGGCTGCTGCTGATTCATTTTCAGAAGCTCCTCTTTCCACAGCGGCATGAGGAAGGACTGTCCCCCGCCAGAGCATGTGTGTTTGCTATGATTCATCACATCGTCTGCAACCACCTCAGAAATAGGCCTTACACAATCCCGGAGCCACTGGGAGCCTCGCGGTGCAGGGGCTTCCCCTCTTAGTCACCCTTTGGGCCTCGGTCCACTTCCACGCAGCCACGGGAACGCAGAGGGACAGGCATATGCCCAAAAGAGGAACTTGGGAAATTAGCAGGTGGGGTAAAGGCCGCCCCCCATTGTTGGCAACTGCTCTAAGGCAAGATCGCAGCCATGCAGCTCCTGTAGACATGAAATGTGCCCCGTAAACAAAGTCTCCCTGGGCCCGTGGGGGCCGTGGCCCTGTGCGCTCTGGCCCCAGGGTCCGGGCATAGGAAGAAGGGGCTGCGCGGTGCCCGCCTGCTCTCTCTCTGGGTTTGGAGGTTTGGTGGTGAGGCAGGCTGCTGGCCCGGCCCGAAGCTGGTCTGAGCTTGGGAAAAACCACAGCATAGACGGAGGGACAGAGATGTGCCCATCGGGAGCTCCTGCCGCTGGCCCCCAAGACCCAGCCCAGTGTTTTTTGATTCTGGCTGCCCACAGTCACCTGGCTGGCCGGCGGGGAGGGAGGATGCGATAAACATGGGTGCTCGGGCCCCATCTCCAGAGATTATGACTCAACTGGCTGGTTGGGGGGGGGGCGCCCTGGGCATCGGTGGGTTTTAAAAGCAGCTATTTCAGAGTTGGGAACTACTTGCCAAGCCCTCCCTTGGCATTTGAGAAGACTAGGCCCAGAAAGCAAAAGGGACAGAGCCAACGTCACACAGCAGCTAATGGCAAAGATTGGACTTGAACGTTACCTCGGCCTACAAAGTCCTGCATGAGCGGGCCTCCCCGCTGCCCCATTACCTCTCTGCATTCTGTGACTCTGCCTCTTCTCTGTTCTCTCTCCCACATCAGGGCCTTTGCACTGCCCATCGCCCCTGCCTTTACCTCCAAATCCTTCATGATTCTAAGTCGGCAGCCCCCTGTGCCCCTCCATCTCCTCCCCTCACTGGATCATGTTCGGCTCTTGCCAGAAATCTCCCTGCTCCTGGAAGATGAAAGGTTTACCATGCCCAGAGAGATACAACAGATCAGGCGTCAGCTTCTGAAGGTCAGTCCAGAAGAGGGAATACCAAGGCTGTAAGTGACTCAACTATTTGTGTCCTCCAAAAAAGAGAGCCTAAGACAGGATAGGGTTCACACGGATTATTTAGGAGATGACCCCAAGAAGCAGGAATGAGAAGGGGTGGGGGGGGCTTAAGTCAGAGAAGGAGGAAAAGTCAATATAATTGTGTGCTCTTAAAGTTGCCCTTGTAGGCCCGGGAGGTAGATTCTTTCGGGACCTCTGACTTCCAGGCTACCCTTGAACAAGGCTGAATGCGCTCTCACAACTGGGCCTGAGGCAGAAAATTGGAGTCGTATGTCTGGTGCCTGAGGTGGGAAGCTGTGCGTGAGTGTCAGAACTCACCCAGAACCCTCCACGTCCCACAAGTGTAGCTCAGGGCACCAAAGCATCCCCTACAGTGACATCTTCGGCCACAGTCCCTTCTGGTGATGGCTTTGAAAGTAGTCCAAGTGTGTTTATTTGAAAGAAAAAGGTGGTCACACCTCCCTTGAAGTTCTGACCACCAAAGAGTCAGAATTATACAGGTCAACAATTTCTCAGCAACTTCCTAAACTAAGAGCTGAACTAGGGCTCTCCACCAGCCTGTTGCAGCCCAGGGGGCTCCTGGGTCCCCTTTCTTTGCTCTCCAGCACCTGTCAGTCACTCTAAAGCTCGACCAGGTACCAGGTCTTCCCAGGCTGAACCCCAGGAGCTCTCTCCATCGGGGCCCTTCTCCCCACAAGAGGTCCTCACCAGGCCTTTGTGGCTCAGGCCCCGTGACTATGATGCTAGCCTGAGCTGGCCCTTTCCTCCAGACTCCTTGCCATGCAGATGGGGACACTGGGCTGAGGAGACTTGGCCAGTTAGAAGCATCTGGTCCTACAGCCTTTGGTGCATAGACCCAGGACTAGCCACATAATTTGCAGGGCCCAGGGCAAAATGAAAATGCAAGGCCCCTTGTTCAAAAATTAGTAAGAATTTCCAGATAGTAACAGCAGAGCCAATGAAACCAAGGGCAGAGTCCCTCTGAACGCAGGCCCTGTATGATCGCACGTGCAGGCCACACCCCTCCCAGAGAAATTCCAAAGGGGCAGGGTGAGCTGCTTCCAAAGCAACAGCTTTCCAGCCAGAGGAGCCTGGGTTGGAATCTCAACTTTGCCTCTCACCTGTTGTGCAATTGATACGAATTGCTTACGCCCCTGGGCCTCAGTTGCCTCATCGGTAGAATGAGAACGAGATGGCAAACTGCACGTAAAGTACAGGGAACATGAAAGGCATTGTACAAATGTGAGTCCTTTGCCCTCCTCACCACCTCCCTCCTCCCTTTCAGGCTAGAAGAACCGGGACACACACACACACACACACACACACACACACACAGCACCACCTTGTCCATGGTCTGAGTCTCAAAATAACAGCTGGAGAAGGTTGGGGGATGGGGTTCCAGCACTGTTGCAGGGCTGCTGTCCAGGGAGGGAGGGGGATCTGGACTCCCCCTCCTTATTAGTCTCCACTCCAGTCTAGGCCCGGCTCTGCCAGGCTGGGGCCACCAAGTCCGGCTGTGCCCCTTCCTTCTCTAAGGAAAGGCCGGAGGTTCCCATGGATGCCCCAACTCTTCTTTCTCACCCTCCTTTTCTCGGGAGGGAGGGAGAACAAACGGAGAGAAAGGCTGCATTAGGCCTCCACTGACTCATCGTGACACTGTGGGCAGGTCACAAATGATGATCCTGGTCGCAGCTTTCCCATCTCTAAAATGGAGCTAATGATGCCTGGCTCTGGCCTCAGTGACAGGATGTTTAGAGAGCATTCATTAAGACCGGTGTATGGCTGTCATTGTGCCTTAGCTAATAATACACTGGCCTGATGAGGCCCCAGGAGGCCTCGGGAGCTTTGGGAAAACACACTCTCACCCGTCTTCAAAGCATCCCTGAGAAGTAGGTGGGAGGCAAGTCTCAGGTTATGGGGTGGAAGCAAAGAGCGGCGGTCCCAAGCGGCCAGCATCGGGGGGGGGGGGGGGGGTGAGGGTAGGGACAGAATGAACTCCTGCACACCCCAGATGGGGAAGGTGACAGTCTCCCCTCAGCTGAGAATAAGGTGAGCACCCCCCTCTGAGCCTCCTCCTGAAGGAGGAGTAATAAGGCCCACTTCTCAGAGTCATGGTAAGGATGACATGGAGCCACATGAGAGCCACTGCTGGAATCTAGTAGGTGCTCAAGGAACGTGCGTTCTGGAATAAGAGGTCGGAGGAGTGGGACTCGTCCAATTTCCTGTCCACCTTTGCCGCTTTCAGGGACAGCGGTCTGTTGAACCGTCCCCTCTTGGGAAAATTGCATTTTACCTCTTCAGGAGGCCACAGGCCACACCTCTGTGGACTCAGAGACGGAGTGGTGATGGGTGACCAGGTTCCCAGCAGCTTCCCGAGGACACTGGTCCTGCCCTCCCTGCAGGGGGAGGTGTCAGGCGGAGAGGGATGGAGAGCAGCATTCCTGTCACTAGCTAGAGCCTGGCAGGCGGGACAGAGGTTTATTAAGTGCCTATCATTCACTTGAGAAAATGGTGGCCCGAGAGGTTAAGTGACTTGCCCGAGAGGCAGAGTCAGGATCCAAACCCAGTCTTGGTGACCGTAAGCTCATTAGAACGTGTGGCGCCTGAAGCTAGAAACGCAGCTCGGATCGAAATCCGCGTGAGGGACCATCTTGCCCAATTTCTCAGCCTGAGGCTCAAGAAACCAGTGTGCAGAGAAGTCGGGGAGACAGTCCGGAGGAACTGGAATCAAACCGGGGCCCGTGCCTTGGGCCTTCTCCTCTGCCTCGCCTGGCTTGGGGCGGCTCAGGCGCACCCATCGCAGGGACATGCTGGCCCTCAGGGACCAGGAATCCCCGAGAGTGTGCAGCAGGGCCAGGAACGGCCTCTCTGGGTGCAGCTAAAGCTGCTTCACTCAGGCATCCACCCAGCCCTGCACCTGCTGTGTGCCAGGCGTCGGGGGGCACAGACCAGAACAACTCAGGGCCGTGCCCTGCAGGCGGGTGGGTGGCATTCTCCCCGCAGCTGGGGAGACAGAAGCTCAGGGAGGCAACTTGTCCAAGGCCATATTGTGCCTGGTGCAGAGCCGGGGCAAGAACTCAGAGCAGACCCAGTGGTTTTCCTCTCCACGGGCTGCCGTTGGCCAAAGGAAGAGAGACTCCAGCAATGAAGACGGGGAACAGGACAGTGACTGGGTCATTTAGTGTCCAAACCAGGACAGTTTCGAGAGTGAAAGGGGATGCTCTTAATAGTTACCCCAGGAAAGCAGGCCTACCCCAGGTTGACCCAGGTAAACGAGGACGTGTGTTCACAGGACCCACGAGCCTGTGATGGGCCAGAGCTTTCGGCGTCACTGAATCCCCACACCAACCCTGAAAAGTGGGTGCTAGTTTTACATCCCCTGTAAACCAGGCCGGCCCCTGGACAGGTTCAGAAACTAAGGCTCGGGGGTGAGGAAAGATCCCAGAGCTGGCAGGCAGCGGCAAAAGAGGGATGAGTGGGTAAGATTTGGGGCCTGAGGGAAGAAACAAAAAGCAAGCCAGTCACTTGGTCTGACCCCCTGGGGGAGGACTTATGGTCGCTGTGTGTCCACTACGAATGGGCAGTACCCATGGCAAGCTGGTTATTAAATATGTCTAATATTCCTCCCCCTCCCCACCGAGAAAGGAGCCCATGGGTGGCCCAGGAGAGCAGAGTGCTCTGCGGGATGGGGGCTGGGGCAGGGGAGGGCTCTTGAGTAGGCGGGAAGGCCCCTCATTCCTGGAGCCTGGGGGAACTAGAAGGAGCCACCTCCCGTGGCTTGCCCTCCCTGGGGTGGTGGACTCTGTGAGAGGGAAGTCCTCTGCTTCCTTCCTTTTTCTCCTAAGCAGATTTGAAAGCAACCACTCCGGGGTCTTAAGGGCAGAAGGGGTTGCTGAGAGAAACAGCCGCCTCTGTCCCGTTGGACAGAGGGCAGTACCCCAACCCGGATAGGGCCAGGCGAGGGACAGGAGCGAGGTGTGCAAGCCAGCGTGCGCAGACCAGGCCAGACCTGGCCACGGGAGGTCAGGCCGGCCCCTGTCTACAGGACTGTGAGGGTCCCGGCGTTCTGCGGAGGGCCCCCCACAGTCCCTTTGGCTCTGGGCCTGGGTGCCCCAGCCCCACCTCACAGGCCTCCGCTTTCTAACAGGAAGTGCCTTTCTCTTTCTATGCTTCCCCCCTTGGCCTACACCCAGCTATCCCCAGCCCTGAGTCGGGGTGACTTTCAGGAAACTCATTGTGAAAAACCCAACGACTCCCAACTGGCTGCCTCCAACCACCTGGGGTGAGGTGCCAAGACCTGGGCAAGCAGGGCCACCGAGCTGTGAGCATGGCCCCGACTCCCCAAGGCTGAGGCCGAAGAGCTAGGGTCCTGGGAGCCCCCTCCCCACAGGCCTCCCCCTCCCCCAGGCACTACTGTAGGAGCCCCAGGCAGAGAGGGAAGACACATCGCCTGAAGTAAGAGACCTGGAGGAATCACAGAAGGCTTCCTGGAAGATCCTTGGATCCAAGGTCTGAGGGATGCTTGGGAGTAGCCAGCCAAAGAGATGGGAGAGGTTTTAGGCAGAGGAAACAAGCCCATGGGGAAGCCTAGAGGAGCGAAGACCGGTGTGACTGGGGTGGGCTTGGAGAGAGGGACAAAGAGTAGCTGGGTATAAAAGTCAAAGTCTTTGTAGACGTTTAAGATGGGAGGCCGAGGAGGGACCCCATCAGACTTGCCATTGTGAAGATCCGCCAGGCAGCTATGGAGGAAGGGATTCTCAGCTCCCGCCTGGGGTGATTCTGCCGCCAGGGTACATGTGGTCACGTCCACGGACGTTTCTGGTTGCCGAAACTGGGGGTGGGCGCCCCACAGGCATCATTCACCCACCCCGGGTGGAGGCCAGGTTGCTGCTAAACATCCTACAGTGCACGGCAATCGATTATCTGACCCAAAATGTGGATAGTGCCCAGCTGGAGACACCGTAGATCACGGGAAAGCAAAAATGGCAGCAGGGAGGGTGGTGTCGATGACGGTGCAGTGAGCCTAGCGGGAGAAGAGGGGACACGAACAAGGGTATTGGCTGTGACAACAGAGAGAGCAGACAGATCCATGCCAGCAGGACTCGGTGATGGGTTCCACGTGGGGAGAGAAGGAACCGGCGCCCAGTCCCAACCATTCTACCCCCGTGAGGCTTCTCACTTCCGTTCTGTCCTTGGTCATCTTCTATTCCCACTGCCCTCTCAGGTGGACACGTGCAGTAAGCCTCCAGCTGGGCTCTCTGGCCTCCAGGGACACCCTTCCACTCCATAACGATGCCAGAGTGATCGCTCAAAAGCTCACCTCTGCTCAGGTCACACCCTTGCTCTAGAACCTTCTATGGCTCCCCAAGCCAGAGAAAATTAACTTACAAGACCCCGCTTGGCATTCAAGTCCCACCCAGCCTCCCTCTCCCATCCCCAATCCCACATCTCTCGTGGCATACATTTTTGGTTGCTTATCCAAAATCCATCTCCTCATCTTCCTAGCTAACAGAGCCCCAGTGTTGTTTGGTCACCTAGCCCCGTCCGCACACATGCTTCCCTGGGCCAGTTCAATTCCAGCCTTGGAAACACGTGGAGAAGAAGAAGAGGAGTGAGAACTTCCAGGGAAGGCTTCTTCGCTGATACATAGACACTCCTGGGAAGACATAGTTCCTCGTCCTCTGCTAGACACTTTTATCTACATCTGAATCAGCAGCAGCCCTCCTGGGGCCATGGGGGGGACAGGCCATGGCAAAATCTGGGAGTTGAGGAGGGCAGGACAGGGAAGGGAAGAACTCGGCTCCCTGGCGAGATAGTTGAGCCATCGTATCAGCCAACCTGCCTCAGGACTTCTTTCTGGCTGCAGTGAGCTGGAGTTTTCTATTGCTTGTAGGCAGATCCTGATACAAATCCCTGGCTCCAAACCCAACTCTCTTCCCACTTCTAGATTCATACTGTGCTTTTCCACTTCGGCGCTATCCCTCATACTGTTCCCTCTGCCCGTTTGTGGGACCTTACCCCTCCCCTAAGGACCAACTCAAATGCCCCTTCTGATCTTCCCTTGAGCCCAGTGACCAGAAGCAGCATCTCCATCGTCTGCACGCGATCTGCAGCTTTGCCCTGGTGCGTACCGCTCTGCACGTGCCATTGGAGTCATTCGCCTTATGTCTGATTGCCACAGCTCGACTGTGACAAGAGTCACAGAGAGGAGAGAGGACAGAGCCCACGCATTAGTTATACTGGGAGACCTCATAGCACCCTGAGAGGTATCTACCAGCCACTGTACCAGCTTCTGCTGACCCCTATTCCTAACTGTGTTCATTTCCTTTTCCTACTATAACAAATTATCACAGATTTAGCAGCTTAAAAAAACACAAAGTTATTATATCACAGTTCTGGAAGTCAGAAGTCCGAAATGGGCATCCTTGGGCAGGACTGGGCTCCTTCCTGGAGATTCCAGGACAGAATCTGTTTCCTTGCCTTTTCCAGCTCAAGACCACGTGCATTCCTTGGCTCCAGATTCCTTCCTCCATCTTCAGCACCATCAGTGACATCAACCCAACTTCTGCTTTCAGCATCACACCTTCTCTGACTCAGACCCTCCTGCCTCCCTCATATTAGGACCTTTGTGATTACATCAAGCCCACACGATCATCCGGGATAATCCTCCCCATCTCAAGAGCCTTAACTTAATCACAGTTGCAAACTCCCTTTTACCATGTGAGGTCACATATTCACAGGTTCCGGGGATTAGGATGTGGACATTGGGAGTGGATGATTTTGCCTACCCCACCAACTAGAGCCCCAAGTTAAACAGCCAGAAATTCACTAGAAGGACAGTCGTTCCAACAGCATCATCAGGATTAGAATAGAGACCGCAGGGTCAATCCAGGTTCCTAAATATTAGAATGCAAGTTTCCACTTTGGCATGTCCCAGGATCTAACTAAGTTAGCTCGAGTCATAAAAGACTTGAACCCAGAACTGGGACAAATAAGGCAAAAGAGAGCTGAGGGACAGCGAAAACAGATGCAAGAGACTTAAAATCTGAGACCCATCTCCTCCGGGTCAGGAGTGGTCCTAACACCGGGGATGGGTCCAAGGGGCCCCAGAAGAAGGAACAGCAAAGACACAGAGGCTGGAAACTCAATAGAGCCTGTGACATTCGAAACTTAGCTGTCCTCCAGCCCACGGCCCCAAAGCCCTGCTGTCTGTTATCAAATAAATAAGGCCACCATAAGGTGTTAGTGGGTGGTGACAAGTTGTTCTGTTATTCAGACTCTGGTAGGCATTTTCCGGTAAATAAGAACCTTTAGCCCAAGGAAGAAATCTCACATGGTGGAAATTCACTACCAAAGCAGGCTGATGGAGGAACCATCTGGCCGCCCCGGGGTGGCATACATGGTGGTGAGGCCCCACCTCGGGTGCCCTGGGCAGGACTAATTCATGGTCCCTCTGTTGGACTTCTCCTAAGCCACTCCCAGGACAGCCAGCCCCGCGGCCATAGCTGCTAGTTCCCCTGGGTGACCCCAGCAAGGCCCAGCTCCTCTGCACCCAGAGAAGGCCTCTCTGTCCAGGAAAAGAGAGGGAGACAGAGACAGTCAGCAGAGTTTTACAGAACTTAAAAGTGGTTACCATCAAAATAATCAAGGGCAAAGCAGGTCGTCTCCAATTCCCCTTTGAAGCGATTTCACAAACTGAATTCCTCCCTTTGACCAACTTTCCCAATCCTCACATATTTACCTTGCGGGGGAGGCTGCTAAACCCCCCAGCCCCGTGGCAGTGCTCAGCTCGACACGTCCCCCTGACAGCCACCCCCAGCTCTCCTCGAGAACCAGCAACCCCCCCAGCAGAACGCGGGTTCCAGCGAGTGCGCCGAAAATCTCACCATCGCCCTCTGAGGGGGATCGGGTTCCCATTTTACAGATGAGAAAACTGAGGCTCCGAAAAGTTAAAGAACTCGCCCAAGGTTCACAACCAGCTAGTGAAGGGCCGGGCTGGTATCGGAGTCCAGGCCAGCCGGCCTCCAGGCCCAGGGCTCTGCCCACCGCAGGAGCGGTTCTTGGACCTTCGGCCTCAGGCACGCTTTGCGCTCTTAAAAACGACTGAGGCCTCCGGCAAGCTTTCATTTTTGTGGGTTATATCCATTCATATTTGCTCTATTAGCAATTAAAAATAAGGAAACGTTTATCTTTATTAACTCGCTTAAAATAGCAATTAACAAACCCATTTTATATTAGCATAAACAGTATCCTTTCATGAAAAATAACCCTATTTTCCAAAACAAAACAAAAATTAGCGAGAAGCGTGGCGCTGTTTGACATCTGGCAAAGCTCCTTAATGTTGAACTTCAGAGAAGACAGCTGGATTTCCGTATCTGCTTCTGCGTTCAGTATGTACAACGTGCTATATGAGGCAGAGTATAGGGAGAAAGTCCTAGAACTCACAAAAGTCCCAAAGTGTCCCTAAACAAGACTTTGAGAATCGTTGCACTACGTATCCTGCCTCGTTTCTGAGGCTCCACCAAGTTCCTAAAATGGGGCTTGCCCGTGGTAGATGTTTATTATGTCTGTTGAATGAATAAACTGAGTAAGTCCAGGGCAAAGCTGAGCGAGGAAAAAGTGGAGTCTTAGGTCCAAAAGCAGGTTTAGGCTTTATCTGACCCAGGCCCTGCTTTGCCAAGGGGTGAAGAAGGAGAAAGAAGAGTTAGCAAAACTTTTTAAATCAGAGTTGCTGTGAAGGCTTGTGCAGGTTGTGGATTCTGCAAGAACATTGGAGATGGTAAGTGGATGCGGAGCCCAGCCCGTGTTCTGCTCACCAATCCTTATGCCCTGGAACAGGGCTGAGGAAGGGTTGCATTTTTCTAATTTGTGCAATGCCACTGAGTGGGCCAACAGCAGCCAAGGCCTTGTCCCATAGGTGTGAGTCCCCCCAAACACATCTGGATGTAGCAAAGGGCAGGTAAGTCCCCATTTCTTAGCGAGGGTGCCAGGCAATTCTGCAGCCAGGCAGGTAGGACTGCAGAGACCGGTCATGAATGCTTATTTTAGCACCTCTTACAGAGTCTGGAACTCCCTCGGGACCCACCACAAACCCACACAGCCAAGGCCTCTGGCAGGCACCCACACAGATCGGCACCCACTGTCCATGCAGCCCTGAACACGAAAAAGGGACGTCAAAGAAATAGCAGGTACTAGCCTTTCTTGTACAGCAGGGGTTCTCAACCCTGGGGTAGCAATTGCCAATGTCTGGGGACGTGTTTTTTTGTCACAGCTTCGTGGGGGGGTGGGGGGCGCAGCCGGGTGGGGGCGGGGCTCCTGGCAAGTACTGGGCGGGGACTGAGGATGCCGCTCAACATCCTGCAACGCGCAGGAGAGCCCCACACAGCAAAGAAGATCCACCTGCAGTGTGAATAGTACTGAGGCCGAGAAAACGTACTGCAATGAAAATACGGGCTCTGAGCTCGGAGGTCGTGGGTTCAAATCCCAGCTCGGCCACTTTCTCATTCTGTAAGTAGGGGCAGGTCCTTTAACCGGCTGTCCTCTTGTGGCAAATGGAGGAGGAATACCTCTCCTGCAAGATGGTTGTGAGGCTCAAACCGCGGGAGTGCCTGCCCTCGCCAGAGGAAGGTCGCCCTCCCTCTACTCAACCAAGCTAAGCTGGTAACAGTGATGGTAACAACCCGGTCCCAGGTGTCTCTCGCTGGCTGGCACTCTGCTGGCTGCCTGGTGAACGACATCGGTCTCTGCTTCCTCTCAGGAAGCTCACGGCGGGGCAGCCAAGGAAAGTTCCACGATTGCAGCTATTTAAATCGGCATGCATGTGAACAGAGACTGGAATGTCCAAAAATAAGAATGTTTATGGGCGGAAAGGGTTTTTTTTTTTCTCTTTTTTTTTCCAAAAAAAGAAATCTTTAATGTTATTTTTATGTTGTTTTCCCATCAAAAGGAGAAAGGGGGGACGGGGAAAGAATTCAACTTGTTTTTTAAAAAATAAAAAATGTAGATGATTGAATAGGAACACAAGTGCCCTTCATCTAAGGCCTTCACAGTGGTCTGGGCATAAAGCTAATGTCCGTACATCAAATCATCTTCTACCCATGGCTGACCCTTAACAAAGGCAGATGCTGGACCTTTTCTAAAGTGAAGAACAGTCCCCTTTATTCATCTGCCCTGAGCAGCTGCGTTTTCATTTTGTGTAAAGCTGGACCCTCCTGCAGAAGCCAGGTGCCCTCTAAGTGCTGATGATGGGTAGCAGGTGTGTGTGGTGGGTGGGGACAGTCAAAGAAGACTTCCTGGAGGAGGCAAGATTTGTGCCACATTTGTGAAAGCAGGCCTCGGTGGGCAAGAGGGAAGGCCACCTGAGGGATGGAATGTCATGTGCAAAGGCTCAGGGACAACAGCCCCAAGGAGACCAGCCCTGGGGAGGCCTTGGAAGAACACTCTGAGCAAGGTCCTCCTGGAGCTGCCTGCACTTCTGAACTCTCAGGTGGAAAAGCCAGTGGGCCAAGTGGAAATGAGTCCATGAGGTTTCCTCACCACTGTGCCCTCAGTCTCTTCACGGCCTACCACTGGGAAGCTGGGTGTCCTCCTTCTCACACTCACAGTGCCCCATGCCCACCTACTCCAGGAGGCTCCAGCCCTGGGGATTCTCCACCTCCAACCCCACAGGCCCTGAGCCCTCCTCTGCCCTCCAGGGTCCACACACACCCAAGCTGCGCCACCCTGGAGACCTAGCCTCCCGTCTCCGAGCCTCAGCTTCCTAGCATTTAGAATGGGGGTGATGACATTCACCTTCAAGGGCTGTTGGAAGGAACCTTAAGGAAAGTGTTAAACACCCTGCTAAACCCACTCCTTCTTAAGGAAGGGTGCGATCAGCCTCACTCCCACACCTCTACCCCTTCCAGTGGCCTCCTCTGTGCTCTCAGGGTCTTCTGCCCTGCGGGGGCCAAATGCCAACCCCCACCCTACATGCTCTTTTGAGAGATCCTGCCTGAAATACAAAAAGAAGTGACCCAAGACTTAAAAGATTACACAAGATCAAGTTTCTGGTCAAGGCAGCAATGAGGGAAGCCGACTTTGAATATTTCTCCCCTCCTTGTTGAGCCTACCACACCTCAGACGCATTGACACGAATAATAACAAAATCCCCGTTGCTGGGCACCTCCTGAGTGCTGGGCCCATGCTGAGTATTTACACACAGCAGTGCCTGTGGCCCACAGGGAGGGTGCAGAGACACATGGGGAACCAGAGCCTAGACAAGGTAAGTAGCTCGTCAAGAGCTTCCTGGCTAGCCGAGCTGAACCGCATGATGCCTTTAATAAAAAGGCCGTGTTCCTTCTGCTAGACACCTCCCCAAGCACCGTCTTACCTACCCTGCAACCCTCCACCCCCATGCATTTGCATCTCCCATTTGGGGCATCACTAGAGTTTGGCTGACCCACACTGACCCCCACCTCCTGCACCCATGTCCTCCTTTCATAGAAAGGCGGGAAAGCCAAATAATCAACTTCCCCATCTCCTTTGCAGCTCAGGGTTACCGTATGGCCCGGTTGTGACCAGTGAAATATAAGCAGAAGTCGGCCGGGAAGGGGGGAGGCATCTGGGAAAGTTTATGACTTTCCCAATAAAAAGTCAACAGCCCCAGCTGGTGTGATCTCTCCCGCCTTCCTCCTGCATGGCCCATGTGCATGATGCCTCAAGGCCCAACAGCTCTCTCTCAACCAGAAGGCCAGCAAGTCAACACACCAAGATGGCAGAGCACAAAGATCCAAAAAAGCCCGGATCTGGATCACATTGTTGAGTTTCTGCACCAGCTCGTGGCGGCCCACCTCTGGACCTCTTGCTTTGTGAGAAATAAATAATCCCCTCATTATTTAAACTGCAGTAAATTGAGTTTTCTATTACTTGTCCTGAACACACTCTTAATACACTATTCAAATTCTAATCTACACTCCAACCAAAACACACAGACAGCCCCAAGTCCCACCCCAGCACTATCCCTTAATACCATTAACCTCTGTAATCCCTCCCCCACTTCCGGCACCACCCCAAAAGGCCCCCCCTAATTCCAGCATCCATTACCTGCCCCTAAACCTCCTAAACTGAATGCTCTTCTCCACAGGGAGCAGAAGGGCTCATTCCGTCATCCGTCTCCAACTCCACCTCCCACCTTCTGGCCTGGAGCTATCCCTGTCCTCCCTCACCCTCCCCGCTCCCTGAGCCTCATTAACTGCCTCCACCATTCTGCAGTCACTTTGGGAGGAGAACTGATTGCTCCCGAAGGCCCGAAGATCAGGTTTCTCTTTTCTGAGTCAGGACAGAGTTCGTTGTTGACCTGAGATCATGCACCCCTCCCACAGTGCAGAAGAGTTCTGCTCTGTGTGAAAAACAAAAAACAAAACAAAACAAAATTAAAACAAAACAAACAAACCTTTTGCCTTCTCTTTAAGAACTTTATTTCAAAACACTGGACCACGTCGATCATTTGACAAACATGGCTTTGGGCAATACCTCTGGGGGCCGAGAGAGACACTCGGGGAACATCCTTCCACGTAGAGGTGAGCAGTCGGAGTTACAAAGGGCTTGGAAGTGGCCAAGCCAGGGTCACTCACTTAGGTAGGTGGGGGACAGAGGAACTGGAGAAAGAGGAGGAAGAGTCCGCACAGTCAGACACAATACCTTGCATTCTACGGGCCACCATCCTGAGGACACCAGGAAGGGTTGCTGCCCTCAGGCTGTGATGGCGGGAGGCAGGCACCAGCCTCAGCTGACCTCGGAGGCTCACCTAGACACCCCATCGCTTCAGATCCAGATCCTGAACCTCTAGCCACCTATGGCGTGATTTACCCACCCACAGCTCTGCGGCTAATGCAGAACTGGCTTGTGGGCACAGACCCCGGCCAGGGAGCCCTGGAGAGGGCGATGGAGACCAGGACAGAGTCAGGACAGAATCCCAGTGACATCCCTTCCAAGTTGCATGATCTTGGGCAAGTTACTAACCTCCCTGTCTCAGCTGTATCTTTTCTAGAATCGGGATAATGCACATGGTAGGTACTTCCTAAGACTATTTTGAAAATGCAATGAGATTAGATGAGACACTGCAAAGAGCCCCTCATGCCTGTGGGTACCTAGATGCTGGGACAGGGGCAGGACCGGGCAGCAAGCAGAAAGATCTCACTTCCCCGGGAGACACCTGCCTTCAGCCTCCTGAGAGCTGAGATGGGCAGCGGCTGGGGAGCTGGAGGTTTAACCAGGTTAAAATGTCTCGCCCACTTATAATCTCAATCCATGGATTAACAACAGAAAAAGTGTAGGAATTAAGAGCTCACCCCAGGATTCCTCTGAAAGAAACAACTGCCTTTGTTTAGGGTGTTGGGGGAGGAGAATTATAAATACTTGCCGGTCCGTGGGAGGCAGGGTGAGGCTGGGAGGGGCCATGGGAACCTCTTGATGGTGGCTGGCAAACTCAGCAGCACCAGAGCCTGTGGTCAGAAATGCTTCTAACACAGCAACCCTGTAGCGGAGTGTGCAGGGTGACGTGCGTGCGCACACATGCTCAGAAAAAAAATGGCAGAGATGGACTGGAGTTTGGGTTTGGGGTGTCCCTGGGAGTTTTATCTGGATCTCAAGGGGCAGGATGACCCATGGTGACAAGTGGGTTTCCTGTGCAAGAACAGAAAGAAGACACTCAGGGTCGCCGTCCCTGTTCTCCCTCACCACCCTCTGGGGGCTGTGTCTCTGTGTTTGTAACCGTGGGCCGGGCGTCGGTACCTGGGCACCTGGGGGAAGGCGTGTCCGTGTGCCTGTGTGTCCCTCCATCTGCGTGCCTGTCACTGTCCACCCCTGCAGGCCACGGAGGAAGAAACACAGCTGCCTGTGGCAAGTTTCAGGGTTCTTGGTGTTTCCTGGGTCCTGTGTCACGGGACTAAGAGAATCCTGGGCAGAAAGCCTGGGCAGAATCCTGGCTTTGCCTTGGAATCAGAGAACCTCAGAGCTGGAAAGACCTTGGAAATACGTTGGTCCAAGAACCTCCTTTTAGAAATGGGAGAAATAGGATGCATATTACAGGAGGGCAGAAAAGCTGTGGGGAAGGAGAAAGAGCACAGAGTCAGAAGTTCTACAACTGCGCCATCCAATACAGCAACCACGTGCCATAGAGACCGGTTAGGACTAGAAACGTGACAAGTCCAAATTGAGAAGTCCTATAGCATAAAATACACCCCAGATTTCAAAGACGTAATATGAATGAAGAATGTAAAATTGCTCAATAATTTTTATATTGATTGCACGTTAAAATGATTATACTGGGAGTATACTGGGTTAAAAATATATTATTAAAATTAACCTTACCTGTTTATTTTTACTTTCTTTAAATGAGACTACCAGAATCGAATTATGTATGCAGGTCCCATTTCTGATTCACTTTCTATTTCTATGGGACACACAGACTTAGAGTCTTGTACCAGACATTTAACTTCTCTGAGCCTCAATTTTCCCAATGGCAAAATGGCTGTGATAATGCCTATCTCTTGGAGATGTAGTGAATATTAACTGAGAAGACATATGAAAGCACTATTAAATCATAAAGAACTCTTCAGACAAGGGGATGAGTGGTGGTGGTAATTCAGACTCTGGCCCAGAGAAAGGGTTAGAAAGGATAAAGGATTGGATAGTTTGACCTTCAGGCAAACACCCACAAGACCAGCCCTAAGAGTAGGCAGGGCATATGGCTATCTACTCACCACAGTTTTGGTGCTAGAGAATGACCTTCGAGCCCCGATCACAACCCCATAGACCCATTACCCAGACCAACCCTTTCAAAAGCCCTTTCAGCAACCGGCCTATGAGCCAGACTACATTATTCTCACCCTCCACAAGTCCCAACTACCCCTCCAGCCTCCTCTGATCTGCAGGTTGTCTCTTTCCAAGGGCAGCATGAAGCTTTCCTCCCCGGGGCATTCATCCTTAAAAGGACCACTTGTCATCCGAGTGGGATTTCCCAACTATGCTTGTTCTCTGTTCTTTCACAGAGACCCAGGGTCCCAAGGGTTCTGAAAAGAGGGAGATGGCCCCAAACTTGGCCTGGGGGGGACCAGCCCCTTCCTGGGACCATCATCCAGGGCCATCCCTGTTGCAATGGTGGTCTCGTAACAATCGCTTACAAACCAGGTTAGGCAAGCTGCTTTTGCGTGATGGGGCTATCTTGAGTAAACAGCATCCTATGTCCCCTGCCGGTCACTTGCTCAAGACATTGCTGGACATTGCATTAGAGTCACTGACACACAGAGTTTTGAAAATGAAAACAGGCCCTCTGGCTTATGATCAGATAGCATTTAACTCATTCATGATTGCGCCAGGTTTTCCAAGGCCCTGGGGCCACAGAATGGATCCTGCCACAATGCAGACAGAGGATGGTGGAGACAGTTGGAGACTCAGGCCACCTACAGGATGAACAGGCCGGTTGGGGTCTAGATCACCTTGACCCCCATAGCCCCCACATGGGCCTCTAAGGCTGTTTAGCCCATTGGGCGAAACCTGAGACCCAGTTCAACCCCTGTGGGGTTGGGGGGATAAGTGTTGTTCATTCCAGTCCATCAAAGTTGCCCCTTATTCTGAAGCCTTTTCCTACTGATGGAGATCCTGAGTTGAAAAGAGAGGATAAGACATCCTTCAGGCATTTATTACTACATAACAAACCAGCCCAAAACATAGTGATGTGAAACAATAATGACTAAGGATTCCTCACAGTCCTGCTAGTTGGCTAGACAATTTCTCTGCTGGTTTTGTCTGGGCTCACTCACTCAGGCCACTGTGTTCAGTGGGCAGTCAGTTGGAATGGAAGGCCCCAGACGGCCACACCTGTGAGTCTGGAAGGTGGCGCCGGCCCCTGCCTGGGACACCCCAGTTCCCTTCCACGTGGCCTCTGGTCTTCCAGTTGGCTAAACGGCTTCCTCACACAGTGGTCTCAGAAGAGCGTCCCATGGGGCAAAGGTGAAAGCCACAAGGCATGTGGAGACCTGGGCTCCAGAATTCACACAACCTCACTTCCACCACATTCTGCTAGTCAGAGACACTCACAGGCCAACTCAGGTTCAAGGGGTAGTGGAATAGACTCTGCCTCCTCATTGGAGTTGCAGCAAAATATGTTTTTCAATCCAGCACAAGGTGAGAAAATATGAATGTCTCCATGGAGAACTTTCCCCACCACTAGAAAATAATTTGGCAAAGTTATATTGTCTGAATCAAAAACCAAAACTCCCAGACTGACAAAGAACTTTTGTCTGATTCATGAATGTGTATGCAACGACAAGTCGATGGGCTCACTTCGAGTTATATGTTGCATTATACTTGAGTTATAACTTATCGCATTGAGTTATTCAGCCCCGGCTGAACATTAAAGTCACTTGAGAGGCATCTCCAAATCCCTGGGTCCCACCCAAGACCTCCTGGATGGGTACTGTGATTAGGGATAGGGCAGTAAGGGGGGGGGTGGAATGCTGGGCCTGGGGATCTGCATTTTCAAGAGCTCTCCCAGTGATTCTGATCCACAACCAGGATTAGCTGGATTAGGAAACAAGCTTTATGGGAAAGATCAAGGCAGGATATCTAGACAAATGGGACATATGCCTGTCTTTTATACACAGGCTTCTCTTTAATCCAACCTAAGAGGTCGTTCTCGGAGCTAGCAGAGTCTGGAATGAACAAGATGCAGTCCCTGCTCTCAAATTATAGCTGACACTCACTGCCTGCCGAGCCCTGTTCTGTAGACTGTCCATGCATCACCTCATTCGATCCCCACAGCTCCTTGAGTTGGGTACTATCATGAACCCCATTTTACAAATAGGGAAACTGAAGTTCAGAGAGGTTATGTGGTTTATCCCAAGTCACACAACCAGTAAAGAGGGAGAAGTAGAATTCAAACCCAGTCCACCTGGCTTCAAAGTCCATGCCCTTAACCTCTAGACCACCTGCCTCATTCAGAGCACATCATCCAGGACAAGGAGACTGATAATCCGCTAGGTCAGGCCATGAGCGCTCTGGGCAGGGGGAAAAAAAATGCACCACGAGTTTTGGGTCTCTGCTTTCTCTGGTTCACTCACTTTTTTTTAAATTCAATTAATGAACATATAGTGTATTATTAGTTTCAGAGGTAGAAGTCAGTGATTCATCAGCTGTATAGAACACCCAGTGCTCATTATATCACATAATGCCCATCACCCTGTTACCCAATCCCTCCACCCCTCGCCCCTCCAGCAATCCTCAGTTTGTTTCCTGCAGTTAAGAGTCTCTTATGGTGGGGCGCCTGGGTGACTCAGTCGGTTAAGCATCTGCCTTCGGCTCAGGTCATGATCTCAGGGTCCTGGGATCGAGCCCCTCATCAGGCTCCCAGCTCAGCAAGGAGTCTGCTTCTCCCTCTCCCTCTGCCGCGCCCCCTGCTCATGCTCTCTCTCTCTCTCCCAAATAAATAAATAAAATCTTAAAAAAAAAAAAGTCTCCTATGGTTTGTCTCCCTCTCTGATTACTCCTTGTTTTATTTTTCCCTCCCTTCCCCTATGCTCCTCTGTTTTGTTTCTTAAATTCCACATGTCCCTCACTGTTCTTAAACCAGTGGGTCTCAACTCCGCACAGTAGAATCACCTGGGGAGCTCCGATTAAAATAGGGATGCCCTACCCCCAAAGATCTTATCTACCTGCTCCAGGTAGGGCCCAGTCATGGGTTTTTGGGTTTTTTATTTTTTTGTTTTTTTTAATATCTCCCCAAGGGAACCTCAGTGCACAAAGCTGAGAACAAAGGGTCTGAGAATGGCTCATTCTCCGTAGGCAGGGTGGTGGCCCCCATGTCAGCAACACCTGTAATCACCATAGCCCATGAACTTCCTAAAAATCAAACAAGCTCAAGCGAAAAGGGGGACTCTGGGTCAAGTGGACAGATGTTCGCACACGATGTTGTGCAGTGGCGATAAATGGGTAGCTTGGAAATGATCCAGATGCCCCACCCCCGATACTCTAATTGAGTTGATCTGGGACAGGGTGGGGCGCCTTTGTCTCTCATACTCATCCCCCCACGTTGATTCTAATGTGTACCTGGTTTGAGAATTGCTGATCCAGCCCTAGACACTCCTTTTACAGATGAAGAAAACAAGGGTCGGAGAGAAATGACTTGCCCAAGGTCCCACAGCACGCTGGCTCCAGAGGCAGAACTAGAGCCCAAAGCTCACAGCCAGCATTCTCTTCATGCTGTCGCCCCTTCTAGTTTGCAAAAGTATTTCACACATGTTACCTACTTGGTCTCTACCTTGCCACACTGTGTTGCTTCCTGTCACCATCCTCTCATTTCCCAGAAGATGAAACTGGGGCCCAAAGAAGGAACATTACCTGCCCCAAGTCCCCCAGTAAGAGACCAGATAAGAACTCAGGTTTCCTGACTGCAGATAGGGTTACGGCCACACTTGTAGATGCCCAAGACCAGCCTTCTACCTGTCAAGTTCCACCAGCAGGTGAGCTTCTCCTGAGCCTCCACACCATGAACTGAAGGTTTGTACATCCCTGAGGGACAAGCTGTGCGGAGATCTGGTGGGCAGTTGCCAGGTGTACGGGAAGTTCGACTCTGTGGTCACCCCTTACCCCCTGTTCTAAACACACTGAACTTTCCTGTTTATAATGTGTTTGCATCTATTGTTTCCAAGGTGTGTTAATGACAAGCCCCATTTTATCAAAGGGCAGACTGAGGCTCAGAGAGCTTTCAGAACTTTGCCCCAGAACCAAAGCCAGACCCAGACCCAGAACCTGATCCATGGGCTCCGAGTCCAGTGTCCAGGCCACCTGAGGCCAGACCCTGGGGCCTGGGCCTGTGCCCACCTGCTTTGTGCTTTGTGGACAGAGGGGCAGGGGTGCGTATAACCAGTGGTCGGGGGTGGGGGTCGGGAAGGGGGGTAGAGGAGGGGCTCCCGCCTGACCAGTCCTGGTTTCTGGTTACTCGTTGCCAAAAGACAAATACTCCCCAAAGTGGTAGGTGTAGCAAACAGACCTCACTTTTCACTTTAGGGGAAGATGATTTCTCCCTTCTTCTAGCCTGACCAATGGAGGAAGAGGGAGATTAAAGGCCTGCTTTCTTCTTGTCCACACCTTCTGACAGGAAGCTGTATCTTCAGGAAGGGCCCAGGTGGATGCTCATTTGTTTTACTGTAAGCACTGATGTAATGTTCCTCTGGGCGCTCTGAAACATTTACTCATTTCAGTTGTCACAACAGCTCTATGAGGAGGGCACTGCTGTTATCCCCACTTTAGAGATTAGGAAATGAGGCACAGAGAGGTTAACCGACTTGCTCAAAAGCACACAGCTAAGAAGAGGTCGAGATGGGATTTGAACCCAGGCAGCCTGACTCCAGAATCCGTCTTAGAATAACCACGACTTACTGAACAACATTTGCATGGGTTTCTGGTGTCGGTTCTGAGCACAAGGCAAAGCAAGACCTCACAGCCCACAGGCTCTTAAATCTAGAGGGAGGCAGTGCAGGGACTAACCGTTTTTCGAGGGCTGTTGTAATGCTTGGGGGTCCACTCGGATGCCCATTTCAGGACCTGCTATGGCTTCCCACCTTCCATCTCATATGCACTGCTGGGCTTGGAGTCTGCCCACCGCCCGTGCCAGACCCAGCTGCTGGCACGGTAATGACCCACTGTCCAGGAGGGAACACTGAGGCTCAGAGAGGGCATATGCAACTTGCTCAAAGCCACAATGCTAATAAATTGCAGAGCTTGAAGTGAAACCCTCAGCTTCTGCCCCTCGCTTCATTTGATTCTTTCCAGGACTCTCAAAGGGCTTCACCAGGAACTGCGGCCACCTTCGTGGGAAAACTTAGATCAAGATCCTGGGATAGGGCGCCTGGGTGGCTCAGTCGTTAAGCGTCTGGGATCGAGTCCCACATCGGGCTCCCTGCTCGGCAGGAAGCCTGCTTCTCCCTCTCCCATTCCCCCTGCTTGTGTTCCTGCTCTCACTATTTCTCTCTCTGTCAAATAAATAAATAAAAAATCTTTAAAAAAAAAAAAAAAAGATCCTGGGATAAGTATGACAGTGCAGCCTCTTAACTTCTCAGAGGGCCCTCTTCCTCCTCCTTCTCCCACCACTGGTCTGTGTCTGTTGTCAGCCATTTCTTCTCTCTGCTTCTGGAATGGGGAAGCACACGTTAGCCTGCTGAAACCTGCTCCGTGTCGAGTCCAGTACCTGCCGATGGCCCAGTGGATGCTCGGTCCCAGAGGGAGGAAGTCAGGTCCCAGCTGCCTGCTATTTCAGGGCCTGAGATGTCCAGAGAGCCAGTTCCTCCGCCTGCAACACCCGGAGAGTCAGTTCTGCCCTCCTGGGTGGATGGTGGGCCTCGTCATCAAGGGAGGAGACAGGGTGTGGATGGATGGCGCCATGTTCTAGGGGAGCCGGCACCCAGCAAGGCCAGGCGCGGAGATCTCAGGAATAACAATAGCTAACACGGGCCAGGCATTGCCCTAAGTACTCTAAGCCCGGCATCCCTCTGGGCCGTGGGCGCTACAGAGCACTCAGATGGTTCGCTGCCCTTAGAGGGAGGGGGGCCCGAGGATCACTTGTCACTGAGGCTGGCAGGGCACTTGGCTGTGGTCAGAGGGGCTGCTGGGGTCCAACCACAGTCCTAAATCCCAGGCCCTGCCCCCCACGCACCCTTTCCCAATCTCCGTTTTGCAATCAGTTAGCCTGACCCAGTAAACATCCGCGGCCGGAGCAGAACCCATTTTCCTGACCCTTTTCTATGTGTTTCAGAGACGAGCTGGGGGTGTGAGAGGAGGAGGTGCCCCAGCCATCAGACAGGAAGCCAGGAGAAGGCCTCTGGGTGTTGGTCGGGCAGTGCAAGCACCAGCCACCTTGCCAAAATTTCCAGACTGGCCCCAAACTCAGGGAAGAAAGGGCATAAGGGCATCACTGGAGAGGAAAGCGGACAGCACTCTGTTGCCACGGTTTAATGTGGAGGAGCCAGGTGGGGGGGGGGGCAGTATGTCAAAGTTCAGAGAAATATTTCTCACTGCCTCCTGCTTGCTGTGCAAACTTAGGCAAGTCTCTAAATATCTCTGAACCGTTTTCCCTTCAGGAAGGTAGTAAATAATCCTGGCCCTCCTTCTGCTTCATAGGATTAATGATTCCTTACAAGGAGTCGCCTGAGCCGTTTGCCTCACCAAGAGGCCATACTTCTCTCATTTCATTCCCGTGAGAGATCTGTGGGCTATACAAGGAGTCCTGGATCTTCCTCACAGTGCAGTTGAGGAAACTGAGGCACAGACAGGTTTAGTACCTCCACCAAATGCTTGATAAGTACCTACAGGTCTGTGCTCAGGAGATGGGAGACTTTGGGGGAGCCTAGAAAAGAGCAAAAGATTTGCTTGAGGTGCCAGGTAGGGAGCCGCCGGGACCAGCCCCGGCTCTGCCTTCTAGCAACCGTGAGTTCCAAAGAGAAGAGAAAGATGCCTAAGCCCAGCTGGAATCCATCCGTGCTTCCTGTGGGCCCCATACATCTTCCCCATATCTACCCAAGCGCTTGGACTGTTCTAATACATTGACGCCTGGCCCTCGATAGAAGCTTAACGAATGCCGCATGCATGCATACGTGCAGGAACGGATTGCAGCAAGGGGATATGTGGGAAGGGCATTCTAGGTGAAGGAAATTAAGTCAACAAAGGTATGGAGGTGGGAAAGCCAGACCCGTGTAGCATTCCCACAACCTCTCTCTGTAAGGCCCTCGGGCCCCTTCCCCTGAACCTCTGTGTGCTATTGCTTTAAAAAGTCAGGGACGCGGGGGCGCCTGGGTGGCTCAGTCGGTTGAGCGACTGCCTTAGGCTCAGGTCATGATCCCAGAGTCCTGGGATCGAGCCCCACATCGAGCCCCACATCGAGCCCCACATCGGGCTCCCGGCTCGGCGGGGAGCCTGTTTCTCCCTCTGACCTTCCCCCCTCTCATGCTGTTTCTCTCTCGCTCGCTCTCTAATAAATAAATAAATAAAATCTTTAAAAAGTCAGGGACGCGGCAAAGGAAAAGCGGAGATGTAAGATCGGTCAGGGCCTCTGCAGAGTAAAGAACTATACAGTGTGGCTGATTGCTGCCTCCCTTTCCCTGTGCCAGTCTTTCTTCTTTGGCCATGAGAAGGAGGGATAGATCTAGAATTTCTGGATATTGATCCGGAAGTTTCTATGAGCCTGATATCAGGGAATTTACATATATATTACATTACCTTTTTTCCTAAAACGTCACTGAGGTTGGAGGGACTTTTTAAAAATGATTGTTGTCATTAATATAAAAGTAATCCATGGTGGTTGTTTTAAGAATTCTAATCAGGAAATGAATGAAATGCCAAGTTAAAGGGAGAAAGTGCCAGGCCCACTCCACCACCCCCTCAGCCTGAGGATGAAAGCAGCAGGTGTGCACGCGTGCGTGTGCGTGTGTGCGTGTGCGTGTGCATGCGTTCTCCTGGCTCCTGGCTCCTCACTTGGAGCACCTCCCAGCTCCTCTCCCCAGCACCATCTCCCACTCACCCCCACCCGGGGAGGACCGTGATGGTCCCCACTTCCTCATTCTGCAGAGCAAGTGGCCCGCTCCCAGCAACCAGCAGAGCCTTGCAGCTCTGACACGGCGGGACTCTGTTTTTCCCACAGGGAGTCTCAACCCATTAGTGAGTCCGGAAACCATTTCAGTGGTTGATGATTAGCAATGCTCTATATAAAACAGAAGATAAGAGAAAACATCAAGATGGCATCGTCAGAACTCAGCTATAGCTTTGGCCCAAGGGGAAAACTGAGGCCCAGAGGACAAAAAGGACACACCAAGGTTACACAGCAAATTCTATCTGGGTATCTAGGTCAGGATTGCACATCCATTCATTCAGTATTTATCACACACCTACTATGTTGTTCCAGGCATCAGGGAGTCTTTGGTTACTGTATGATCTTACGTCTGCGTGGAACCTAAAACAAATGAACTCAGGGGCACCTGGGTGGCTCAGTCAGTTAAACATCTGCCTTCGGCTCAGGTTGTGATCCCAGGGTCCTGGGATCAAGTCCAGAGTTGGGCTTCCTGCTCAGTGGGGAGCCTGCCTCCCCCTCTCCCTCCCTCTGCCTGCCACTCCCCCTGCTTGTGCTCTCTCTCTCAAATAAATAATCTTTTTTTATAAATTAATTAATTAATTAATTAATTTAAAAAATGAACTCACAGAAACAGACCAGATTAATGGTTGCCAGGGTGGGGAGGTGGGGGAAAGGGGTGAAGGCGACCAAAAGGTACAAACTTCCAGTTCTGAGAGGAATGTGTTGTGGGGAACTATGATTATTGCCAACAGCACTGCTGAGAGAGTAAATATTAAAAGTTCTAACCAAAAGAAAAGGTAATTATGTGAGATTACGGATGTATGTAACCTCTTTGTGGAAATAGTTTAGCATTATATACAAGCATCGGATCGTCACGTGGTACGTCATAAGCTTGTACGATGTTAGATGTCAATTATCTCTCAAGAAAGCTCGGGGGGAATATTTTTGAAGAGAGAGAGAGAAGTGTGTCCTGCTGGAAACCAAGAGAAGCGAGCATCTCCAGATGACAGATGCGGTCAGCCTCACCAAATGTTGACCCGCGCCTCTTTTCCTGAGGAATGTGGCCCCTATTCGAACAAGCTATTAAATCCCCTCAACTCTTAAGATTCACTTTTCTTTTTCAAATTCTAACATTGCGGAAATCAGGGTACCCCTCGCTATCAGCATTTGTCCCCACCACACACGCCAACCTTGCCAACAGATAAATAAAGGCTCTTACTAAATCGATACAGCATCTTACAATCAATCAGTGGGGGAAAAAGACAGGTTGTCATGACAACAAGGAGGCAGGCACCAGAAGAGAGGCCATCCTCAGGCATCTACTGTAGACCAAGATTTGTGCTTAAAAGTGTCACACTTTATCTCATCAAACATCAGGAGCAGGGAAAGAATTTATAAGGGAAAGAGAAACATTTTCCCAGTTTAGCATGATAAAGGACCAGAGCCTTATTCCTGAAAAGCAATGGGCTCTCCAGCTGGAAAAGAGGAAAAGCCAAGTTTATTTCTGTTTACTTTGCACATCCCAAGAGCCCTTCCCCCCACAAACATCATCAAAGAAATGACAGTCTGACCAAATTCAGGGTTTTCTTAGAATTTGTAAAAAAGCTTTTAACATATGTGAACACTGCAGATGTTTCCCAGTAATGAGTGTTTGCAAAAACCAGGAGACAGATTTTCTAAATAGGTAGGAGATAGAGCACTTGGTTTTCTGAGACAATTCTTTCCAAAGTTTTGGCTCATCTCTGCTTGACTGACCAAGCTACACCGACTTGCTGCTGAGCTGGGTTTACTCAAATCTCAAATCTGCTATCTTTGCACAGAAGGTCCTCTGGGCTTTGAGCACCTGCAAATAGGGCAGAGATTCAGGGAAATGGACGGGGCTTGTTTTGCTAATTTGTACTTGCTTGCTCACTATAAAATAGAGCTTTGTGAATGACACACTGATCTTGGGTTTTCCCTCCCTTCCTTCCTTCCTTCCTTCCTTCCTTCCTTCCTTCCTTCCTTCCT
>NW_023270415.1:67419765-67483699 GCF_011800145.1 Mirounga leonina | reverse complement strand
CCTTCCTTCCTTCCTTCCTTCCTTCCTTCCTTCCTTCCTTCCTTCCTTCCTTCCTTCCTCCCTCCCTCCCTCCCTCCCTCCATTCCTTCCTTCCTCCCTCCCTTCCCTCCTTTCTCCCTTTATTTTAATAGGTGTGGCCAATTCCAGCCATAGGGAACAGGAAATAGAGCCTAAACCTTTACCCGGTTCAGAGCCAGAAATATGGTGAAACTTAAGATCAAGGGTGCAACCGGACTTGCCTTGCCCTTCGCAGGGATCAAAAGCCCCTCAAGGACATGTTCTTGGCAGTTTTCCTTTCTTTTCTCTACTTCCAGGGGGCTGCATTTCCCTCCTTACCTGGGAGGTGCACCTTTTGATCATTATCAAGCCATCTGTCAGCAGCCACTCTGGCCGGCCTCGGAGCTACCCCTCCCCGGAGGGCCCATCTCTCCCTCGACAGCCAGGCCAAGATCCTGCTGGGGACACAGTCTGTCACGGGGAGCCGCTGTGAGGGGCCAGCCACCTCAGGAACTGGCTGGGGCAGCTCGGTTTTCCCAGACAGCACATCGATGAGCACACCGAGGGCTGGGTCCCACAGCACCTTCCCACAAGGGCTCCCGGAGCCCAATCCTATCTGCCATCTCCCAGTGAAGCAATCCACATAATTAGCCGCATTAATACCAGGGCTGTCTGAGGCTGCCCGTCGCAACCCCGGGCCTGGGCGCCTGCTGCAATGAACCCTTTAATGATTATTCAGCTCCCTTCCCACCAGCTAAGTGTAGAAAAATGGGGTCTCACTCTGGGATGGCTGCCTAGCACCCTACCGTCCAGAACAGGTTTTTCTAGAAAGCTGACCCCTATGAGCCAGAAGAGTAGTCTTTGGACATGGCAGCCAAACTGCCAAAAGAACTGCAGGGATTCTGGACCTTGCTTTGGCTCTGGACATTTTTTTGTTAACCAACATCTTTCGAGACTTTTTTTTATGGGCAGAGCCCTCTAGAGCTTATTAAACTACTCTAAGGAAGGTCCTCTGACTGGTCCAACCTCCTACCATTTCAAAAACTAAGACCCACGTATCGGAAAATACAAATGGGGTGGGTGGGGAACAGGGCTGATGTCTACACTGACTTAGCAAGGAGGGAAATGCTGCCCCTGAAACATACCACTATCACCGTTTTTAGAGGCTCAGATTTGTTACGCAGAACCAGGACTCTCTAAGGAGTGCTCTAAGAATATTCTGTGTGGCCTGAAGTGATTTGCTTGACCTCTCTGAACCTTCAATCCTGATAAATCCAGGACTAGCTCAGTCACTCTCTTGATTATTCTGCCAGCTTCAGGGCAGGTACCGGTCTGCCTCCAGAGACCAGAGTGCACCCAGGCTCACACGGCCCTTCCAGAATGATGCTGATAATGGTGCGCACAGCCACTGGGCACTGGGGAGGGAGGGTGGCTGGCTGGCTCTGCCCTGGGGACAGAGTGGGGGTCACAGGCAATGAGGGACCTTGAAGGGCAGAAAGGGAGGAGGTAGAATTAGGTTTTTTAAGGTCTAAGAGACAGAAAAGTCTCAGACATGGAGAAACCGGCAGGGGAAGTGTAGGGAAGAGTAAGAAAATTAAAGGGACCCTCATACCTTTGGCTCTGCCTCTCCAAACTCCCAGAACCTTCCTTTTCAGAATTGTCCATTTCCTTGGAGATGAAGCTGCATTGCTCAGCTATTGTGCTCAGTCTCTCACGGGGGTCCGAGGCCCCTTCCCAAGAGGATATCGGACGTGGGTCGCGGATGAGCGCGGGGATTGAGTTCGAGCCAGGAAAGATTTGCCGGACACCCTGTCATGGGTGTCTCTTCCAGCTGTCCCTGTCTCCCCTCGACCTTTTGTCTTTCAAAGCCCATTCCAAATGCTACCCCTGGCATTCCTCCACCCTGCATAGCAGCATGGGGAAGTGGCTCTGCGTTCAAATCCGGGCTCTACCGTTTAGGCGCCATGCCCCTCAGTTTCCCAGACTGTAAAATGGGGGAGTATCACAAAGGCTCATTGTGAGAACCAAGGAAGTCTAAGACACGTACTGTCTCTAGAATAGCACCCAACACCTCGTGAGCAATGCATCAATGTTAGCAATGCCTAATGATTGCGTGTGGTTTTCCTTTATTCCCCCCTCTGGGAATCACCGTGTTTCTGCATTGGCATAACGCCTTTTCCAGAAGGTGCCAGAAAAGATGGGCTAAGTCATTGATGAGACTTGAATCGGAAGCCAGAGACAGCATGGCCTAGAGGTTCGTGGGTGGGTCCCGAAGTCCCACAGCCCGTGCGTGAATTCCAGACCCAGCCTCAGTTCCTTCATCTGTAAAATGGAGATTAAAATCACTCCCACCCGAAAGGGTCCCTGTGCAGATCAGCAAGGTAAGGCCACGGAGACTTCACCAGAACACAGTGAGGGCTGCTATGGTTCGGGCTCGCACAGCCACGTGCTCTCTGAGGGGCCGGAGGCTGGGGCTGGAGCTCCAGAGCACAAGATGAAGAAAGCGGCGGGTCTTGGTGTCCTTGTCTGCTCTCCCTCCCACTGCAAAACAAAGATCTCCTTGCCTTAGTCAGTCAGGTAGCTGTAGGAGGGGCAGCCCTGGTGCACAGAGGACAAAAGTCCTTGATCTGCCAAGTACTATGTGTGTGGCCTTGGGCAGTCACTGCATATCCCCAAACCACAGTTGCTGGTAAAACACCACACCAATTAAGTCATTCACATAATTAGACAACCCGGGCCTTCCCCAAAGGAAATAGCCAGAGAAGCTCCTTAAGCATTGGTCCCTGCACAAACATTTATTGATCACTGGGCTGGAGGCTGGAGATGCGGTGCTGCATGGGGAGGGTGGGAGGTGCTTCTAGAAGTTTCCAGTCTCCTCCAGGAGGCAGAGGCTCAGACAGAAAGCTCCACTAAATGTGCCGAGAGGCTAACGTGCATCGAACACTCCCTGCAGAAGGCACTAGGCAAAGAGCTGTTCAGGCATGATCTCTTTCCACCTTGCTACAGCTCTGTATTGTAAGTACGACTGCTATCATGGCCATTTTACAGCTGTGTACGCTGAGGCTCAGAGAGGTTACATACTGTACACAGAGTCACACAGCTAGTCAACTGCTCCAAGAAAGGGGAGCACAGAGGAGGACCCTAGCAGGAGCAAAGGGTTTGTCAGGAGAGAAGGCTTCCTGGAGGAGGCGGTGTCTGCATCTTGGAACATAAGGAGTCAGCAAAGGGGCAGATGTATAAAAAAAAGGGACAGCAAAGGCAAGGGCCAAGGGAACAAAGAGACCACAAACAATACAAAAGGGATATGACCATGTAAAGCAGGAAGATAGAGGTCAGGTGGCTAAAGGCTTTGCTGCTGAGCTAAGAACTGGGGTTTTTAGATAGAAGGCAATGAGGGCCCATCGAAGGGCTGGTTGTAAACAAACAAATAAACAAACAAAAAAACAGGACCAGATTTATAATTCTGGAAGCTCTGCTCACCCCCCCCCCCATAAACATCCAGGCTTCCTCGGGCTCCCTTCTCCTGCAAGAGGCTAGGGGCGCCTCTCAGACAACGAAAGGCCCCTTTTCTTTAGGCTACCATGGCCAGCCCATTCTTTTGACTCCACACTACCCACTGGCCCAGCTACTTTATCTCTCTGAACCACAATTTCTTCATCTGCCTTGTAAAATACCAGCAGCCCTGGGGTTACACTCTTACAAGCAGGAACCTGGGATTGCGTCTGTAAATGCCTACTCAGTACATCAGACACACTCAATCAAGGAGCTGCCTTCCCTTCTCCTTTTCCAGAGAGGCATCCTTCTTGTTCCTAATCTGAAAATAAACAATTCACATGCATGTTCTTCGACTGACCCAATGATCGATGGATTGATTGGACCTTTATTGTTTTCCATATGGACTAGTTTGGACTATTCATGAGCATCCCTGAAGGCCTCTGACATGTAGTGGTTTGTAATTTAGCTGAGGCCTCACTGAGAATTGGCAGAAGCAATAAAGCTGGTGAGAGGAGCAAATCTTTTAGCCAGTAAGAAAGTCTCCCTGTATGATTTAGGCGGACACTGAGCTGCCATAACCAAGGGGTCCCAGCATGCAATGGCTTAAACAATACTGAGGTTCTCTTTCATGGGACAGACCCGAGATGAGCCATACAGGTCATCGATGAGGCTCTGCTCGACGTGGTCATTCCCACATCTGGTTTCTCCACCATTCCCTAGACTAGAATATTGCTGCTGTCTGCATGGCTGAGGTTGGGCCACCATCATGGCTGGGTTCCAGTTGTCAGAACAAGGAAGAAGTGTGCCCAGTGACTGAAGTCTCAGACCCACTAGGGGTACACATAACTCCCACTGGCAGGAACTTGGGCACGTAAGCCAGCCAACTGCTGAGAATGATGGGAATGCAGTCTAAGTGTCCATCCACAAGCCCAGCTACAACTTTCATGGTAGAAAAAATGGAAGAATGGCTTTTGTTAACCAACTGACAGACAGCAACTGCTTCACAGGCTGCCATCAACCACCCACAGGATCCGAGATTTTGTTGTGAGTCCCCATTGGTGGTTCTCAGATACATTTTATTTACCCAACACTAGGTGCACAATTTGGGGGAACTGATGGGCCATTAGGCAGAGAACGTTCTCTCCAGTTCGGCCACAGAGCTCACCACTCCCTACTTCTAGAATGTTGGCCAAATGTGCATAGTTTCTCATATTCTTGGCCACTGTAGGCATTTGAGCCTAGGGTCGTTGTCCTGTAGTATCACTTATAATAGTAACTATTGAGGCTGGGAAATAGTGTTGAGATGTTATGCCTGAGAGGCATACCCACCATCTTACCACTTACTATGCTCTATCATGTGTCATATCATTTTATTCCCATCTGCTTTTTATTCCCAATTCCTGTTCACCAAACCCACGCTCTTCTCTTCATCCTCAGCACACAGCTAGACTAAAGTATATTTCCCAGCTAGACTATAATTCTCAGCCTCCCCTGCAGTGAGGTGTGGCCACGTGACTGAGTTCTCCCTAATGCAATATGAGTGGAGGGGATACTGAGGCCAGATGCATAAAACCTCCATGCACTCTTTAACTATGGGTTGAATGGGTGGCTGAAATGAGCCCCAGGATGACCTTGAAAGCTACATATTTAAGATGGCAAAGCCACTGGAAGCCGGCATCCCCAAATGACTGCAGGGAACACAGCCACCAACAACTTGGGACAAACTGAGACTATTAGGTGACAGAAAACACCCTTCTTGACCCCCAATACATGTGGAGTCTATTTGTTACAGCAGTTAGCCTACCCTAACCAACACACTCCATTTTATAAATAGAGCAACAGACACATTGAGAGGTCAAGACATCTGCTCAGGGTCACCAAGATAATATGTGGGACTCAGGGATTCAAACCCACCGATTCCAAAGCCTGGGCTCAAAATGATTCTTATGACTTGTTTTTTTAGGCAGGTTTATTGAGGTATTATTTACTGCAATAAAATTGATCTTTGTAAGAGTAAAGTTTCATGACTTTTGACAAATGCAGTCACATACCCCTCTGCACAATCAAGATATAGAACATTTCTGTCATTCCCCAAAAGATCTCCTGTGCTTTTTGGCAGTGGACCCCTGTGTTTCCCCCTCTCCTAGCCCCTGGCAACCACTGACCTGACTTCTGTCTCTATATTTTTGGGATCACATAGTATGTGTATATGGCCTTTTAGGTCTGGTTTCTTTCACTAAGCATAATGATTTTTTTTTTTAAGACAGAGAAAGGGAGCATGAGTAGGGAGAGGGGCTGAGGGAGACAAAGAGAGAGAATCCTTAAGCAGACTCCCAGCTGAGCGTGGAGCCTGACACAGGGCTCCATCCCAGGACCCTGAGATCATGACCTGAGCGGAAATCGAGAGTCAACCACTTAACCGACTGAGCCACCCAGGCACCCCACCAAGCATAATGATTTTAAGATTCACCCATGTTATTGCATATATCAGTACTTTATTCTTTTCTGAGTAGTATTCCAATGTATGGAGGTACCACTATTTATTTGTCCATTCACTAGCTGATGAACATCTGGGCTATTTCCAGGTTGGGGCTATTACAAGTAAAGTTGCTATAAACATTCACATACAGGTATATGTATGGACTCATGTTTTTATTTCTCTAGGGATTGATGGGTCATAAAGAAAGTATAGGTTGAACTTCACAAAAAACTGCAACCATTCTCCAAAGTGGTTTCCCAGATTTTTATGAAGATGGCAGCAAAAGTGAAAACAGAAACCCTTGTCTCTCCCAAAAACCTAATCCAAAGCAAAGGCTTCAAAGACTAGGAAGACAGTGTTGAAGGGTGTCCACAACCACCAAAACAGTGAAGATCCACATGTCACCTGCTTTCAGCCCAAGATGCTATAGCTCCAAAGGCAATACAAGTCATCTTACAGGAGCATCCCTAGGAGAAACAAGCCCGACCACTACGCCACCATCAAGTACTCCCAACCATGAAGTTGGCCGTGACGATCAAGTCACCCTGGTGTTCATCATGGACATCAAGGCCAACAAGCACCAGATCAAACAGGCTGCGAAGAAGCTCTGCGACCTTGACTGGCCAAAGCCAGTACTCTAACCAGGCCTCATGGCGAGAAGGCACATATTTGATCCCTGACTACTAAATACTTTCGGTGTTGTCAAAAAAATTGGGATTATCTAAACTGAGCCCAGTTGGCTAATTCTAAATATAATAACCCTTTTTTTAACCATCTTAAAAAAAAAAGCAGTTATCCCATTTTGTCTTCCCCTGAGCAATGTGCCTGAGTTCCAGTTGCTCTGAATCCTCACCAGTAGCTGGCATTATGTCTTTTTAATTTTAGCTATTCCAGTGGCTATGTACTGGTATTCCACTGTGGTTTTATTTATTTTTTTTTAATATTTTATTTATTTATTTGACAGAGAGAGTGAGAGCGCACAAGCAGGGAGAGCGGCAGGCAGAGGGAGAGGGAAAAGCAGGCTCCCTGATGAGCAGAGAGCCGGATGCGGGACTCAATCCCAGGACCCTGGGATCATGACCTGAGCCGAAGGCAGACTGAGCTTAACCGACTGAGCCACCCAGGCACCCCCACTGTGGTTTTAATTTACATTTTTCCAGTGACTAATAATACCAAGGATCTTTTCATAGACTTATTGGCCATTCATATATATTCTTTGGTAAAGTGTTTATTAAAAAAATCTTTTGACCATTTCTTACTCGAACTGTTTCTCTTGCAAATATTTTCTTCCCCCTTATGGCTTGTCGTCGTACTTCCTTAACAGTGTCTCCCAAAAAGCATAAGTTTTCATTTCGATAAAGTAAAATTGATCAATTTTTTTGTGGTTTGAAGTTTTTTTATGCTGTCATTTTGTCTTGTAATGATTTAAAATTGTGTCTCTGCCTCACCTAGAGAGAGCTTTCTTTGCAGGATGACACTGGGAAGTGGATTTGCAGCAATCACTGGGTGATTTTAGAAGGTTACATTTACACATCAGAATTCCTTTGTTGGAGGGGGTATTGGGTTTTCATTTGGCGTGTTGTGGCTTTTTGAAATCTTTGTTTATGACAAGGGCCACCAAATGAGAAAGAAAAAAATTAAGGCAATTTGAAAAGGCAGCTCAGAAGTTTTGTGAGCCCAAGACTCTCTTGGCAGAAGCCCGATGCAAAAAATAACAGAGGAAGGAGTCTTGCCAAATGAATAGGAGAATGTGACAGGCAAGACCCATGGGCCTGGCACCACACACCTTAAACCTGTGGACAAGCCAACCCCCAAACCTGGGCTTGTCCAAGAGAAAACTATTCTACTGCTTAGCTAGACTCCCTCAAGTTCCCATTTATTGCCTCCCGTGTTGGGCAGACTTTAATAACCAAAGCACAGGGCTTCTTGCAAATGGCCCTTCCTTCCCCTGCAGTTATAACCGGCCAGGTAATTCCGGAACAATCTGACTCCCAGCTTACCAAAAAGGGAGGGGAGCAGATAGCATATTTTCCATGGCTTTCTCCGTGTCCCACTGGCCCTGGAGCTCACTGGTGCCAGCCGAGGTATTTCAGGGCTGACAGTTCATGATATTACATGGCTGCTAACACCCAAACCTGCAACGGCCGACCCAGTTAATTCGAGTCCGCGTCCGTGCCTGCTGCTGGCTTATGGGCCCGTTCCGCAGCTCCGAGATGGCATAAAATGTCACACGGTCTGGACTAATTGGATTTCCAAGGCCATCTGTCCAAATCTGGATTTTGCAAGAGAAAGATACCCAGGATCATGAGAAGAGTGCCTTCACTTTGGTGTCAGAAAGCTTGAGCTTAAAGCCCCTGGAGCACCACATCCCAGCTGTGTGACCGAGGGCAATTCACTCCACCTCTCGGGTCCTCTGTTTCCCCATCTATAAAGCAGGGATTCATAAAATAACAAAGAGGTACATGGAATGGCACACAAGTGCCCAGCACAGGTAGTCCCTGGCACGTTGTAAGCTCTCAAGCAAGCACCTTTCCTCTTCTTTCCCCTACAGACGGTCTGACAACAAGTCCGTGAAATCAACCGCTGGGGTTAAGGTGGACACAGACCTATTTCTCCATGTCTGTGCGTCTCAGCTTCCATATTGGTAAAGAACGCTCTGAAGCAAGAGACCTGGAGCTGGAAATACCGACCTGGGCAACATCACCAAGTGGAAGTAGAAGCAACTGCTCAGGTGGCGTCAGAAAAATGGTTGGCCCAGTGGACACACCAACATTCAAGGTCAGCTGAAGGATGGGAGACAACAGTTGAAGACCAGTGAGAGTGGCTAAAGCGACAGGGAGAGTGTGGACACCCCACCACAAAGAGCACCAGGAAGAGAAGATCTAGCACATGCTCAGGGGGCTTGGCTTGGCTTTTGGGAGGTCATGTATTTCAGGGCTAGTGATGGGGGGTTGAAGGTGGTGGAAACATTGAGGTAGGCAGATGAATGAGTTCAGAACATGGGGAGAGAAAAAGGACAACAGTTCAAAAGCCAAAACCAAAGGGGTCAAGCGATAATGTCAAGACGGGGAAGATCTTGGCACATTAAAATGTTGCAGGAAGAGAAGGAGACCAGACAGTGACAGAAAGCCATCAGGAACCAGGAGTTTCATTGGATCCACATGTGGAAGCCAATGTCCAGGCCGCAGTGATGTTCGGTGCAATCCTTCACAGGGGCTGTTGGATGAGCTTGCACAACTTTGACTCATGAGTGATTGAGAGCAAGGTCAGGGCTGTAAACAGCTCTAGCAACCTTGTGACACAGTGCTGGCCCCGGGACGATCAGGCAATGCATGGATTCCTCCCGGAGTCCCAGTCTCTAGCAGTGTGCCCAGAGCAGGGAAATGGCAAGTTGGAGAATCACTACATTGGCCACATGATCCTTAGAGGACAGTGAGGATGAAGTCCAGTCAGGAGTGTGGATACTATCTCAATTCTCCCCTGGGATCTGTGAAATACCACGGGGGCCATGAGGGACGGAAGTATTAGGAGGAGGAGCAGAGAACCTGAGACTGGAGGCAAAAGCTCAACCCTCTGGGGTTCCGTAGCCATAGTGGGTTTGACTAATATCTGTCTTATCCTTTGCAAAGTGCTTTCACAGAGTGTATCTGAATTTGGGGAAGAATTAGTCCCATTTTACCGAATTGAGAAACAAGTTTCGAAAAGTTCAGTGGCTTGTTCAAGGTCATGCAGCTGGGGATGGCAGGGCTGGGACCCAGCCCCCTATTTCTGGGATTCATGGTCTAACTCCGACTCCCCACCCAGGGAACTTCTGAAATCAACCCAAGCAAACACACATTTCTTAAGCACCCTTGTGTCCTAGGCGCCATGCTAAGGCATGAACGATGAATTTTGTGAGTGGTAGAGGTGTTAGCTGTTTGCCCAACACCCACCCCACGCTCTTTTATTGCTACAGAACTCCGATTTCACTTGGGGGAGCAATGTACCTTTGGACTAAACCAGACGTGACAATCCTGCTCCCCAGTGTCCTCGCAACTTAGGGGTTGTAACATGACCCAATTCTGGCCGATGAGCTATAAGGAGAAATCTGCCAGGTGGGGTTTCTGGGAGGATTCTGCTTTCTTGATAAAAAGGGACAGACTCAGCTATCTCTCCCGGTCCTGCTTCTCTATGCTTCTTTCCCCGCCTCCCTTGCAACCTGAGACTCAGGGATTCATTTGTGACCCAAGGCCTGGGGATGGTGACCTTGCATTCTGCAATCATGAGCCCACAACACGAGGATGATATGGAAGATGCAAAAGAGGAAAAGCTCACATCTCTGGTAGCACCATGGAACAATAGAACAAAGGCCAGCATCCACCCACCTCTAGACTTCTAGCCTTGTAAGAAAAAAAACACAGACAAACGTCTATTTGCCCCAGCCATTGATATTAGACTTTTTATTGCCTGCAGATAAATACCTTCCTAATTGACAAACATGCCCACTCCAGGAAGGAGGCAAGCCTCAAAGCCAAAATCAATAATCCAATTCAATTATATATTTATTTGTGCGTTTACTGATTCCTAGCTATGATGGTTAATTTTAAGTGTCAGCTTGATTTGCCTGCAGATATTTGGTCAAATATCATTCTGGTTGTTTCTGTGAAGATGTTTTCAGATGAAATTAACTTGTGAAAAAGTAAAACAGATTGCTCTCCCTAATGTGGCAGGCTTCACCCAATCAGTTGAAGGCCTGAACAGAAAAAAACATTGATCATCTCCCTAATAAAAGGAAATTCCTCCTACTTGACTGCCTTTGATCTGGGACATCAACTTTTTTCCTGCTTTCAAACCCAAACTGAAACATCAGCTCTTTTTGGGTCTCAAGCCCGCCAGTCTTTGGACAGGCACCACACCATCAACTCTCCTGGTTCTCAAGCCTTTGGACTCAGACTGCAACTACATCATCAGCTTCCCTGGGTCTCCAGCTTGCCAACTGCAGATCTGGGAACTTGTCAGCCTCCATAATCATGTGAGCCAGCTCTAATAAATAAAAGATAGATGGATAGATAGATAGATAGATAGATAGATCGATCAATCGATCCTATTGGTTCTGTTTCTCTGGAGAACCATGGTTAATGCAGCTGCCTTTTTTTTTCCTACACACAAACTGTATATAAATGGTGATAACAGCTATATTCATATTAGCCCAGAAATGGAAATAATAACTTTTATGTCCATCAACAGGGGATAAACAAATTATGATTTATCTATACAATGAAATTCTACTAAAGCAATAAAAAGGAACCCCTGTTGGTATACACAAGAACATGGATAAATCTCAAAAGTATTATGCCCAGTGAACAAAGCCAGACACAAAAGACCACGTACTATATGGTTCTATGTATGTGGAACTCTAGAAAAAGGTGAATCTGATATATAGTGACTGAGAGCATATCTGTGGTGGCTGGGACCAGGTACAAGAACATGGGGGTGATAGAAATGTGTCCCATATCATTGTTATGTTGGTAGTTACATGGGTGTATACATTTGTGAAACTCATCAAACTATATACTTAAAATGGATGCATTTTATTTAGGTAAATTTCACCTCATTAAAGTTGAAAATGCAGGGGCGCCTGGGTGGCTCAGTCAGTTAAACATCTGCATTTGGCTCAGGTCATGACCCCAGGGTCCTGGGATTGAGCCCCTGCATCAGGCTCCCTGCTCAGCAGGAAGCCTGCTTCTCCCTCTCCTCCCATTCGTGCTCTCTTTCGCTCTCGCTCTCTCTCTCAAAATAAATAAATAAAATCTTTTTAAAAATTGAAAATGCAGGGGTGCCTGGGTGGCTCAGTCGTTAAGCATCTGCCTTCGGCTCAGGTCAGGATCCCGGGGTCCTGGGATCGAGTCCCCACATCGGGCTCCCTGCTCCGCGGGAAGCCTGCTTCTCCCTCTCCCACTCCCCCTGCTTGTGTTCCCTCTCTCGCTGTGTCTCTTTCTGTCAAATAAATAAAATCTTAAAAAAAAAAAAAAGAAAAACTTTTTTTGATATAATCTTTGGAAGGTGGTGTGAGTTAAATGCTTGGGAGTGAGGGCACCTAAGGAGGGTCAGGTTTGGCTGTTTAAAATACAAATATTGGGTGCCTGGGTGGCTCAGTCGTTAAGCGTCTGCCTTCGGTTCAGGTCATGATCTCAGGGTCCTGGGATCAAGCCCCACATCGGGCTCCCTGCTCCACGGGAAGCCTGCTTCTCCCTCTCCCACTCCCCCTGCTTGTATTCCCTCTCTCACTGTCTCTCTCTCTCTCTCTTTCAAATAAATAAATAAAATCTTTTTAAAAAAAAATTAAAAATGCAAAAAAATGTGTTTTTTTTTATTTTGAAGTGGGTCACATAGGTGGATATAATCCAAGTATATATAAATAAAGAAATGGAGGAAAGAGAGGCTGAACGTAGGATGAAGCCAGGAGAAAGTCAACTCACAAAGTGCACATTGATCACTTGATTGCAGGGAGCTGCAAATTGGGGCTGAGCTTCCCAGAAGCCAAAGCAAAAAAAGAAAAAGAAATGTTTACAAGCTTTCATATGTCCACAAGAGAATATCACAGTGCTCATAAAATAAAATTGCATCACAGAGATACGGTGGCATGGAAATATTATGGGAACACAGAGAAGGAAATGACTAATTCTGTTTGGGAAAACCAGGAAATGTTACAGAGATGAGGGCTGGGGGAAAAAAAGAGCTAATGCTTGCTGTTTGGGGAGTATGGATGTTCGGGGAGGGGGATTGGGCTCCTGGAGGGGAAACAATCCGCGTAACTCATTTCCTAGATGCCCTTCAACTCCAAAGAGGTCGTGGTCTCAGGAAGCAGGAAGAAGGCTGGGGCCGAGCCCATGTCTCTGCGGGGGCCCAGGGAAGGAACAGTTGCCCCAGAGCCAGGAAAGGCCGGTCGTTTCTTTACCCACCAGTTCACCACGATCCATCCAAACGAGGGTCAGACCCCAGCTGGACTTCGTCTGGAAGGCCTTTGCCAGGTCAGCACGACCCCTTTCGCTGCAGGATTCAGGGGCAGTGGGGTGGGGGGGAGCCCAGAGAGTGTGGCACTGCTGGGGAGGCGGAGCGGATTACTAGCCCACACAGAGCACTTGGGTCTTTTAGCCACCACTCTGGCTGGACTGCACTCAATTATCAGCTGTGGGTCGTCCCTGCCCACACGGATGACCTCTCCTCCCAGCCGCGTTCCGCAGTCCGAGTCATGCCTGATTATCACCAGCTAATGAGAATTCCTGGCCTTGGTCAACTGCCCACACTCAGGAATTCGCTATTCATGAGAAATGTCAACTTTACGAAAACGAGTCCTGTGTGTCAGCTCTTTTTCCCACATTCAGGGTTTACAGCTGACAGGACTTTGTTTCACATGATTTGCTGATGGGGAAGAGGCCGTAATCCAGGAAACTGCTCTGACAAATCATCCCCTGGGCCAGCAAAGCATTCTGGAACATTCTTTTTATTTGTCCCCTTAGAAACCGTCTGGAAAGGGAAACCTTGGGATTTAAACAAGGCTAGAGTGGAAGACGGGATGCCTAAAGGGAGAGGAGAGCAGTACTGTGAGGACCCCCGCCCCACGCCCCTTTCTGTACACACAGAACGGCCCCCACGCCAAGAGGGAAGCCAAGACCTCCATGTCAATCCCAGCATCTGGCAGAGACGAGAGCCGCTACTCAGGACGAGGCCATTCCACACCGTGACCTTATTTCTCCTTCATTCAGAGGTTTGAAACTATAAAGTCATTGCTACCGAAGATGACAATCTGCTTTCTGGCCCTGGGTAGATAAATGGGGACAATATCAACAAAGCGCCAACCCCCCTCCAGAGAGCACACCTGTTCCACCTCTAGCCACGTGACTGTCTCTCTTTCTCCGAATCTGACTTCTGGACTAACAGAGGACGAATTTCATAACTGATAACGAGCGCCGTCCTGTAGACGGCCAGCAGGGCCTGTCCAGAGGACGCATATTCTAGGCCAAGAGGCTGGGAAGGGATGCTTCCTCAGGAGGGACCTTCCTTAAATGCAGAGACCCTGCATTGTAGGATGTTGGACATGGTAATTCTGGATGGAGCAAAGCACAGGAAATACTAAAGCTGTACAAACAGCGAGAACAGGAGGGCTGGGCTCCCACGGGCCCCTACCCGGCCCCCACCCCCAAGCAGTCCCAGCTCCCCCAGGGCCCATCCGGCCCCTGCAGGTTCCCAAAGACCGTTGATATCATAGTCAACTACATCCTCATGGCTGTGTTTGTACGGCCCCTCGCAGCTTAGGACAGCTCTCACTGGGCAGAGGAAGGCCCAGTGGCTGTGCTGAGATTGGGAAACCGAGGTCCAGAAAAAGGCCCCACATCACACAGGTAGTCAAGGGGAAAAGAGCCTAGCAGCCAACAGCTGGAACTTTGCAGTCAGAGGAAACTCTCTGAAATCATAGCCAGCTGCCTTCAGCTTGGTTGCTGGCTCGCTGGAGCTTGCCTCCTCCTCTGCGGTATGGCGTACCCTCCAGGAACAGGGTCCCAGGGCCACCCTGCCAGGCTTCACAGCTCAACCACTTGCCAGCTGAATGACTGTGAGCAGGTTACTTACCCCCTCTGCACCTTCCTTTCCTCCCCTGTAAACCAGGAAGGATATTGGTACCCGGTGCACACACGACCCGGGAAACTCTCACACACATATATGGAGAGAAAGAAGCCAGACGTAAAGGACCACACTGCATGATTCATCGATTTGATGTTTGAAAACGGGCCAACGGCTTCATGAGTATGGGGTTTTCTTGTGGGGTGCTGAAAACGCTTTGGAACTAGACAGAGGTGACGGTTGTAGAACATTGAGAATGTACTAAATACCGTTGCATTGTTTATTTTGGAAATGGTTAATTGGAGGGTGAGCCTGGCTGGCTCAGTCGGTAGAGCTTGTGACTCATGATCTCGGGGTTGTGAGTTCGATCCCCATGTTGGGTGTAGAGATTACTGAAAAATAAAATCTTCAAAAATAAATAAACAAACAAACTGGTGAATTTTGTTACATGAATCTCACCTTAGTAAAATTGTATTTATTTACTTACTTGTTTATTCAATGGGCCAAACTCACCTAACAGGCTAGAAGTCAAAAGAATGGTTACTTGAGGTTTAGGGGAAAATGGTAATAACTGGGAGGGGTAAAAATGGTAATAACTGGGAAGGGAGCCTTCTGGGAGATGCTCTGTATCTTGATCTAGGTGGTGGTGGTCACATGGGTAAGAACTAATCAAGTTCCATGCTTGAGATTTATGCACTTAGAGGGTTGTTGTGATAATGAAATGTAATCCATGGCAAGCTCTTTAAATTAGCCCTGACACATAATAAGTGCTCAATATTTTTTTTTTTAAGATTTATTTATTTTGAGAGAGAAAGAGAGTGTGTGTGTGCGTGCGCACACGTGCGTGAGCAGGGGGAGGGGCAGACAGAGAGAGAATCCTCAAGCAGACTCACCGCTAAGTGTGGAGCCCAACTCAGGGCTCGATCCCAGGACCCCGGGATCATGCCCTGAGACGAAATCAAGAGTTGGACATTTAACTAACTGCCACCCAGTTGCCCCAGTGCTTCATATACTATCTGAATAAGAAGATGGACGTTAGCTGAGCCTACTGTGGTGATCATTTCACAGTATATGTAAGTTAAACTATCGTGCTATATGCCTTAAACCTATGCAGTGATTTAAGTATTTCTCAATAAAACTGGAAAAAAATAAAAATAAGTAAAATAAAATAAGAAAATGATAATTATCTCAAAAAATAAATGCTCAGTAATTAGTAACAATCATTAGTATGATTATTATCTCATACTGTTGGAGGACTAAATGAGACAATGCACATAAGACATTTAGTGCAGGAGCTGGCTTTCCATACACATCCCCTAAATAGAAGCAATTTTCATGCATATTAAACTGGACCCAAACCTTATGGCTCAAGACTCAGAGCACTTCGCAAAGCACCATCCTGCCTACTCAAGAGGTTGGTTTGACATAAACCTTGGGGAAAAGAGCCAAGGATTTAAGAATTAGAGGTTGGTACAACACAGCACAGCCTCGGGATAAGCTGGGTTACCTCCCGCAGACCAGCCTGCATACAGGGGAAACCATTTACCCTCATACAGGCAGAACTTGAAAGGGAAAAGTCACCTCTGGGGAAAGACTGTCCTTGCTAAATCCTGCTGACAGGTGGCACCCACCTGGCTCATTAATGTGCTCCTTTTTTTTTTAAGATTTTATTTATTTATTTGAGAGAGAGAGAGAGACAGAGGGCGGGGGGGGGGCAGAGGGAGAGGGAGAAGCAGACTCTCTGCTGAGCAGGGAGCCCAACATGGGGCTCGATCCCAGGACCCTGAGATCATGACCTGAGCCAAAGTCAGACGCCCAACTGACTGAGCCACCCAGGCGCCCCTAATACACTCTTTTGCTAGGATTCCTACATTGCCCAATTACATTTGATTGGCAAGCTTCATACAAACCCAAAAGAATGGCCTCCTCTCTGTTGGGCCACACTGTCCCAGGTACATACTCACTTCCCTGGGATTTATAAGGTGTGACAATTTTCACTCAATTGCGTGTGTCTCCTTCCAAACCCCAGCTCCTTGCAGCAAGCAGTCCTGTGCCACCACCTTTTCAGCCCAAGCTTAGCTCCCAGAACATCACAGAGAATTAATATATATGTGAGGATTGGAGGGAGAGAGTCAGGGGCTCCCTGATGGGGCAGACCCTTGAGAACAGAATCATTTCCCTACCTCTGATGATGAGAAGATTTGTTCAGGAAGGAAACACTGAAGCAGAAAGAGGCCAGTCTCGGGGCGGGGGGAAGTGCAGAAGCTTCCTGGCTCTTTCTGAGTCAGTTTAATTCCATTTAGAAAGGATTATCAAGATCCAGAAATTGCAGTAATTTTTGGCTTGGGGTCAGAGGGGAGAATGAAGTTAGGTGCAGAAAACATGGTTCTATGATGTTTTTTGTTTCTGTCATGGGTTCAGGCCTTACTCCTTATCAGCACGGCTTTTGCAAGCATATAATGCCAACCACAACACACTTTCATCTAGACTAAATGAATTTAGATCTTAAAAATAAATGCAACTCTTTACCTCCAAGGTCTTCCTCTCCAGAGCCCATAACTCCAGACTAATCATGAAAGAAGCATCAGACAAATCCCACCTGAGGAATATTCTACAAAATACCCACCCAGTACTCCTCAAGACTGTCAAGGTCATCCAAAACAAAGTCCAAGAATCTATCACAGCCAAGAAGAGCCTAAGGAGCCACAACACGAAATGTAATGTACTATTCTAGATGGAATCCTGGAATAATAAAAGGGCATTAGACAAAAACCAAGGAAATCTAAATAAAATGTGAATTTTAGTTATTAATAATATATCACTATTGGTTCATTAATTATAAAAAAAAGAAAAAGAAAAAAGTACCATTCTAAAATAAGACAATACTGGGGAAAACAGGTTGCATCGCATATGGGAACTCTGTACTATCTTTGCAATTTTTCTGCAACTCTATTCTAAAAAATAAAGTTTATTTTTTTGACAAAAATCACTGCAGAGCATTCTTCAAAATGTCAACAACCTTGTCCCACTCACCACCCCCTCCAAAATGGACCTGCTCATCAACACTAACACATCAGAGATTTTACCTGCCTTGTGTTTCTTCCCCCCACAGTGCTGGACCACATGCCCGGGCCACCTCCCATTTCATTATTTCCAAAATCAAAATAACTCTAATATTTTTAGCCACAGACTAAAAATTTGCCTACTTCAGGTATCCGAACTTGAAAATTCAGTCATGTAAAAAAGCTATTGCTATTTTATTGCATGCCAAGCATCGAGAAATATCCATGAGAGAGACAAAAGGGTCCCTTCCCTCCTGGGGCTTATAGTTACATCCTAGGATGCAGGGTAGGCAAGTGAGCCAATAAGGGGATGAGGGTGTGACAGTGACCGAGAACTTCTGCTCAGGGTTTGCTCCGGGGGCAGTGGTAGGGGGTCAGAAGCCATCCGTACCCTTTGGCTCCACCTCTCTTTGGACCAGAAAGATGGTTAACTGACATTTGCTACAGCCTGTGGCATTCAGGTTAGAGGTTTTTCCAGTCCTAGTGATTTGGGGCCTGAATCTTATCCTGAAGACAAAAGATTTCTTATGGAGGCTCCATTACTTCGACAAGTCATTAAAAACTCTTCATCAGAAAAATTTGTCTTGAGTGTCTGGGGAGTATCCAGTGCTCTGCTAGAAGATGTTTATATTGTGAGAAAAGACCCAGGGAGCTCAAAGTCTAGCATCAGACATAAACCAGAAAACAGACTGTGAAAATACAGGGTGGGGAGAGCTAAGGTAGAGAGCCGAGGCCCGCAAGGCATCCCAGAGCCAGATTCCTTGAATGGAGCCTTATTTAAAAATAACCTTTATTGAGAAATCATTTACATCAGTCAAACCCATATGTTTTAAGTGTACACGTCTATGAATTCGACAAATGTGTATATCTATGTAACCACCACCACTATCATGATGTAGAATATTTCCATCACCTTAAAAATTTCCTTGCACATCTTTATACACAATCCCTGCCCTCCCCACTCCCAAACCCTGGAAACCACTGATTGGTTTTCTGTTTTTATACCTTTGCCTTTCCTAGAACTTTCTGGAATCCTACAGTATGTAGTCTTTCTCATTTCTGGTTTCTTTCATTTAGCCTAATGCTTTTGAGATTCATCCATGTTGTTGGGTATATCAGTGCATTCCTTTTTGCTGTGGAGCAGTATTCTATCGTTTGGATATACCACAGTTCGTTTATCCATTCACCAGTTGATGGGCACTTGGACTGTTTCCAATATGGGGCCATTGTGAATAAAGCTGCTATTCAGATCAGTCTTAAAGGACAGTGGAGGTTATTCAGTCAGAGAAGAATGTTCTAGAAAGGGACATCAGCAAAGGGAGGATGAGGAAGATGAGGCTGGAGAGACAGAAGGAACAGCAAGGGCACCAGTGCTAAGGGAAGGCAATGGTAAGACATGGAAAGATTTTCAGCAGAAGGATCACTTGATCTAGCTTGTAGATTGGAGTCTGACGATGAGCTCCTGAGGGTTGGAACTGGTTGTTGGTGATGCCTGCCAGACATCCAGGTAGGGAGATTTAATGAGAAGTGGGGAAAGAGCTGTGCTAAATTAACAGTTGTTATGTAATGGTTGAAGCCATGGGCGTTGGTGAGTTCAACCAGGCAAAGCACATACAGTGAGGAGTTAGTGGGTGCTCATCTGTCTCTCCCATGAGCATGGAAGAACCAAGCTGAGCATAGTGCAGTGGTTAAGAACATGAATTCTGGATCCAGACTGCTGGTCTTCAAATGCCAACTGTGTGACATGGGGCAACTCACTTGATCTGTTTCCTTATCCATAAAATAGATTATAATATACCTATCAGAGGGCTGATATAAGGGTTAACCGAGTTCATTCATTCCTAGCTCTTAGAACATCATCAGACACTTGCACATAAAAAGTGCTACATAAGTTTCAGCTACTATTAATACAAAAAATCCAGAAAGTAAGTATCAGAGAGACCTAAATTTGAATGCCATCTCCATTCATGGCAAGCTGAAAGACACTGAGAAATTTAACACCTTGGGGCACCTGGGTGGCTCAGTTGGTTAAGTGTCTGCCTTCAGCTCAGGTCATGATCCCAGGGTCCTGGGATTGAGCCCCACAGCAGGCTCTCTGCTCAGCGGGGAGTCTGCTTCTCCCTCTGTACCCCCCAGCTCGTGCTCGCTCTCTCTTGTTCTCTTTCTCTATCTCGAATAAATAATAAAAAAAAGAAAGAAAAGAAAAGAAATTTAACATCTCTGAGCTGAAAGTCCCTTACCTGAAAAATGAGGATAATTGTTACCTCACAAAGTTACTGGAAGGAATAAATGAGTACAAGATTAAAAGTAGAAACCATCAGAGACCTCTCCCTCCAGGGTTAATCTTTGTTTCCTCCTCTCCTCCTCTATGTTCCCATGAAACACTATTCATATTCTTTCCAGCACTTTCCTCACCAATAGGATAAACCGTTTGCTGATATATTAGTCAGGATGGACTAGGTTATGCTGTAGTAACAAATAGCTCCAATTCTCAGTTTTGGGGTTTATAAACAGCACAGGTTTATTTCTCATTCTACCCTATGTGTCCAGCGCAGATTGGTTGCTCCTCTGTTCCACCTCACTCTGGAACCCAACTGGACAGTGGCAGCCAGTTTGGGGGATATTGCCGGTTGTGATGAGAGAGGGAAACAAAAAATATGTTTAAAAAGGTGTTGACTTTTAAGGCTTCTACCCAGAAGTGGTACACACCCATTCTTTTCCCATTTCATTGTTCAAAGCAAGTTAAATGACCACATGCTGGTTGACCATGACAACGATGTGCCATTTTCCTGAAAGAGGGACAGTAATACTCGATCACAAATGAGCTGCATCTGCCACTCCACTGAAAGCCTCTGGAATGAAGCACTGAGCACAAGTCACAGCCACACTCCCTTGCTTGGCATTATGCCTTTGAGGTTTGATGAATTAAGCAAGACTGAGAGTTCTTTAATTTGGCCTGGAGCACATAGGTTTACTTGGCCCCGGAGTGGAAAGTCCTCCTATAGTCACTGCTCCTGTAGAAAAGTGAATGAGCCTGCTATCACCAGAGGACAAGTCCCCTTTCCAAGTCACCAGAAGGCGGTGTGTCTGCTGGTGGATGAGGAAACTCCTACAGGTGCGACATGTTTCCCAGGGGACCGAGCACCTTTTTTATGCGGGCACAAGAACGTTATTCAGCAAGTGCTCTACAAACATTGTTGCATTTGATCTTCAAAACATGGCTGTGAACCATATGATGCAGGCAGGTAGCAGCATCCCTAGGGGGCAGATGAGGCCATGGAGACAGTGGAAATCCTTGTGCATTGCTGGTAAAAATACAAAACAGTGTAGCCACTGTGGAGAAGAGCATGGTGGTTCCTCCAAAAGCTAAACATAGAATTACTGTATGAATCAGCAATTCCAGGGGGTATACATCCGAAAGAGATGGAAGCAGGGACTCAAACCGGTATTTACACACCAATGTTCATAGCTGCATTATTCACAATAGCCAAAAGGTAGAAGCAACCAAGTGTTCATTGAATGGGAATGTAGTTAAGGCCACAGACATGTACACTTAAAAAATGGTTACGGGATGCCTGGGTAGCTCAGTCGGTTAAGCGTCTGCCTTCAGCTCAGGTCATGATCCCAGGGTCCGGGGATCGAGTCCCACATCAGGCTCCCTGCTCCGCGGGGAGCCTGCTTCTCCCTCTGCCTCTGTCTCTCTCTCTGTCTCTCATGAATAAGTAAATAAAATCTTTAAAAAAATAAAAAATAAAAATAAAAAATGGTTACAATGGTAAATTTTATGTCATGTATATCTTACCACGATGATAGTAATAGTAAAAGGACAGAGTCGAGTAACTTGCCCAAGGGCACACAGGCAGAAAAAGGAAGACTTGGGGCTTAGGAATTGGAGGCCAGGGTTTATCTTCCAATATTACATGGCTTCTCACTGTCCCTGGCTCCGTCTCTGTGCCAACGTGCGTATCCTGCTTCCCTCAGTTCCCTCAGCACCTGACTATGGGATATCTCCCTTACCCAGGCCTAATCCTAGGAGCTAGAACATAGTGTCCTATGTCACTGATTCACTCATTCACTCATTCATTCATTCATTCATTCATTCATTCAGCAAACAGTATCAGAACGTTCGCTATGCATCAGGCCTTCCCTATGTTCTAGCTGTCAGGGATGAACAGAGCCCAGTCCTAGCTCTCCAGGCCAGACACTCTGTGCACAAAGTCCTGGAAAATAGGGGTGAGCAGGAAGATACAGAAATGCAGGGGAGGAGGCTCTCGACTCTGTCTGGAGACATCAAGGAAGGCTTTCAAGGGGAGAAGACATTTGATCTGAGCCTGGGAACATAAGCAGGAGTTTTCCAGGAGGAGAAGGAGAAACATATTCCATAGGGAGGGAGCACGGGGTACAAAGTTGCAGTGACAAGACCAAACAGAGGCCGAGGCAGAACCCAAGTCGTTGAGGCCAGGCCAGACACTTGGGAAGCCGAGAAGTTTGCAGGAACCACATCACATCATGGAGGACCTGCTATGTCAGAATAGACTCTCATTGTCTTCTTATGGGCAGTGGGGAGCCATTGCAGGATTAAACAGGGGAATGGCATGATCAGCTCATAGGGAGTCAAGGCCAGAGGCAGGAAGTACAACAACAACAATGTCGTCAAAGCGCAGGCAAGACATAAGAAAGGCCTGAACCAGGAGATGGTAATGGCTACGAAGAGATGAGGAGATGAAGCCAACTGGGAAGTCAGCTCCACAGGACAGAGATTTTTCCGTGGTTCACTGCTCTGTGCTCATTCCCTGGCACCCAGTGGGTGCTCATATTTATTGAGTGACCAGTAAATATTTGTTGAATGGTTAACACCAGAGACAGCTCAGAAGCAGAGGAAACGGGGCCCTGAACAAGTGGACGGACATTGAATGAATGAGGAATTACGGAAAAGCAGAATCTAAAATGACTCCCAGGGTTTTGTGCTGAGCAACCAACTAGGCTGAAATCTGTGTCTCATCAAGATAGGGAACTTGGAAGTGAAAGAAGTGGTAGGTTGGACGATGACGCTTGCAGCTTTGGGCTCTCCAAGCCTCGGGTGAGATGGTTGATCATCCAGGTGGAGAGGACAGACACCCAGGTGCCCTGGATTTACAGATCCTGAGTTGGAAGGTGAGATCTGAGCTGGAGAGAGGCATTTCCTCCAGGAACAGTAGGCTTTACGGTTTGGCCCAAATTTCCTTTTCAAGCTACAGAAGCAGTCGGGTCTCTGCTAGCCTCTTCCCCTTGGAAAAATCCCCGAGAAGGTGGTACACACCGGCCCATGCGGATTCAGCTTCTCAGCCTCTGGCCACACTCTTCCTTCCTCAAAGCCGGTGCCTTGCTAGGCTTACTCCTTCCGTCTGCTCAGCCTCCAGGAGGATCCCACCTCCCTCCTCTGTCCTGGAGCGGCCCCCAGCCAGCCCAGCCCACAGAAGTCTGACCTCCAGGGTCTACGTTCCTGTGGCATTTGCATGGACACCCACACTGCGCCCTTTCACGCTATAGTGGTGTCCCTTTGGGTCTGGGCATGTGTCACAGCTCGTCCGTCTCCCACTGAGTGCCTACTGCATGCGAGGCTCGAGCCTGTGGCGTGGCCCCCTAACTGCCCCACTGCCCTCAGGGGTAAGGACTTCAGCCCCCTAACCTGTCTCCCTCCTCCAATCTCACCTCCTCTCCAGATCAGTCCAGTGCATCTCCAGCCCATCTGCCAGAGCCAGGTGCTTGAACCCAGGTCGGACATCCCTCCCCTACCCGAAAACTTCCTAGAGGTCAGCAAGGCCACAGGGCAAAAGCCAGGCTCCTCGGCCTGGCATATGAACTTCCTTTGAGCTAGCCCCAACCTATGCTTTCAGTCTGACTCTCCGCTCTGCGGCCCCTGCAAACCTAACAGTCTGGCTGATTTCACTTCCCCGCCAGAGCCTGCCTCTGTCGTCTACCAGCCCTGTCACCATGGGCAAGTTCTCGAAGCTTTCTGGGCCTCCGTGGAATAAAGATAATAACAGTATCTACGTCTAGGACTGCCGCAAGGATGAAGCGAGTCAATGTTTGCGAAGTGTAACGGGGCTGGGCTCATAGGGCCGGGTCTGTGTCCATTATTGGCACCCCTGTTCCCTTTCTCTAGCATCTCCTTCGGCAGCACCGAAAACTCGCAGAGTGCAGGCCTCTGACCTTGAAGAGCCCTCTCACATGCCACCCAGCCCCCCACTGCCCAGAGACCCGTGGCACTGTCTGCATTTCCGCAGGAGCCCAGTGATTGCCGTTCATCCATCAGCAGACAGTAAGCTCCCGCGGCTAGACACTGCGGCCCGTCCCCTTCTGGAAACCCCCACACCTCTCAGCAGAGCTCTGGTACAGGCAGGGCAGCGTGATTAGCGAAAGCGGAGTCTGACAGTCTCAAGCGCACACCTTGACTCCGACACCAGCTCGCTGTGCAAACTCGGATAAGTTACTGAACCTTTCTGAGCCCTGATGTCTACTGACTCACTCTCACCGAGTTGCTACGGGAACAAGTCCACTAATGGCCCAGAGGAGGCCCTCGACCAAGGTCAGTTTCCTGTCCACCCTTAATACATGTTGAGTTCTTCCACAGCTTGAATGGAAGCATCCAGAGGGCAGGGACCATGTTTCGGTCCTATAAATGCAGGGATACGTGCGTGCTCGTCGTAGTAGTTGCTCAATAAACATGTGAGCCACAGCAGTACGAAGCTAGAAAGAAGCAGCCTCCTGTGAAGTCGCTCCTCGGCCCCTGGGTCAGGGTGGCAAGGGTCAACGTCTAAGTGACCCTGGGGCGGGCGGGCAAGGTGGGGGCTGGAGGGAGCAGGAGGACTAGAGCGAATTTGATTTGTGGCTGACTTGCCTCGGGGCACAAGTTCTGCCACCGGCCTCCTTTTAAAGGGGGATTAAAGGCTCCTGCTCTCAGGGGGCTCCCAGAGTCCCTTTCCACGGCCACCTCCAGAGGATGTGAGACACAGCAGAGGCTCCAGACACCAGCCAGACCCGGCAGTATCTCCCTTCCGGCTACAGGAGGGAGAGAGGAAGCCATCCCTGTCCTGGATCCAGCTCTCTTTGCTTTGCGAGGCAAGGCCATCCCCGCGGGCTGTGTTCTGTGGCCCCGCGCCAGGCTGGTATGTAATATGCTCTGCCACCCTCTCGTTACCTAATGCTTTCCTAATCTGCAGTTTACACAAGACGGGTACAAATCTCTGAGAACACCAAGAGAAACACCCCACCAGGCACCTCCCGGACCAGCCTGCACCCCACGTCTGCACTGGTGGCTTCATCACGGAGCTGCTCACTGCCCATTCCCACACGGCCACTCGGTGGGTCACGCAGAGCTCCATCTCTCCCGCGAGGCTTCGCCCCTTCTCTGCCATCCCAATCTGTGCCTTCGCCCCTTCTCTGCCGTCTCTCGTAATGGATCGGAAATTCTATTCTATACGGAATGGTGGGCAAAGCCTTACATCTTTCTGTCTTACTACAGTAAAGTAGATCTTTCAACAAATGTTCCTGGAACATTTGGACAATTGAGATATGTATCTATGTAGATATATATATACTTAGTTCATATCACATATAAAAGTCAACTCAAGGTCTCAAAATGGATCATTGACCTAAATATAAAACCTCAAACTCTAAAGCTTTTAGAAAAAAGTAAATGTAGGATAGATACAAGCTTTGTAGCATTGGATTAGGTAGAACTTTTCCTATAACAGCAAATATGTAAACCATAAAAGTGGGAAATTGGGCTTAATAAAAATGAAAAACTCTTTTCTTTGTCTGTTTGTCTTGTTTCTTAAATTCCACATATGAGTGAAATCATATGGTATTTGTCTTTCTCGACTGACCTATTTCATTTAGCATTATATCCTCTAGATCCATCCATGTTGTTGCAAATGGCAAGATTTCACTCTTTTTCACAGTCGAGTATTATTCCATTATATATAATATAATATAATATAATATATAATGGAATATTATATATATCACATCTTCTTTATGCAGACAAACGGAAAAAAAAGACTCTTAGCTAAGGAGAACAAACTGATGGTTATCGGTGGGGTGGTGGGTGGGGGGATGGGGAAATAGGTGATGGGGATTAAGAGTACACTTGTCATTATGAGCACTGAGTGATGTATGGAATTGTTGAAAATGTACTGTTGAAAAACAGTATGGAACTGTTGAAAAAATAAATGTAAAACTTCACCTCCTCCAAAGGTACTCTTCAAGAACATGAAAAGACAGGTTATAGATAAGGAAGAACTATTTGCAAAATGCATCTTAGATTTAAAAAAACCTGCAACTGGAAACATAAAAAAAATTTTCCCATAACTCAATAAGAAAACAAACATCCCAGTTGAAAAGTAGGCAAAATACTTGAGCAGAGACTTCACCAAAGAAGAGATGGAGATGGCAGACAAGCACAGAAGAAGATGCTGGGCTTCATTCATCACTAGGGAAATGGAATCTAGAACCATCATGAGATACCATGACACATCCACCCGAAACGGCTACAATATCATTTGATTTCTCATCAAGTTAAACATACGATCCTGCAATCCCACTTTTAGGTATTTACCCAGGAGAAATGAAAACATGTATCCACAGATATGTACATGAACAGAAGTACATGATATGTACAGAAGATGTACATGATATGTACAGAAGATACGTACATGAGTGTTTGTGGCAGCTTTATTCATAACCCCAAATTGGAAATAACCCAGATGTCTTTCAACTGATGAAAGGATAAACAATATGTGGTATATCCATACAATGGAATATTACTCAGCAATAAAAAAAAGAACACACTGGTATACATTCAACAGCATAGAGGAATCTCAAAAGCATTCTGCTAAGTGAAAGAACACAGACATGAAAGATTATACCCATCTGATTCCCAAACTCTAGAGACAGAAATCAGATCAGTGATTGCTAGGGGCTGTGGGTAAATGAGATTTGCTACAAAGGGCACAAAGGAACTTTTATATGGAAATGTTTGATATCTGATATTTGATATCCATTTGCTTCACAAATGGGACCATTTGGCAAATCTCATTCACCTATTCACTAGACAAAGGTGACTTTTAGTGTAGGGACATCTTAATGAATATGACTTTTAAATAACAGAAAATAGAATAAAGTAAAATAAAAGGTAAATCTGATAGTACTTGTCCTTCACATCATGAGGCTAAAATGACGTTAATAATAGTAACAACCAGCGTGCAGCAGACATTGTCCTAAGAAATTTTCCCACATTGTCTCATGTCAACCTCAAATGATCCTTGCAGGTCCTCAAGCACACCAAGCATTTTCCTGTCTCAGGGCCTTTGTACTTGCTGTCCCCTTTACCTTCCATCAACAACTCCATCTCCCACATTCCTCTGGTCTCTATTCAAATGTCACCTCCTCAGAAGAGGCTTTTTTTCCAAAATAGTATCTAAATATTCTACCTAAAATAGTCCCTCAACGTATCACTCTCTATCCCTTACCTAGTTTTATTTTCTTCGCAGAGCTTAGTACTACCTGCCATTATATCATATACTGTTTGTTTATATCTCTCCATAAGAATGTCATTCTTTCACTCATTCCTTCTATTAGACCAACACCCTTTGAGTGCCCACCCTGGCATGTGTGGGCAAAGCCCAAGCTCCAAGAGGCAGACAGGTACCCCAAGGCCAAGAGAGTGTTGACCAACTTCCTGTCTCCCTCCCACAACCCCTCTCATCACCTGGACCCACAAGGGGCTTATTTGTTTTAGGGTCATAGAAGCTGCAGCCTGGAAAAAGCACTTGGTCTAGGAGTTAAGACACCTTTACACCAGCCCTTCCAACATCGCCCTGGAGACCTTGAGCCAGGCACCTCACCTAACAAGGCTTCAATGTCCCCACTTGTAACATGATTTAGACACGTGTTTTTTAAATGTTAGCATGAATGGGAATGCCTTAAGACACTGATTAAAAATGCATACTCCTTCCCCAGAAAATATGATTCAGTAGATCATGCGTGGGATCAGGGAATCAGCATTCTTAACCCTCACACAGGACAATGTAAGGCAGGTAGTCTAGGAAATAAATTTTGGATATTAATGATGTTCCAACTACTTTTCAGCTGCAAAAATCTTCCTCCAAATAAAATTTTACCCAGAAAAACCACATTTATAACATATAAATCAGAGAGGATCTGGGCAGGGGAAGGGAGCACAATGATGCTGGTTCCTCTCCAAGTTTTTCCTCTCACACTCCCTCCATCCCATCATTCAGTGGCCCCAGACACCGTAGGGTTCCTTGGACCATAGTTCGAAAACCACCACTCTAGAGGCTCCCTAATTCAATCATTGCATAAATATTTGTGAACATTTATCATGTGTTAGGCACTCTTCCAGATACAGGGTATACAACAATAAACAGAACAGAGAAGTCCCTACTCTAACAGATTTCACAATTATGAGGATGGCTTGCATGGGATGGTTTGCATGTATTAGCTCATTTACCTTTTTTTTTAAGATTATTTATTTTGAGAGAGAGCATGCACATGCAAGTAGGGAGGGGCAGAGGGAGAAAGAGAGAGAGAATCTCAAGCAGACTTCACGCTGAGCGCAGAGCCCAGTGCAGAGCTTGATCTCACAGCCCTGAGATCATGACCTGAGCCAAAACCAAGAGTCCGATGCTTAACTGACTGAGCCACCCAGGCGGCCCTGTATTAGTTCATTTAATTCTCACCAGAACCCCACCAGAAAACTACCACATTTGCCTTATTTTACAGCAGAGGAAACTGAGGCCCAAGGAGAATATATAACTTGCCCAATGTCATACCCCAAGGTTGAAACCCAGAGGTTTTAGCTCTGGCCAACGTGCTTTTCCAAAATCCTGCCCAGTTCTCTCTGAGCCCAGGAGGTATGCGGGAGTCCACCTGGGGGAATGTGGGCCTGTCTGCCTGTGTCGCCCTGTGTGGGCTCAAACCTATCTCTCTAGCACTCGGGCCCTATGGGGTTAAGACTCTGAGCCTGGGCTCCAGGTGAAACTAGATCCCACATGACTTCAAGTTGACGCAAGTGGCCTTCTCTACCTGCAGGGACGCTGGGAGGCTCATCTCTGGGGTATAGAAGAATGTTCTCTCTGGACCAGGTGCTGAGTTTATTCTGGTGTCCATTGCATCACTTGGCCTGCTATGGTGAACAGGCCCGTGTCCAGCAGGTCTGCCAGTGTTCCTAAGTGGACGGGTGACATCGATATGTCTGCAGTTAGAACATCAGCACCGAGTTAGGAAGCAGAGTGGGGAAGCAGCCAATGGAATGCTGAGTAAGAGTGGCGCACCCAGGGACAGATAAACTCTTCCAACAGGAGGTGGGGGTAGGGGGGCCACTAGAGGTCATTTACACCCAGGCCACTCACTTCCAGCAGGGAAACCGAGGAGGTGGCTTGTGTAGGATGGTCTCGGCTATGTTCTCAGGCTCCTGCCATTGCTTCCGAGATCCAGAGGGACAGGTGATCCTGGTGATCCACTGGTGATGGATTGGAAGCAAGGTGACGCAAGGCCATATCTCAGTCCTATCTTTTGCTAAGTTTTGGGACCTGGAGCGTTGAACAACTGAGTCCCAGTTCCCCCACCTGTACGGTGGACCTGAGAACATCCTTCAGCTGCACTGCGAGAATCCCAAGAGATCATTCATTCAACACACCCGATGCCAAGCAGCCACAGTAAATAGTACTTTCTCTCCACTCCCCTCCTCCCGGATTTACCCAAAATTGACCCATTTTCAGGAATTAGCTCATCTTAACTGAGACCCAACAGGTTTCTGTTTGTAAATGGGTTTCAGCCCCACGCTGCTCTCACTGTGGTTGGTAGGCTAGCAGCATTGACTACACCTGGAAACTGCTGGGAAAAGGAGAGTCTCAGGCCCAGCTCCCGCCCTGATGAAGAGAATCTGCATTTTAACCAGGTCCTTCACGCCCGTTCATGAGAAGCATTGTTTAGGATTTTTTTTTTTTTTATGGATTGACTTGCTGCGTTTGACCATCCTACATGCCGCTTATTGGTAGCCAACATTTGCTGAGCATTTTGTATATGTCAGGGAAATGCTTTACAAGCAGGATCTCATTTCAACGGCACATTCTCAGGAGGCGAGAATTCTTACTAACCCCATTTCACAAATAAGGCAACTGAGGCTGAGGTGGGTAAGTACTTGGGCCCCACTTTAAACCTGGGCCTCTGTGACTCCAGGCTCCTCTCTCTGCCACCCAACTGGCCGGAACTAAGCTATCCCTGCCTCAGCAGAAACTGGCCACGGGTTAATTTTTTTAATCTCTTCTGTCCTTGTGGGGTCCCAGTGAGACCTCTGTTTTGGGAATCAAGGTGGTATCCGCAAAATGGTTTCAAGTCACACACCCCCTCCCCCCTGCCCAGGGTGAGTTTCTGATGCCCTAGAGGAGCGGGATCGCTAGACAAGGTCAGAGAAGCCCAACTGCTTTCTCCTGAACGGCCCAAGGTCAAGGTGGGCAGGCCCCCGGGGCAGGAGGTGGTGGGAAGGCTGACCCCCCGGGGCACTGCCCTGCTCCCTGCCACCGACCCTCCCCTCCAAGCTGTCCCCCAGGACAGTCAACACTCTGACTTTGGCAAGCCCGCGCGCGAACCACAAGGGAAAGAGTAGGGAAGGCCGAGGAGGGAGGGGGAAATGCTGAAGAATGACAAGGGGAACGCTCATCTCTGACTACAGTCCCAGGCCGGATCCCTGGTGTGATTTATCCCCAATCCTGCCCGCAGAGCTGTAGCTCTGCAAAAATGCTTATTGTTAGGTACCATTTTATGGATGAGGAAATTCTGGGTCCAGAGAGGCTTTGCAATTTGCTGAAGGTCAGAGAGCAAATAAGTAGCTAGGCTGGGATCCAAATCCAGGTCTGTCTGACCTCCCGGCCTGGGTTCTTTCCACTTCGAAGTGATGTGCCCAGCTTTCAAGGCAGCTGTGTGGCACCTTGGGGCTGGCCCTGGACACGCATTACTTCATGTAACCCTCACCGCCGCAGCCTTCCGAGGCGTTGTTGCTACAAATGAGGAAGAGGTCAGGTGACTTGTCTCATTCCTAAAGCTGATGAGCTACAGAGCTAGGATTTGCTACCAGGTCCCTTTAACCCTAAAGTTCAAACCTTTTCCTCTTTACCCCTAGCTTTGCAAAGTGTCAAACGCAAAGTGTTTTCCCTCAAGGGAGGTCAGGGGACACTGACATGATAGGACTTTAATTGTGAGAATAAAATATAAAAGGTGAACCCCTGCCGAAAAGGGGGTAGCAGGTCACCCACATGTTAAAGGCATATTCTTTAGAGTGAGACGCCCCATGGTCAGATCCCATTCACTCTCTGTGTGACCTTGAGCAAGTTACTTCACCTCTCCGGGCTTTCACGTACTCACCTGTAAGACGGGACAAATAAGATTGCCTGTCTCACAGAGTTGTCCTAAGAATGAAACGAGACCGTGTTTATAAAGTGCTACGGCAGGGTTGGGCAAATACGATGAACTCTGTACATGCGGGTTCCTTTCCTCACCGTTACTCAAATTATTCATAGTGGACACCGGCTGTGGAACAATGTGTCTGAGAAATACTGAGTGTTCGGGGGCTGCCGGGGGAAATGTCATCCACAGATTGACTTCCCCAGCGAAGACTTAAGAAAGATGCTTATCAGCAGGAAACCAACTCTAACTCCGGCTATGGAGAAAGAAATTTCCAGAAACAAGACAAGCATCGACTGCAAATTTGCTGTACTTTGCCCTCTCGGGCATGGCTTCCCCAGCTGGAACACAGGGGTGATGCTGGACTAACCTGCTTCCTGGCCGCTAAGGGCTGCGGCACCTGCCCGGGCGCAGGGCACAGACTGAGCAACCGTCCCCGGGGAGGCAGGGAGCAGGTGGGCTGGCTCTTCACCTCCCAGAGACCAGACACCCTCTTTACTCGGAGCCGGGTGAGAAATGTGTCTGGAGTGTCCTGGAGCCCCGACTCCCGCAGGTCTTCCTCTTCAGACAGAGGGAAAGCCTTCCTTGCACGGATATTTCCCCAGCTCACCCCCGCAGTCTTTGAGCTAATGAGGCGTGGAATTAAAGTTCTTGAGGGAGCCCCACAGCCCCCGGCCTGGCTCAGCCATGAGCAGATGAGGAAACTGACAGAGACACTCGTGGAGTCACTGGTCTAAAGGTCAGACCATTTTTCAAAATGTCACGTCCTGTGGCAAGAAAACTCTCGGACGCGTTCCACGGAAATGCCTCACATTCACGTCCTTCTGCTCTAGACACGTTCTGGAAGGTCACACCAGCCAGCACCCCAGGGAGCCGGCACAGCAGGGCAGGGCCTGGGGAGGCTGGTTCCGCAGTGACCTTGCCTCCGGGTCTCAGCCTCGATTTCCTCTCGCTGAAAATGGGGGCAGTGTGGACTTAATGTGTTTTATTAATAAGCTTTTCATTTTGGAATAATTTTAGTATGTACAGAAAAGTTGCAAAGATAGTACAGAGTCCCTCACTGGGTTTGCTCCACTGTTATCACTTTACATTTGCACGGTACGGTTGGCGAAACGAAGAAACCAACACTGGCATGTTATTACCGATCCAACTCCAGCCTTTGCTTGGATCTCACTCATTTTCCCCTTAATAGCTTCTTTCTGTTCCAGGACACCACACCGCATTTCAAGACTAAATAAATAGTTTCTAAAGTTTAGAAAGTCCCCTCCCAGTTCCAAAAACAAAGGGACAATAGGCCTTAAGGGCTCTGGGTGTGTTAATTCGCAAATGAATGCTGTGCTGTGTGACTTTGGGCAAACCCCTTACCTTCTCTGAACCTCAGGCTCTTCATCTGTCAAAAGGGGATTATAGCAGTACTGCTTGCTTTATAGGGGTGCTGGGAGGTAATCCTTTGCTAATCCTCTTAGTACAACAGGAGCACCCTGTTGATAAATCTCAGCTGGTAGAAATCATAGCCCGAAAACAGGACTAATCCAGCATACTTACACTTCCTGGCAAAAAATGTCCCAGCAAAATACTTCTCCAAAAAGAAGACTTTGTGTCGCTGGTCTAGCATCTGTCAGACCCAATCTACAAAGCACAGGACGAACGGGCAAAGACCTGCTGTTACCAGGCCTGGGTTGGAGTCCGCCCCTCTCCCCCCTCCCCAACCCTCTGGCTTCGGGACCTTGGGCAGACAGTCCAGCCTCTGGGTCCCAGCATCCACATCTGTTAAATGGGAACAGATCACCCACCTTGAAGGGCTGCTGAGTAGAATGAGGTACGTGCCGTCAAACATCTAGGAAGATTGAGGTGTGATGTTTGGCTACATCTTGCCCTTCTACGAACCACAAGTCATTGACTGCAGTTGGGATCATTACAGAATCCACCAAACCTGGTAAGGAAGGTTCTGCGGGGTTGGTAATGAGATCCCGCTCTCCTTTTTTTTTTTCTTTTTTTGAGGGGAGGGAGGGGGCGATTAACTAAATACTTGCCCTCCCTTTCCCTGCCAAAGCCCTGTTGAAAAGCCAATTCCATAATCTTTATTGCTGCAATGCCTTTCCTTGCCCAGAGTGAAATTAGACAAGGAACCCAATCACTCGGCTGTGCTGTTTTAAAAGGAAGCACAAAACTATTCCCATGGTCAGTCTGACGAAGATCATTATAGTACCTATTTTCACAGAATCACGGAATCATTCTGTTTTCCCAGAATGGCAGCTGAAAGGACGGAAGAAAGAAATGAAGGAGTATCACTCACGTTTAAAGATGAACAAATAAGAACCACAGTGGCAGATCTGTTTGTTCAAGTTCATACAGCTGAAGGGTTCAGAGCTAGGACAAGACCCCAGTCACAAGATTTGTTTCCTTGCTTGTGGTTCTCTGAGCTGCTGGAAGACGTGCATCCATCCATTCATCCATCCATCCATGTTGGCACGGGACACCTTCCTTGTGCAAAGCACTGCGCTGGGTGCTGGGGAGCCAGGGGTGAATACGACTGTCACAGTCCTCCCTGACCCCATGGAGCTTCCCATTCAGTGAGCTAGGACTGAGGCTGGGTCATGTGTTTCCCAAAGATCTACGGGTGCCTGGTACATGGTGGGTGCACAATGTTTATTCAATCATGTATCTCTCATCTTGCATAATGCTCCCATCTTTATGACTGAAGTACTGGCTGGGTCTTTTCGAAGAGGTTAACTGGGCTAAAGACTCAGTATTTGTATTTATCTCAAACCACCTCCTTCAATCATCATCCTACCGGAAGACTTTTACGCTGCAGTAAAAGTCTGTGGTGTGCAGACACCACAACAGCATTGAGCAAGGAGTCCAAAGACCCGAGTTCAAGTCCCAGCTCTGAGCAGCTTACCCCGGAGTAGGTGCCTAGAGACACTTGGGACTCAGTTTTCTCATCTACAAAATGGAGCAAGTCATATTTGGCTTGCCTAGTTCGCTTCTGTGAATATAAAAGGGGGAAGGGGGAGGGCAAGAGTAAACCTTCTAGAAAGTATGCCGTGAACAAAAGGTTATCGAGATGTTACTTGCATGATTTACTCCAACAACAGGTAGGTTGAGGACACAAGGGGAAATAAAAGTGATCGGTTTCCCAGCCTGCACTCACACACTCTCATTCCAAACGTCTATAGTGTAGCCGGGTAAAATTGCCCCAGATTTGTTCCTACCTTGGAAGAGATTACATTTATGTATCCGTGGCATCACATGCCATCCCAGCCAATCCTGACCCATATTTCTCTCCACTTGGTACGTGTAACAACAGTACTAAGATATGTTGTAACCTTAATTGCTTGCAAAGTGTTTTGAAATCCTTAGATGAAAAAGCTCAGTGAAGTCCAAAGTATTAGCCTTCTGTATGCCCAAGGAGTTACACGGAGCCTCGTCTAGATATGTTGGAACAAGGAGACACCACATTGCATATTCTGAGGCCCCAGGAACTTTGGGCTTAAAGGGTCCTATTCATGGGATGACCCTAGACCAACCCCCAGCTTCCTAGTTTCTAAGCTACTCGGGCATTTGGCCATTTCCCTGCCCTGCGTCTGATGAGCTTTTTCCATTTCTTTTAAGTTCCTGGGTCACGAGGCCTGAGTTGCAATTTACTTTGGTGTCACAGGTCTGCTTTCCTGGGTGATCTCAGCCTGAGTCCTAGAAAAACGCAGTTGTGTCATCTGTCACTTCTGTTTGCCTCTTCGTTTAAACCCAGGGTTGATTTATTCCATTCTAATTTTTACTGTGAGAACGAGTTAAAGTTCTACCCGGTGGGAGGGGCCCTCAGAGGGGGTGTCAGACGGGGGCTGACCCGGGACAGGGGATCGTGGTGTCCCGGCCAAGTGTTCCTGATCCCACCGGCTGGTTATGCCAATGTCTGGCTTGTGAAAACTCGGAGCTAAACACTTTTATGTGCATTTGTCTGTATATTTGCTATGTTTTACAGTGTAAAGTCTTTTTTTAAATCATTCTCGATGCTAATTTACTTCCTTTAAAATAGATTCTGATGTAACCCAGAAGCTATAAACCTAATTATATAAGAATCCTTTCTTTCTCTTTACCTTTGTGATTCAAAATGATGTCGCTTTGGTTTTTGCTTCCTTTATTTCCATTTTTACACTTACAGGGGAAAAAGGAAATGCCTCGATTAGCCTTTTTAATGAAATCTATTGGGGGGGGCTCTTACTCAGCAGGAAGCCTGGGATGCCCTCAGGGACACACGCAGACCTCTCACAGTTTTAACAAAATTCTGTTGGATTTGCCTGTGTCCACTTTTCTAAGTGGCCATAGCTTTCATCAAATTCTCTAGGGTCCCTGACCTAAAAAAGACCAGAGGCCAGAGGGATTGTTCATTGCTCCTCTTCAAATGTTTCTCGGCTCTGTACCAGCCCACAGCCCTCACCCACCTGATTTCACCAAACTGGCTTCACCCATCAAAATGAATTTGCCCACTTCAATGGAAAAAGTGAATGGGTTCAACGCTGCCAAAGGTCATACATAATAATCATCAGCTGTTTACTTCTGCGTTTCCCCTGTGATATTCCAAACCCGGACTCCAGAGACCTTTGCATCCCCAGCATGAAGTTGCACAAGGCAGAAGGCAGACTGGACTCAAAAGGAATGCACTGCGCCTATTTACGAAACCAGATTTATTAAAACTTCTCTACAAGTCAGAAACGGTCGCCTCACTGTTCACATATATACACACGTACAGGAAGGATCTAGTGTTTCGAGCTTTCCCGGCAGAAGCCCCAGCCAGCCCAGAGTCCTCAGCCGGATAATGTATCACAGATACAACAGTCAGCAACCACGAGCACGTTAGTACGACAGAGGCCTCTGTCCTCCCTCTTCTCCGAGTCCCATGATTCTGTCAAGGTAATATTGCCGATAATCATTCACATTTCACGTGGTTTTAGACACGCAGGTTATTCAGACAGACACAGACAAAACAAGCCTCAGAGCCAAAACAATAAAACATATTGGACAATAGGTATAAAAGGTAAAATATATATATATATATATACATACAAAGTACACAGTACGTGAGGTATACACAGCATTCTCACAATGCACGTTAGGTGTTTGCCTAGGCGTAGCCCTTAAAAATGACTGCCTGATTTTGTGCCATTTTTTTTCAAAATACAGTATGTTTGGTTTACCCGTTTAACCACCTGATTTCAGTACTGAGACATTTATTGATATTTTGTGTGTTCTGGTTTTTTTTAATGCGAGTTGCAGTTAAGCTCTAGCTTTTGTAGGTAGTGAGCTCCCATCTCTGGAAGCGTTCAAACAGAGGCTGGATTCCCACCTGAAGGAAGATGAAGGGAGGGCGGTGGGGGGTGGGGCTGGATTTCTGCTTTGGGTGGTGGCAGAAAGAGGAAAGAAGTTGGATGAGATACTTTTAAAAAGGCTCTTCCGACGTTAAAGATTTGGGGCCATTTCACTCTAGATGCTGATTATAGAGACATATTTGTAAACCACACCAAATTTAAAATACGAACAACCCATCATGCAAAACTGCAAACACACGCACAATGCCGGAGGCAGACCATATCCATGAAGGGTTAAAGTACAATCCTGGAAGTGGGTCTGAGAATCGTCTATGGCTCTCCAAAATTCAGTTTCTCTAAAGCACAAAGATGTTTAACGTTTGCTCTGGGGAGAGGCGAGGAGAGCCTCCCCTTATCTTTCTCCTCCTAGACAAAATGCTCCACCCTGAGATGGTCTTGGGAACAAAGGCTAAATGCCGACACGTTTGAGGGGAACCAACAAAAGCTCACGGTTTCCAAGGGCTCAAGTTGACTTTACCAATCTGCAGTCTCTCTGTCTGAGCTCAGAGTTCTGAAATAGCCAGGAGTTCAAATCTGTTGTGATGCTTCTCCACGGTTAGCTGGTAAGTGCTTTTCTAGCGAAGAAGGGGACGTTTCAAGGTCAGAAAGAAGGCATTAGTGCAAATGAGGTCTTGGCAGGAAACGGAGGCGAGAGTCTGGGTTCGTCGTGCGGGCAGGCTCCCATGCTCCTCAAATAGTCTGCTCCCACAACGGAGCAGGGTCATTGGTAAATGTGAGGGTGAAGAAAGGGTGTGTGTTAAACCAAACCCCAAAAAGAACTTCCCAACAGAGAAGCTGGGGGAGTGACAGTCTAGCTCCCAAGGACAAGTTCAACGATGGCAGGTTTATTGGCCCAAAATGATTTGTCACCCTGTTAAGATATGGTTACTGCCCCAAAATGCCACTGTACCACTCACTTCCTCTCCGTTTAAAATGTTCACCTTCCTTTCACTCGACCACGTTGCTGTAGGACATCCATACTCTTTGCCACCTCTGCAGACTCGGAACGGCCCCGCATCTGACAGCAGGACAATTGGCGGCGGGATGGATCGTGGAGAAGGGAAACAGCTTTGCAGGGCAGCCGATTAGAGCGTGTACAGCTCAGATCCATAAGGCCGCTCGTCGCAACAACTAGAGAGGGCTAGCGCCAGGTTGCGTTCAGCAGCTACAATCTTTACGCCATCACATATCTGGTTGGCAGCACGCCGCAAGGCCGGTCCATCTTTAGAAATGGAAATGCCATGTGTGAGAATTATGAGGTTTCTGAGGTTTGGGGATTAGCAGAAGAAGGAACTAATGTCACTGTCCTCTTGGTACTCTGGAACAATCTGGTCTGAAGTTCCTATTTCTGAGTCGACGTAGCCAGGTTGCAAGACAGACTCGAACCAGGGATGGAGTAAGATCTCAGGAGCAGTGAGTCTCTCGGAGGGCTCCCGTCGCAGGAGGCTGCGAATGAGGCACCTAGCTTTGGGGGAAATGTGGTCAGGAATGCAGAACTGTCCACGGCGGATTTTGGAGAAGAGAGCACTGGGATCTGAGTCATGGAAGGGGTAGCGGCCCACCAAAAGGGTGTAGAGCATCACCCCTAGGCTCCAAACGTCGGCCGCCTTTCCGGAGTAGGTCCCCGTGGTGTTCAGAATCTCGGGGCTCACGTAGGCTGGGCAGCCATGTTTGTCTGACAGAGCATCGTCTTCCCCCTTGATTATGTGTGTGTCTTCTAGACTTTCCAGTCTGAGCTGGCTTCTGCAGGAGAGGAAACAAGCTATTACTTCCAGATCAGCTGCTATGAAAAACAAAGCCTTCTCTATAATAGCACCCACAGGCACTAAAGGCAAAGACTCAAGGAACGCCATTTACCCCTTCATCCAGTAAGCAGTGCCCTGCAACCACCCAGGACTCAGGATTTCACAAACCAATACAAACTGCAATAAACATTTGCAAAGTTATCGAGAGAGAGCCTGGGGCGGACAGTATGATGCAAAGCCCCACATACTCTTATTATGCTAGAGCTTAGAAGAGATATCCTAATAGGGTTACACAATTTACAAAGTTCCCATTGCAGAAGTGGGAGCTTGTCTTAGGGGAATGCTGACATTTTCTGCAAAGCTATCAGAGAAGAACAGTATATCCTACTTCTTCCGGGCAGGGGGCGGCAGGTGGGGTGGGGGACGGGGACTGAGCATCCTAAAGGCCCATCTTATTCTTTCTTTTTTTTAAATTTTTTTTATTTTTATGTTAATCCCCATACATTACATCATTAGTTTTAGAGGCCCATCTTATTCTTATCATGCCACTGACTGCCACGGCTACTTGGGCCCACACTCTAAACTATAGAACCTAGGGCCCCAAGTCACCGCTATTCTGCTCATGCTGTCAGCACTCCTGCTCACGCTGACATACACACACAGTGGGAACCCTGTCCACCTGGGCCCAGGCCAGGATAACTGTGATGGGAAAGGCTCCAGGAAGGTTCATCACTTACTGGGGTGTTTAACTGCAAAGAACACTTAGCCTGGACCAAGAGGTTATAGGAGCAAACAGAGGTGGCTGGTGGATTTCAGGGATGCAGGGCCTACAAACATCCGTACACACAGATGGCCCACCAACACCTGAGCCTATTTCTTCTACGTGGGGGCTTTATCTGTTCAGGTCAGCGCTAAAGTCTGAAAAAAATCTTTAGGCAAAGGCTCCCTTCTGAAGCTGCAGGTGCCTCCTCATTCGGACCCAGCCACCCACGGTTCATGGATCCCCCAAAGCCCAGAGGCACGTGGGGAACCTCTATCATCTGGTGGCAGATTGTGCACCTCCCTGCTTCTCTGAAATAGCCCTGTTTCAGTAAGTCCCTGGTGGTGAAGTCAAATGCAAACATTTGGTACTGGCTAATGGGTCAATTTTTTTTCCTCTCAAAGGTCTGGTTGGGTTTTTTTTTTTTTTTTTTTTTTTTTCTTCCTGCCTTCCTGTTCCCTGGAGTGTAGTATACATGTGCTAACTTCAGTATGTCCTCAGCCTGACCTCCCCGTCGTTATGTAAAATACCCATTGGTTCTGTAAACGGAAAATATGACTCAACCCACACTGTCTGCCCCTGATTGGCTGATGTGGTTCTAAAACCCTGCACCTGTGCTGGTTACGAGACTAGCGTCAGCCGGCCATTGCTTAACCCTCGGGTTGCCAAACTCCACGCACATGACAGTCGCCTGTGCAATGCGGATTTCAAAAGCTAGCAAGGAGGTGTGTAAGGCATGTTTCAGAAAATACATCAACATATCAAAGGAGCATGTTCCAGGAATTGGAAACTTCTCCATTGCAAACACGCTGCTTTTCTTTGCTAATCGGTATGTTCCAATAAGTATTGCAAGGTCAGATATAAAGCTATGCTTTATGGCAATTCAACCCCGTACTCTTTCCTACGATCTGGAGGTAAGGGTAAAAACGCAAAAACGCACAGGTCGGGGCAGCCCAGCGAGAACAACTGCAACAAAGTAACGCACACGCAACCCCCGCCCCCCAATTCTGAACAACTGCAACAAAATAACACACATCCCTCCGCAATTCTGCAAGGGTTTATTGCTCTTAATCGACCGGTAAGGAATATGGCCCACCTCTTAAAATCAGGTAAGGTTTATTTCCTGTGGCTTCTTGAATTCCCTTGCCTGAAACCTCAACTCTGAATCTTAATGTCTCATTATCCTCTTATCAAGCTCATCCTGTCCTTTATGAGGGAAGTCATGATCTATATTTAGCAACCAATTCCAGCCAACATCCATGTATTATTCAATGTGGCTATTTTCTGAAGATGTATCCAAACAAGAGATCTAAAAGAGCCACCAGAGAATGTGAAGAAAGTACTGGGGACCAGCCCAAAGCGGAACAGGAATAGGGTACCAAGGAGGAGGGCAGAAGAGTGCAAATACAACAGTTAGCTCCATGATACTTTCTAGGTACAAAAAAAAAAAAAGCCCCCCACTTGGTTTAAGCAAGGATTTGAAACCTTCCTTTAGGCGTCAACGTTGTGAAGGACGGGTTGACCATTTGTACCCCAGAAGAACTGACCTTTCTGACCACAATGGGGAATAAACTTGATCCTGGAGTGGAAGTGGGGAGGGCATCCTGTCCTCATGTGACATCCCAAAGAAAGAAGCACCAACGTGTCCCCGGGCCACATCCACGAGAGTGCAGAATAAACCATCCTTGGCCGTGGCTCCTCGGGAGAGGGCTTCTAAATACTAATTCTGGGACAACTGAGCCCTTGGCTTTGGTGTGAACCAACACTCTGCATCTAACCGCGGCACCTGCCCCAAAAGGCCACACGGGAGGAGCTGCGGAGGCTGCTCACCTCTCCTCCGTGGAGAAGACGAACTTCCTAAGCTTCAGGTCCCCGAGCACGATGGCTGACTGGTGGCAGTGGGCAACGGCGGAAACAATCTGCTTGAAGAGCCGGGCGGCCTCCTCTTCCCGCAGCCTCTTCCGGCTGCGCACGTAGGAGTGCATGTCCCCAAAGTCCTTCTCAAAGAAGACATAGGCCTTGGTTTCCCCAAGGATCACTTCCACGATGCCGGTGATGTTCCTATGTGAGGGCAGCTGGATGTAAGGCCGGATTTTATCCTGGTAGTGTTTAATGGGGAACACCTGCAGAGAGAAGGTGACCCCCCCCATTTAGGAGGCTAGGGAAGCAGAGGCTGCCTCCTGAATCCCAGACTGCAGCTCTTAATCATTGGCCTTCGGTTGACAGTAAGGCTCCCTTCATTGACAGCCCCTTATCTCTGCCGCCCCACCTTATGCAGCTCCAGCTGCCTCTAACCAACCCCCCCCCCAGACCAGCAACATTGAGGGCTCTGGGCTAGCAACTGGGTTACTATACGGATGGTTTAAAATAACTGTCTTCTATCTATGTTACCTCCTTTCATGAGGCCATCATCCTCCCCCACCCGCCAGGGAGAGCTAAGCCCTAAAGCCCCCACCCTCTGTGGCCCTTCCTTGTTTGCAGGCGAGGCTGCTGGAAGTAGCTGATGAAGGTGTCCCAACCTTCCATCAGCAACTCCCCCAACCCCGGGATCTCCAGGAGCTGAAAATGCATGACCTCCTGCAGACCCAAAGCTCTCAGCACAGAGCACACAGAATGTGGTGACTCTGCAGCCTCCAAGTGGAAGCAGGGGGCTGGGGAACATGCAGATCTGTCATTAGTCAGAAGGAACAGATGACTCGCAGAAAGACTGTGACAACACAGCCTTAAACAATCTGCCTACAGTCTGACTCAGGTATAAGCAGCCTGGAGTTAAAATTGTCACAGGAGGGATATGGGATGTTCTCCATGGTTTTTACATTTGTTTGTTTATCTCCCCCCCCCCCAGGGAGGGGGGGGCAGCTCCCACCCCCACCTTCACCAGGGAAATGGGTAGTATCTCCTCTCAGAAACTAGCTGGTCTCTTTAAGGGCCTTTTGTTTGGTCCGGTTACTCATATCCTAGACTCAACTGGAAACGGTGACACACATGGGCTGTCACCATCTGGATTCAGCTATTATCTGCTCAGAGGAACTGGAAGGGGTTGCACAATGGCCAGACCCACCCCACCTCTGAGGCCTCGCTCCCCTGGCCCCGGCTAGAAAAATCTCTCTGAACCCCCCCCCCCCCCGGCCCCGGCCCCACACAACGTATCTTCCCCAAACCGCTCTTAGCCCCAGCGAGGAAGAAAAGATTTCCCCCCCCTTTTAAACTGGGCTGGAGCATGCATTTGAATTTCATTCAGGTCGGACGGTAGGTGGCAGCAGCAAGCCCGGGGCGGGGGGGCTCGGGTGGAGTTCAGGTGAGTTGGGGAAAACCCAAGAGCAACTTCAACTGAGGGGTGACCCTGTCTTTCGGTTGAAAAGGAGCAGCCCGGAGGCTCCTCGGGGATGTGTGAGACGGGTGTCAGGCTCGCAAAGTCTGGGCTGCGGGAATGTCCTGCGTCTAAGGGCGCTGGAGGGGCACGCGGAGGATCCCGATTCCAGGAGTTTTATCTTCTCCGGAATGGAATCTCTCGTGGTCAAAAGAAAATCGCTGGCCGGAAAACACAGACATGAATGGAAGCGAGGGTTCCTAGCCGCCACGGGCTTTCCCACATTTCTGCGCCGGGCAAATCCCCCGCCCTGGCTGGAAGACCGCCTCAGACTGCTCTCTGGGGAGGACGAGGCTCTCACCCGGCGCGCGTTCAAGCCGGAATCCCCAAGCCCCGAGCCTGACACGGTCTTCCCACCCCCTCAGCGCCCACAGCTGAGCCCAGGTGCCTTGGAACCCCGGCAAGAGAGCCGCAAGCTGCTCCGGGCTCCGAGGAGGCACCCACTGCAGGGCGCCCTTGCAGGACACGGGGCGGGGGAAGCCACGAGAATAAGAGAAGGGGAAGGGCATGGCCCAGGAATCCATTTCAATTCCACAACTTATTTGGAACGCCGTGCGCTGCACTGGGCGCCAAGCAAAGACCAGAGATCGAGCCCCCGAACACCGCACTTCCTCTTGCCTGCTGCGCCCGCATTACACCACTCCATCCGAAATCCCTCAGTCCCCCAAAGGGTGTGAGCCTGGCCAAATGCCGCCCACCACGCTCAAGTCACCGCAGACGGCATCTGAGGCCCCCCGCGCCGGCGAGGGCGAGACCCCAAACACCTCTGCCGGCCACCGCGTCCCCGCAACCCCACGGCGGGTCCCGAACCCCGGGCGCCTACCTTGCAGCGCAGCTCCCGGCCGGTGTGGATGCACAGCGCCCGGGACACATGCTCGCGCTCCGCCAGGGGCAGCAGCAGGTAGTCTGCGATGCGGCTGGGCCCCGGCGCGCTCCCGGAGGCGCCGCCAGCCCCCGGCGCGGCGGGCGGCGGCTGCGGACTGCAGGGCGAGCCGGGGGGGCTGAGGTAGTCCGGGGGGCTCGAGCACTCGGAGAGGCGCGGGCACTTGGCCGCCACGGCCGCCGCGTCGTCCGCGTCCAGCAGGCGTTTGGCCGGGGCGCCCCGGGCGGCCGGGAGCAGCAAGGCCGGGCCCCGGGGCTGCGAGGCGCCGCTCATGGCAGAGCGCACAGGACCGACCCGCATCCCGTCCCGGGACGGCCCCGGCTTTGTAGGTCCCGGGATCGGCGCGGGAAGGCGCTGCGGGCTCGGCGCCGGCGCCGCGACCTACTCCAGCGGGCGGGACGGACTTTGCCGACGGAGCTCGGCTCAGCCCCCACGGGGGGCAAGGCAGGAGCCGCTCCCGGGCGCTCGCGTTGCACGCGGGCAGCCGCGCGTCGGGCGGGGGCAGAGGCCGGCTCGGGTCCCGGGACCTCGGCGGGCACCGGCTCGGGGCGCCCGGCCGGAGGCGGCCGCCGCTATTGTTGTCGAGGCCGCCGACAGTCCCGGGGTCAGAGGCGGCGGCGGCTGGTGCTCCCGACGTCCGGAGCCGCGAGGGCAGGATTCCGCAGGCTCGGCGGAGCCGCGGAGCCAATGCCCTTCCCAAAGCCCGAAGTCCCGGAGAGAAAGCCGGAGCAACTTTTCCGCGGCGCTCGGGATCCTGCGCGCTCCGGGGCTCCCGGCGTGTGTGTGAGCGAGCGAGACGCGCTCGGAGAGAGTGACCGAGTGTGAGTGAGTGAGTGTGTGCGCCGCACCGATCCCGGCCAGTGCTCTCCTCCTTCTCCTTTTCCTCCACCTCCTCCGCCTCTCGGTGACTCACGCTGTATACACACACACACTCACAGGCCGGGCTGTGTAAACAGTTGGGAAGCCGGGTTGAGCAATGAGGTGGCTGCGACGACTCGGGCCCTGCCGCCCGGCGAGCAGTCACCGAAGCGGAGGGAGGAGGCCGGGGCAAGGCGGGGGGGGGGGGGGGGGGGTGGAGCGGGGTCGAGGGGGGCAACGGGGGTGGCCCGGAGGCCGGGGATGCTCCGGGCTGCGCGCGCTCGGGCGCAGGTGGTGTGTCCCGAGCCAGCTGGGACGCGCGCACACGCCCCCCGGGCTGGGATGGGCAGGAGGCGGCGCGCGCCCTCCCGCAGGCCCGGGGCTCAGCGCTAGCGCCGGGGGAGGGGGCGGAGGAAAAGTTCCCGTGACGTAAGGGTCCCAGGGAAGTGGGCGGGAGGGGCGGGGCCGCGGGGGGGCGAAGCGACCGCTGATTGGCGCGCGCTCCTCATTCACACCAAGCACAATGGGCTGCGGGCGCGCGCCTCACGGACCTCGGCACCAGCCGCTCGCGGCCGCGGGACGGCTACGCCGCTCGCCTCAGGGATCCCTCCACCGCCGCGCGCCTCGCGACCTCCGACTGGAGCCGTGGGCGCCGCCCAGGCCCGGCTGCAGCCGGAGGAAGGGAGGCTAGGAAAGGTGATGAATTCCAGAATCAGCCATTCACCCCCACGCGGTAGTTCCGGGGAAGACCTGTGCGTGGTAGTGGATGTGGCTTTTCTTTTTCCCCCCTTTTCCTTCCCCCTCCCAGCTCTAATCCCCAGCGTCTGTTCGCTTCCACAAATAGAACCTTCTGTTGGATGAAATAAAAGCAAACACTGGGCCTTCTGCGCTGCCTCCACCTCCACGCCCCTCCCGCGCCTGCCGCCCTCCCGGATTGCACGGAAATAGCTTCTCCAGGCTCCCCGGCCGCCCCTTCGCGGTGACTCGCAGAAAGAGCTTCCTGAGCTGGGGCCGGTGGGAAACAAAGGATGTGGGGAGCTGGCGGAAGGGGCCCACGTGGCTGCCGCCGGATTCCTGCCCCCTCCCCGGCCTCCGCACGCGCAGCAGGGTCTGGGGCTCCGGAGCCAGCCCCTGTTCCGTGGTGGGCGGGTAGGGGAGTAGAAGTCATTCTGGCCGCCGGCTGTGATATGCCTGCACCCGGACATCCCTGCCAGGATGTGTGCGTACATTCGTGCAATGTGATTTGGGTGAGCATGAAATGTGTGCCAGACCCCGCACCAAAAAACCTCCGAGAAAATAACTGAAAAGCTGCCGTTTTTCTTTCTTGAGAGAACCAGGTCAGTTTGGAGTCTCTGAACACCCCACCATAGATAACTATTTCAGAGAGGCTCTGCACTCCCGCTCAACACTTGATTTTCTGGAAGGAGGTGGGACCCCAAGGATAAATCCTTTTACATATTAAATCTCCATTCAGTCAACAGACACTAATTAAGCATCTACTAAGGACCAGATGCTGGGGATTAGAAGATGGAAATGCAAATAATAATTGCTCACATTAATTGAGGTCTATAATGTGTCGGGCACTGTTCTTAGCACTTTACACATAATACCTCGCTTTGGTTTTACAACCAGCCTGTGGGATTATTTTTTGCCCGATCTCATAGAAGAAGGCTTCAAAGATTGAAGTTCCTTGCTGGAGTTGAAGAGCTAGTGAGTGGTGGAGCTTTCAGGCTCTTAAGCCCTCTCCCTTAAACTCAACGGAGAGATTACAACGTGTTTGGGAGAGAAGAGGACTAGGGAGGAGTGCCAGGTAGAAGGAGCATTTGACCTGGGGCATGTGTGGGATTGTGAGATCGTTGCTGGGGGCGTGGGAGGGGGCCCGCGGGGTATGAATGGTGGCTATCAGGGGAAGCAGGGCTGGCTCAGAGACTTGCAAGGGTGGTGGGTGCTGAGCCTGCAGAAGTCTTGGAAGGGCCCCAGGGCCATGCTGAGGAGGCTACACTTGGTCCTGTGGCCAGGACAGAGCCTACCTGAGGTTTTCTTTCTTTCAGTTTATTCTGTGCCAGTATTTAAGATCCACTGAGCTACCAGCTGGGCATCTGCACTTGGATGGCAAAGTCAACATGAGCCATCAGCACCTTGCTCCAAGGAGTATACTTCCTTCTCTGTCTTTGGAGAGAAAGGCATCACCAGCACCCACTCCACCCACCCTCCAGGGCACTCATTTCCCCTTGAATCTGCCCTTTTCCCATTCCCCACAGCCAGGCCCCGGGGGCATCCTAGACCTCTCTGAGCCATCCCCTGCCCTCCTCTGTGCAGCTCTCTGGGGCTGCCCCTGGCAAACTGTTTCCCATGCTCTCTTGCCCACTAGCTTCCAGCCCCGTTTCCCAGTGGCAAGTCCTAGAGGGAGATGGGAAGGTGGGAAGCTGCTACTTCTTTCTTCCCTTTGTCTCTGCTTGGGGTACTGGCCGCACCTCTTCTGTGGCTCTAGCTCTGCCTAGGCAGGCCCTCTGTATGGCTCTTGGGATGTGCTGCCAGAGCCCTCTTCCGGATCGAAGGATTTATTCCTCCAGTTGCTGGGATTGCCTTTTAGGAGGCCTTTTTTGAAAATTGCCTTGACCTAGAAGAGCTACCTTGCCCAAGGTCACACACCCTTCCCAAGAGGTCTATATCTAGTGGTTGGACTAAAAGGGTCCAGCCTCCTTGCCCCAACTTGGTTGGACTCTGAAGGGCATCCCAGCCTCAGACCTCCCAATTGATGGTCACCTGAGGCCCTCCTTGAGACTGCTGCACTCAGCCCAGCTTTTCCCTCTGCCCAATCCTGTTCCTTCCCTTCCCTTCCAAGAACATTCCCTGAGAAGCCTCCCGCCTGCTAGTCTCCATCTCTGACTCTGCTTCTTCTGGAACCCAACCTTGGCGCCCCTCCCTCTTCACAGTCCTGCTTTACTATAGGGACTCTGGCTCCAGGGATCAAATGACACCTCTTTTGTCCCTTCAGGCCCTCAGGTGGCAGCAGCTTCCTGATGTTGCTAATCTCTGGGTTGCCCCCCCAACACACATGAACCCTGTTGTTCTGTTCTTCCAAAACTTTTGTAACAAATTCTCCACTGTTCATTTTTTCCATGGAACTTCCTGGCCTGTTGCACTTCCCAACTAGGCCCCGATGGAGACGAACCCTATACTTGGCCCATGTCATCCCCTCCTCTCCACTCTCATGATCTTTGTTCGGGACCTCCCCCTGGGTTTCTGCAGTAAGCTGCCTACTGGGTCATGCATTCATCCCTTCAACAAACAGTGAGCACCCACTCTGCTGGCACACCTATGAGGTGCTGACACAGCGGGGTACAAAACAAAATGTGCCCTTTACCTCCTCATCCATTCCCTGCACACCTATCAGAGTACTTTTTCTAAAATTTGAATCTGATCACATCAGGCCCTGGCCTAAAACTTTGCAGGGACCCTCAGATAAAATCCGAGTACCAGAGTGTGGAAATGGGGACCCTCTTCTCTGGCCCCTGCTTCCCTTCCCAGCCACACCTTTCTTGTCTCCTTACCTCCACTCTCCCCTTTGTCAGCTCCTGCCAGGGTCCTTAAACATGCCACGCCAATTCACACCTCTGCACTTTTGCCTGCACTGATTCCTCTCACTGGAATTCCCCACTCCCCCTGCCAATCTGATAAACTATCCTTCAAAACACCACTCAGATTTCCCCCAGGACCACAGTCAGATTTAAATGTTCTCCTGGGTGCTGTTGGGTCCTCCATCCAGCTTTCTTTCATGGCACCTTCCACTCAACTGTGTTCCCAGAGGGCATGGGGCCACATTTTATTTGGCCCTAGATCTCTAGTCCCCAGCCCAGTGTCCATTGTAAAGGAAGGGCTTCGTAAGTGTCAAGCAAATAAATGGACTCGGGGCAGAGGGTCACACGCAGGGAGGGTGGGGTGGGAGAACTGGCATTTGGGCAGAGATGGGGGCTGAGGAGTAGGGCCCAGCTTTCAGAGTTGAATGTCCAGCCCTGGAAAGCAATAGGATGTGGTGGTTGGGGAAAGGAAAAAGAGCTTAAGCTTTTGCGGCCTCCAGCCCAGATGCCTGGGAGGATGGATATGGACCCTTGGCGGAGCTGAGATCAGACCAGCCAAGGGGACAAGTGAGCTAAAATTGTCATGATTTCATTGGTGGGGCTTTATCTGCTGCAAAGTCTGGACGTACCTTCCATCAGACCTTTTTCAGTTGAGGAAGCTCATTATGGGGCCTTAGTTATTTCACCTTTGAAATGGCATAATAAAGGCCTGCTTTTCCTCCCCGATGAGGTTCTTATGGAAACAAACAGGTACCAAGACGTGAAAAGTACTTTTTGAGGTACCTACCCGTCCACAAACGTGATTATCAGGTAGGGGTATTCCTTGACTTTGAACTATGTTCCTCTAGTCAACGAATGTTCAACGAGTATTCCTTAAAGGTTTGCCATATGCCAGAACTGAAAAAGCCTCTGCTTTGAAAATCCAAATTGACAAATAAAATATCTGTAGATAAGTAAACAAGATGTTCATTAGGAAGCAATTCTTCCCATTTCATAGAAGGGTTTACCACAGGATGCCATTAGCAAGCTCCTTCGGTGTATTTTTTATGCGGCTTGGTAACAACATAGGAACCGTGGAGCGAGAATCATGGTGAACTGGGGAAAAAACTGATTTACCTCCAACTTTTCAGGAACTCACATATTACATAATATGGGGAAATCTGTATTGATTTTTCTGGACAGGGTTGGGCTCATCATGAGCTCAGGCTTGATTTGTTTTCATTCATGCCCAGGTAAGTGCCTGGCAGCAATATGAGGAAGGTGCTAAGCATTCTGCCATTCTAAAATGCTGGGAGATCCTTGGAGCTGAAACTCCCTGCTTCGTGGCACATGAGGCTTCATGGCCACACACAGCATGCATGATGCTCCCTGACCCAACAAACGAACAGCAACAAAAAATCAGGACACATCTAAGGAAGACAATATGAGTGCTCAAGACAAGGTTCCCGGGGCACCTGGGTGGCTAAGTGGGTTAAGCCTCCGACTAGTGATCTCAGCTCAGGTCTTGATCTCAGGGTCATAAGTTCAAGCCCCACATTGGACTCCATGCTGGGCGTGGAGCCTACTAAATAAAATTAAAAAAAAAAAAAAAAAAGACAAGGTCCCAAAACCCAGGCAAAAAATAAACATTTACTAAGTTCCTTCCATATGCGAGACCTCGGTCTAGTCTCTTGACATTCAAAATAATCTCTGCCATTAACTCCCAGGATGAATTTGGGCAGGTCACTCCCCCTCTTTGGACCTCACTTTTCTCCCTTTTTGCATGAAGAGGTAAACTGGTGGTTTTCAAACTGGGTTCCTGGGAACCCCCGGGCTTCCGGTTGGCCCCTTAGGAAGAGAACAGGAGCCAATGTGGGATTCCAGGCTACCCATTCCAGGTTTTATCAGATGTTCTACATCATGCTTCTTCTGTAAGATCTTGTTTGAGAAAAGTTTTCCACGGCTTTAGAGAAAACAAGTTTGAAAATCACCAGTCTGATGATCTCTGAGGCCTCCCCCGTCTCTAACACTGATTCTTTTCTTTACTGTTAGGAGTCACAAGCTAGGAGCTCACAGGCCAGATCCGATCTGCAGCCGTGTTTTGTGAGAGGCCCCTGCAGCGATGATGCCTCCTTGGGTTGTGAGGCCTGCCCTGTCTCGCTCACCACAGCACCCACCCCTGCTCCTTTTTGCGGAACCCCTACCACCTTGCATTTACATTAGCAGCCTGGCCCCAGAAGTCTTTGAGTTTGCTTCTTCAGAAATGCTCCGCAGGGATCCTCTCCTCCCAGGAGACCCCCTCCCCCACTGATGGCAGAAAAGAGAGGGGTGCAGAGCCTGGAAGCAGATGTCCCCAACCTAGAGGGAGTGGCGTGGTCTAGCTCTCATGGCTGCCCCTCTTTCTTCCTATCCGCCCAGCCCAGAAGACCATTGTGGCAGTTTGAAAAAAATATCACTGCAACTTCTCTGCCACTCTTCCCCTCGAGAGGCAGAGTGTCTTGAATCTGGGCAGGTTGATGACCAATCCAGTACGTGAAAATGCCTCTCTGGAGATTTCTAACGAAAGGCCATGCAGCACCTGCTTTGTGCACTGGGGCCCTGGCCATCGGAGTCTTGGGTGGCCAGGTAAGAATTCTGTCTCCCCTGAGAACACTGTGCTGGAGAGGCCACAAGTAGGCCTTCCAGATGACAGACCCAGCCGAGCCTGTCCTGCAGCTGTCCCAGCCCAGCTGCCAGACAGGTGAGTGAGGAAGCCAGCTTGAGAATGACCCTCCAGCCTCAGCCGCCCTTGCCTTCCCAGCTGAGGCCCCCGGAACAAGCAAGAGCTATCCCCACCATGCCCCTTCTGAATTCTTGATCTACACAATGGTTAACCCCCATAGTTTTAGGATGGTTTGTTACACGGCATTAGATGACAGGAACAGCATTCTGGAACCATTCTGGATAAATCAGGAGGTCTATGAGCCAGGGTCCCGCCAGCCCACGGGACACCTTTAGATGCTCACTAGACAAGGATGCCCTGTCCTCTGGTTGGGTACCTCCCCACACTGGGGCAGAGGGCTCAGCCAGCAGAGTGCAGGCTGGATGTCACAACCATGTGACCCCTTCTTGATCTCAGGGTCATGAGACCCCTTCTTCTGTTCTGCCAGGATCAGTGTGAGCTATGCTGATGGGAACGGAGGCATTTTCTAAACACTCATATAATTCCCCCATAGTCCCTTCGAACATCTCCCAGGATTTGGGGAGGCCCCTGTGCTCAGATTACCTCTGCCTCACCAGTGAATCATCTCAATACATAAAGTACTCACTGAAAAAATATACGGGGCGCCTGGGTGGCTCAGTCGGTTAAACATCTGCCTTCGATTCAGGTCATGATCCTGGGGTCCTGGGATCGAGCCCCGCATCAGGCTCCCTGCTTGGCGGGGAGTCTGCTTCCCCTTCTCCCTCTGCCCCTCCCCCTGCTCCTTCTCTCTCTCTCTGTCTCTCGCTCACTCTCTCTCAAATAAATAAATAAAACCTTTAAAAAATAAATAAATAAAAATGAAAATATATATATTAAAATATATACAAATATATATATTAAAACGGATATACAAAGATACATTTATATATACACACACTCACATACAGACCCTACAGCCTGCTTTTTCTCTTTTCTCATTAAAAAAAGTTCCTACCCTACCGTGATCTAATCTGAGGTCTGCAGGCTATTTTGAGGTAAGTCATCCTGCCTCTTGGAACATACCATCTTCCCTCACTTGGCGTGAACCAGCCAAACCCATCTCACTTCATTCTCAAAGGAAGCTGGCCCTGTGCACAGAACCGTTTGGATTCTGGGTTTTCCATTTAAAAAAACAAAAACAAAAAACCCCCTCTAGATCAGCAGCTCCTCTACCACGTTCCTGAGGATGGTTGCAGACCGTGAACTGAAGGGTGAAGAGGTCTGGGGGCGCATCACATCGGGTCGCCAAGGGCTGCGGCGCATCTCCAAGGGGCCAGTCCGTGGGAATTGCAGAGAGGGCGGAAGGCCACGTCAGCAGGGAGGCAGGGTGGCCACGGGAGGCCACAGCAGGGACGTCTCTTCTCTGGAGCTGCAGGCTCAGCAGGGGCAGCCGACAAGGGGTTGGCACCGACACTGTAACTCGCTCTACACAAACCGGTAGACAAAAGTCTGCGCCCTGTGAAGGACTGCTGAGGGGTCGTCGTCCACGGAGCCTGTGGGTTCAGGCAACCTCCTTCCTCAGGAGAATGCCTGGTCAGGGACGATTTGCTTCGTTGGGGAAGCAAAGCCCCCAGTGCTGATGATACGCACTCGGTGTCATTCACCATGCTCTGCCTACAGTATCTCACTGATGCTCGCACCAGCCCTACAAATCCATATTATCACCTCCGTTTGCCAGCTGAGGGAAGAGAGCATCAGAGAAGCTGAGTAACTTACCCAAGACCACACAGCTAGAAAGATGGGAGCCAGGATTCAAACCCGAGGGTGGCCCATGTCAGGGCACTTAGGTTCCTCTTCTTTCTTCTCTCCACCTCCGTCCTTGGGCGCTTTTGTGCTCACTCGGTCTCTCTCACGCTCTCTCTCTCTCTCTCTCCATTCCTTCTCTTTAAAGAAACTACAGAGTCAGTGCCTCTGCTTAAACTCTGGAGTGAGATTACACAGGGCCTCACCTGTAGGTTTGAGGGGGCACCTTACCTAGCTCAGGTGAAACACCATTCAGTTTATCAAAACTTTCTTTAAGACCTTTGAAGAATACTTGTGTCCATTGGGACAAACCTGGACTGGGGCCCTCGACGGGCTGTTTGTCCTTGGCCAGAGTCATTCATCAGGGGGCCCACATTTCCCAAGCTCCTGCCATGGGCCCAGCATCAGGTGAGACACGGGAAGTGGGGAGCAGCCCCGTCCCCAGCGAACCCCCGGCGGAATGGGGCGGAAGGCCATGTTACAGAGCACTGAACATGAACAGAATGAAGTAAATACTACAAGAGGGACATGCAAGAGGGAGAGAGGTCGGTTCTGCCGAAAGGCCCTGCAGCGACCGGACTCTGGAACCCGAAGCTGTCCTTGGAGAGGGTAAGTGCCCAGCAGAGGCAGACTCACTGGAGCAGGGTTCCCGGGACTTGAAATATGTGAGAATAACGTTGATAAAGGCCGGCATCCAGAGACCAGGATGTAAGCATCAGCAGATCAATGAAAACGCGCGCTTTGCCTAGATGAGCCGCCCACAAGAAGCCACATTATCGGAAAACCGCGTGCACTGGCAGAATCCACAAAGGGGACTTGGCAGAGATCAAGGAGTCTATTTCAGGCCGGGAGCCTGAAGCCATGTCTGACCCTACAGGGAAAGTCTTCTTCAGGAAACATGTGTCATCCAGTTGACTCTGGCAGAACTGCCTCCGCCCTTACAGATCAACAGATCAAGGCTGGTAGTTAGGGCGCCGCGACAAAGACAGCCCACAGCGGTCTGAAGAACCCAGAGCCTGTTTCTCTCCCCTGTACCCTCCTCGGGTGAGTAGTCCCGACCGACCGAACCTAGGGACACTGACTCTCTCCACATTGGGGTTCCTACACGTCATCCACATGCGGTCCCTGGTCTCAGCCACGTCAGGCTCCGGCCGGCTGGAAGAAGACGAGCGTGAAAGAGGCGCACCCCCCTCAGCCTGGAAATGGCGCGTGTGCCCTCCACTCATATTCCCATGCCACTGGTGAGAATTTGGTCACACGGCCACACCCAACATCCGGGGAAGCTGGGAAATGTGTCCGGCCGGACACGCAGGTCACTGGAAAGAGGAGGTATAGGTGGACCCCTCCCCATCTCCACTTCAAATGGCAATCAGGAAGTTTGCAGGTGTAACCAAAACCTCGACTGACATCATCTTAAATCCAACGGACAACTTTGGGGCGGATTCCAGAGTTGGCTGATTGGCCAACTCAACCGTGGAGAGCTCCACGTCCCCATCCCCTTGTTGGCTCCACCCCCAGGCTGGCCTCAGCATGGCTACAGCAAGCCCAGATACGCATCCCAGTATGACAAATCTCAAAGGAAGAAGAAAGCATCTCTCCCTGGGCTATCCCTTAGGGGAAAAGAGAGTTTCCTCGGAGGCGCCTTCTCCACCCCCAGCAGACATCCTCTCTTACCATTGGCCAGACATGGGTCACATGCCCCCATCTTAACCAATGACTGATGTTAGGGGCTGAATTGTATTACCTCCCAATTCATATGTTGAAATCATAGCTCCCAGTACCTATGACTGGGACTGTATTTGGAGATAGGGCCTTTAGAGAGGTATTTAAGTTAAAATGCAGTCACATGGGTGGACCCTAATCCAATATGGCTGGCGTCCTTTGGGAAGAGGAGAGTAGGACACAGATAACAAACATTCCAAGGGACAACTATGTGGGGACATGGTGACCACCTGGAGGCCAAAGAGAAGTCTCAAAAGAAACCAACCCTGCCAGCACTTTGATCTTAGACTTCTGGTCTCCAGAACCCTAAGAAAATAAATTTCCATCATCTGAGGCACCCAGTCTGTGGTGTTTTGCTATGGCAGGACTAGCTAATGGATCCAGCTGATAAGGGGAATGGATGGAACCAGGCCACTCCTGGGGTGCAGTCAGTGCTCAGGAGTGGGGAAATCAGGGTTCCAGAGAAGGAAGTCGATGGGATGGATGCTGAGCACTCACGAGGTGATGCCAATACAGAGGGTATGGCTGCCCTTCACCCCACGCATGCTGCCTGATGCTTCTTCTCTGACCAGCTCCCTTTCTGCTCACACCAGGCCATTCCCAGCTTTCTCCAAATAGACATCAGACCAACTGTTTGACTAGATTCCTGCCCACCGAAGTATCTTCACTCTCCACTTCACCTTGCTAAGAGTTGGGGGGCTGCACGGTCTGTCCTCTGGTCTCCACCATGGAAGACCAGTCCTGTTTTAATTCTGAAAACCTCATTTCCAAGTTCTCGGGGGGACCGTGGGGTGCTGGTAAATCTCTCACCATCAGTTCTGGGTTGTAATATTTGTTGATCTCCACGATGTAAGTACCGTTCTCAAGAACCCACAGGAGGTCACTGAGCGTAGAAGGGGGAAGCACACTGCTGCTCAGGGACACCTCCCCCTCGCCTTCAGCGATGACAATCATCTGAGACTCCATATCCCCAAATGACGTTTGTGGGAAAATGCTTCATGGGGTAGGAAAGGGTTAAAAATGTTTTGCAAGCCCCCGGATAGGAACAAACAGAGGGCATGGGAAAATCCCAAGGGTGCTGCATCCTGGAAGGGTCCCTCTCCTTCACTGTTCCCAGGCTGTGAGAATAAATGCCACCCTAAAGAACAGAGAGCAAGTAGGGCTCGGCCGGCCCAGGAGGGCGAGGACACTCACCGCCCCAGGCCCCCTCCCCCATTCACCTCTGTACAATCCTTCCTCTGTTCCTGAGCTCCACTTCCCTCGGGGTCCCTTCCAAGCCCAAGTCATAATAAAGGCCACCATTGATGGGCACTTCCTCTGCACCAGGCACTGGGCTGGGTCCTGCAGACCCATTTTCTCATTGAATTCACACCACTACCCCCACAGACTTGGTGGGCGTAGTTCCGTCCCAAAAAGGAGGTTCACGGAGGTCAGAGGAACTGTCTCAAGGTCATGGTGGCAAGACCCAAGTGACTGAAACTGTGCATTTTCCACAGGGCTTCCGGGGTCAAACAGGCCAGACGGAGTCACAGAGGAGTAAAAACGACAGGACAGCCATGGCTAACACTTTCCTGAGGACTTCACTGAAAAAGTGCGGGTCCCTAAGCACCTTGACCTCCCTGTGGGACTGGGCTGAATTTCAGCTCCCGTTGGGCTCAGAGAGGTGGGCTCAGAGAGGGCGTGCGACTTGCCCTGCCTTACAGCTGATTGGTGGCAGGGCAGGACTGTGGGCTCCCTGGGGTGGGGTGGGGGGTGGGGAGGATGCTGCCCAATTTGTTCCTGCCCCACCCCCCCCCCCACCCCAGCTTCACTCCCCAGTCTGGCTTTGGCTTCCTGATTCTCTTCATATCCCCCTGAGGACTAGCACTTTGCAGGGGCGTTTGGGATAGACCCGAGGTCGTCCCCCACCCCCACCCCCACCCCCGCCCCTGCCACAGGCATTTCTGGGTGGTGGGAAAGGAAATGCCTATCCTTCCCCCTGGGTGCCCTGCCTCCTGTTGGCCGCTGAGCCAGCACCTGGGCGGGGAAGAGGATAGAATGGAGCCATTCAGACAGTTTTCCTGACGCAATAACCATTGCTAAACCCTTGCATCCCTGAGCGTTTTATGGAGGGTGGTGATTTCGAGCAGCAGGACCCCCCAAACTCACCCAGCTGCCACAACAAGGCCCTGCAGGTCAAATGCTAGTCCAGAAGAACAGTTACCCCGAGGCTGGGCTTTAGAAAAGCAGCAGGAACGCCAACGACCCCACGGTTGATCCAACTCGTCCACACCCCTAGCTACTGTAGATCAACAAAATCCTCTCGGCTGGGAGGGGCAAACCCAAGTCTCCATTTACAGATGACAAACCTGATTTGCCCAAGGTCACGGAATGAGTAAAGGGTAGAAATGAGGCGCAAATCTGACTTTCACACTCGTGGGCTAGTGGTCGCTTTGCCACAGCTGGGGGCCTGTGCTGGGGACCACGGGTGATGCTGTCAAGAGGGCTCGGAGGCCCGCAGAGGCATCAGAGAGAGAACAAGACCAAGGAACCCTTAGCCAGACGGACCCGTGTGCAAACCCTGGGCCTGCAGCCTCAGGCAAGTCCCTTAACTTCTCTGAGCCGTGCTTTCCTCCTCTGCAGGCGAGCGGGGGTTGTGGTTAAGAATTTGAGCTCTGGGGGCACCTGGGTGGCTCAGTTGGTTAAGTGACTGCCTCAGCTCAGGTCATGATCTCAGGGTTCTGGGATCAAGCCCCGCATCGACTCCCTGCTCGGAGGGAGGCCTGTTTCTCCCTCTCCCACTCCCCCTCCTTGCGTTCCCTCTCTCGCTGTCTCTCTCTCTCTGTCAAATAAATAAATAAATAAAATCTTAAAAAAAAAAAAAAAAAGAATTTGAGCTCTGGAGTCAGAACACCTGATTTTTCATCCCGGCTGCACTGCGTACAGCCCGTGCAACCTTGGACAAGTCTCTGTGTTCACACCTCTCTGAATTCAGTTTCCTTGTCTGTCAAATGAGCATTTAAAAACCCACCTACGGCTTCCTGTGAGAATTTTTTTTGCTAATAATGCAAGTAAGGCTCTTAGCACAGGCCTGGGTGATGGTAAGCAGTCAGTAAAGATTAACCATTAGTACCACCTGCAAAATGGAGAACAAAAGAGCTTTTGGCGATTAAAGGAGAGAGCGCGTTCCGGCGGGGAGGGGGTGTCTGTGTGTGTGTGTGTCTGTGTGTCCATGTGTGTGTCTGTGTGTCTATGTATGAGTCTGTGTGTGTGTGTCTGTGTTAAGGATGTGTGGGGGATTTCTCCACAGATTGAATTGGAACCTTCTAGAAGGCAGGAGAAGGGGACCCAGGATGGCCCTGCACCTGCTTTGGGATGCTTCCCTCTGAAACAACCACCGGGCCTTCACCTGTGTGCTCTATCAACTCTTCCCTATGAGTCAAGTGCTATGTCCTTCCAACCACTCCTCGTTCCAGCACAATCCCCTTGGGAGAACTCCCTCAAGCTGGAAACCTTCCTGGCCAGAGTAGTGAAAGGGCAAAATGGAAATACACATGGGCCTCAGTGTTTCATAACTGCCGTAAGTCACTCTTCTTCACAGAAGACATGGTGAAGCGACAAGAGCTCCCCATCTTATCAGCAAGCCTGGGCCCACGTGCCTCTCAGGCATCCCTCATCTGGGTCCTTTGTATGCTCTCTCTGCACTGGAAGCATGTCCCCTCGATGTTCTGCTGATGCCATGTCAGGCTCAGGAGGGGAAACAACATGACCAGGTCAAACACCGCTTCTGTCTTCTTCATTCTCGGCTTTTCCCGGCCCTTTCCCAGCGACCTCAGAGGCCTGGCAACTTGCTGTGTATTCATTAGAAGTTCTTTTTTTTTTTTTTAAGTTTTTATTTAAATTCCAGTTAGTTAACAGACAGTGTAATATTAGTTTCAGGTGTACAGTATGACGATTTTTTTTTTTAGTTTTTTTTTTATTTACAATTCCATATATCACCCTGGCTAGAAAATCTTTAGTTTGAAAATAACTAGGATTATAGTATCATAATAAATAGGGGTTGATTTCCTCACATAAAAAGAAATTCAAAACTGAATAAAAACTGTTGTGATTTTGGCAGCACCGTGATGTCAAAGCCAATCATATCATGATTCTGTTTGTTCTCCCTCATGGTTGCAAAATGGCTGCTACAGCTCCGGATAATCGTTATCTGTTCTCAAGGCAGAAAAGGAAAGAATGGCCCAAAATAGTGGTGTTATTAGCATTTATTCCTGTATCAGTCAGTCATTTGCTGTTGCATAAAATACCACTGCAAAATTTAGTGACTTATTAGTTCACGACTCAGGGTTGGAGTTTGGGCTGGGTTGAGGTGGCGGTTCTTCTTCTGGTCTAGTGGGCTCCCTCGTGTGACGGCAGTCAGGCGATGGCTCAGGAAGGGCTCTATTGTCCAAGATAGCCTCACTCACACGTCTTCTATGTGATGCTGGCTCCTGGAGATACGATGACAGAAGCCGAGGTCAGAGTAATGTCATTGCTGGAAGGGGACCACTAGCCAAGGAGTGTGGGTGGCCTCTACAAGCTGGAATCGTCAAGGAATGGACTCTTCCCTAAAACTTCCAGAAAGAATGAATCCTGCCACCTTGATTTTACCGCAGTAAGACCCATTTTGGATCTCTGGCCTCCAGAACTGTAAGATAGTAACTTTGTGTGAAGTCGATGCCCTTGTGGTATTTTGTTATGGCAGCAAGAGCAAACTCTCTCCATGTGATGCTCTCTCATTCTCGAAGGTCCCACTGCCTGATTTGTAAAGCTATATTGGAACATGGCCACCCGTTCCTTCCCGTATGATCTATGTCTGCTTTCATGTGGCAGGAGCAGAGTAGTTGTGAGGGACACTCTATGACCCACGAAGCCTAGAATATTTACTCTCTGGCCCTATACAGGGAATGTTTGCCAGTCTCTGCTTGAGGAGGCGAGCCGGGGCTTCCTTGCATGGTGGGTCTTAGCAAGAGAACAAGAGTTTGCTTCAAAGTTCTTGGAAGTTCAAAGGCTTGGAAGTCCCACAATGTCACCTCCTCTCCATTTTGGTCAAACAAAGCAAGTCCCAAGGCCAGTCACAGAGGTCAGTAGTAAGTCCCACCTCTTAATGGAGAAGAAGCAGGGTCACACTGCAAAGGAGTGTGTGTACGGGTGATCTTATTGTGGCTGTCTTTGTGGACCATCTCAGAACCCCCTTTTGTCCGGGGATCAAAGCCTCCCCAGGGACTCCCCACCAGACATCCCTTCAATCTCACTGGCCACAACAGGGCTGCACGGGGAGCTGGGGAAGCAGCTGCAGGATGATCATGACTGGTTTAGGCCAAGAGCGATCCACCGCTTGGCAGCCATGCTCCATTAGCCAGGAAAGGGGAGTAGGTGCTGAGGAGGCTGTTAGCAAAGGTTGTCCTACCTGTGCTGTCCGGGTGGTCCTGAATGTATCAAGTTCACTCACTCCACAAATACACATCCAAATATCACGAACCTGCTCTGTGCCCATTTCTGGACAGGGTTGGTGTAGGGGAAGGTGGTGTAATCCCTGTCTTCAAGGAGGCCACAAGCCCCCGGAGAAACTCTCCTCTGTGGCCAAGGAAGGTCTGCACAAGGATTTTCACTGCCATCCTATTTTTAGAAGGGAGTAAGGGAAAGCAACACTCTGACAGAAGAGGATACAGAAACTCGTTCTATGATGGGCACGTTTATAGTAATTAAAAGAAATGAACCAAACCCTCACACATCAACCTGGATAATTCATGAACGCATCTGAAGTGAAAAAAGCAAGGTGCAAAATACCGTGTGGTGTATAATACCATTGATGTAAATTGCGAAACAAAACAATGGTATAAATTGCTTTTGGAAAAATAGCAGGTAGTCAAAAGACGTGAACATGGGAGGGAAGGGAGAGGAGATGGGAATGTAGCTGAAGCACTAATATTTTATCCCTTTAAAAAAAACTAGAGAGAGGGCACCTGGGTGGCTCAGTTGGTTAAGCAGCTGCCTTCAGCTCTGGTTAGCAAAGGTTGGGGTCCTGGGACGGAGGACCCTGCTCAGTGGGGCATCTGCTTCTCCTTCTCCCTCTGCCCCTCCTCCCAGCTCGTTCGCTCTCTCTCTCTCTCTCTCAAATAGATAGGTAAGTTCTTAAAAAAAAAAGTAGAGCGATTAGAAGGATACATTACAATGGTTGTAAATGGGTTATATTTATTCCCTGTGTGTGAATGTAAGTATGTGTTTGTGTCCATGTATATGTGTGAAATATATGTATTTCACATATATATGAAATATTTCATAATAAAACATTTTTTAAACCCACCAAATAGTTGAGGAGCTGTGACCATCCAACATGAAGGAATCAGGGAAGGAGTCAAGGGCAATCTGTAGGGCAAGCCCGCTCTCGGTCATTCTTAGTGCTCCCCACCCTGGGCCAGAGGCTAGTAATTCAGTGGACGTCCTTGTGTCAACTTTTCGGGGAGGCCCTGGAGCATGGAAACTTAAGTGAAGGGCGAAAACTGAGTTGTCTCAGTTGAACTCAGGAGTTCAGAAAAAAGGGGTCACTGGAGGCCCAGGCTAGAGAAGGGGCTGGGGCCTGAGGCTGGCAGGACCGGCAGTGTCCTCCTGACGCAACTCCTTCTCCTTCCTGAGCAGACTACTTACTCTGTGTCATGGCAGCCGAGGATGCTGGCAGGTACAGAAGCTTGGAATCAACAGGCCTGGGGCGGGGCCCCAAATTCTGCCCGTCCTAAGCCGTGCATCCGTGCAAGTCTTGCGTTACCTCCCTAGGGCCTCAGTTTTCTCATTAGTAAAATGGGTATCAAAACCCTTGGCCTGCCTCCCTCATGGGGTTGCTGAGTGGAGTGGAAAAGATGGAGGGTGTACAAGTCCCACAAGCCAGGGAGGGATGTGTGCTCCCCAGTCTGTGTAAACTGAGGGTTTCCACTGATTTGCCTGCAGGGGTTTCTCTCAGCTTCGATGGGGGCCTTTGATAATCCAGTTTTCACAAAGCAGCATGAACTTGCTTTATTTACATCATATTGGTACTATGATCTGTGCTTAGAGCAAAGTCAGCAGCGGGGTGGGTACCCGGGAGCAGAGCCGAGGAGATGGTTCTCATCCAGCACCCCCACCCATGGACTCATTCCACAAACATTTCAGGATGTAGGCTTGGAGGTGGTGATGCCAACAGAGTCGGCCTCTAAGGAGTACTCAGCGTCGGGGGGGTGAGGGGGACAGCTACGAGCCCAAGGGGTTCTGAGATTGTCCACCACCTTTTCAACTATATGTTGGGAAAGAGAGTTTCCAAATTCAGATGATGCAGTTTGCCGCTTCTTCCAGAGGCTTCTTTGGGGGAGGAAAAGACACCTAAGGACAATCTTGGAGGCTAGGCAGGATTATCCTGGTTTGGGAGGGAATTCCAGGTAGAGGGGACAGCTTGGATAAAGCCGCAGAAGCAGGATAGCTTATAATTTACCAGGATTTTGAAGGGACAACTCCAGTGAATATGAGCTTTTTTGTGTTTGATTTGTTTGTTTTGTCATTTCACTGAACTTTAAGCTAGAGCTGAATTTTGCCATTAGGATTAGTGTAGGGAGGACCAGAGGTCAACCCAAGTTCCTCCACTGCAAATTCTTCATTCTAAGCCTCATTTTCCTTGCCTATAAAATGGGCTTGTTGCAGAGTTGTCCAAGTAAGAAATGAGAAATGGACATAAGTTTTCAATAAACACTTATTTTTTTCAGGTAGGTTTCATGCCCAGCATGGAGCCCAGTGGGGGACTTGAACTCACAACTCTGAGATCAAAACCTGATCAAGAGTCAGCCGCTTAACTGACTGAGCCACCCAGGTGTCCCTCAATGAATACTTTTAATTGAACTGCTCAAAAATGTACTTTGCCTACCTTATTGCCAACTTCTCTTTCCTTCTCAGCGCCCTGAGCCTACTGTAAGGAGCCAACTAAATCTTCCCCCCAAAATACACCCTCTGAGGTGAGGTTTAGCTGTTGTTGCCCCAGGGAGAGGGTTCCCCGAACAACAGGTGACCCTGGGGGCCAGGGCGGGTGGTGCTTCAGAGGGAACTGGGGGAGACTGTGAACAGCCTGGGGAGTTGGCAGAGGGGATTCCTCTGCAGTGTGTCTATGGGGGCTGGGCAGGAACCTCCCTCGAGAAGGCCTCTTTCCCCCTTGCTTCTGACCAGTCCACGGAGTCCATTTACCTGGTGACTTCACGTGCCCCAGGCAGGTGTCATCCCTGACAAGGGCAGTGCCCCGGACGCCTGAGTCACTTGTCCCATTGCTTCCAATGTATCCCCTGAACTGGGGGTGAAGGGTATTGAGAATCTTCCCAGAGGCCCCCAGGGCCATCAGGAGACCTCCCCCAGCTGCAGAGCAGGGCCCTCCATGCCCTCCCACTGCCATCATGTTGGCCCCCGTCCACGGGGCCTGCCTGGCGGAAGCCCCCTTGATGTGGCTGGCGGCTGGCAGGCACGGGGGCCCCCAGACCTCACAACTCCCTGCAAGGTGGGCTCACCGCTCCCGCCCTCCTGAGCCAGCTCGGCGTGATTAAACTGTGTGGCCAAGGTCACACAGCAGCTAAGTGACAGAGTTAGGGCTTGCCCTGTGGTGACAGGATCCATCTGACTGGCCCTCTGCCTCTCTTCCCCTAGACAGGCAGGATGTGGGATCTGAACGCACTTCCCGGAAGGGGCGGCCGGGGAGGCCGAGGGTGAATCAGAGCCGGCCCTTTGCCATGTCCTCTCAGGAAACACTAGGTTGATTGTGGTCCATTGTTGCTCTCCCTGCACATGAATGAGTGTGAGTAACTGCAGAACAGAAAGGAGGCAGTTCCTGGGTAGGGGGCACAGATAGAGGAGGGGACATTCCTGGGAACAGGAGGTGCCCCTTTCCGGAGCCAGGGGGCTAAGCCCCACCTCATCTGGGGCAGAGAGGAGAAGAGGAGAGCCAGGAGGGTCTCTGCGCAGCACTCAGGGATGCCGGGTATATACGTGCGAACAGAGAGCTGGCGCAGGACGGGGGCACTGTGGAGCTGATTCTGGAGCCCGAGGACCCTGGGAGAAGTCTGGAACAGCCTCTGTGGGCAGAGCAGAGGGGACTTGGGGAACAGAGGAGGTGCAGGCAGGGTTGTGAAACAGGTGCTTTGGCAACCAGAGATCCGTGTGGGACAAGGGAGTGTCGGAGGGGATGGACGATGGGGCTGCATTTGGGGCCTGGATGAATGGTTCCAGATTTGCAGTCGCTCTGCCAGCCTGCTCCCACAGGCAGGACACACGTACGTGGTCTCGGGGCCGAAACGAGGGAGCCTGGGTTCCAACACAGGTGCTGCCAGGTGCTGGCAGTGGGAGTCGGGGGGACCTTGAGCCGGTCAATGCACCCTCTGTAGGTACAGAAAACAGACCTCAAGGGCAGCATGCTTGGCCGGACCTCAATGGCCAATGGCTCAGAGTAAAGCCTGAGGGGAGTAGGGGATGGCTCCATGGGGTGGCCAAATGCCACTTCTAGAACTTTTATCAAAACATGTAAAATCTTTATCAAGGGTAATAAAATTCAAACCCCTCCAAGGCTGCTCAGCCCTGCCCCTGCCTACTAGAACTTCATCTCCTCATCATGTTCCAGTCACACCTTTTTCTCTATATGAAAATGGCAGACACTTTCTGCCCCAGGGCCTTTGCCCATGCTAAATCCTCTTCTAGAAGCCTCTTCCTCGCCACTCACCCCATTTCTTCTCCCCACCAACTCCCACCCATTGTTCAGGTTTTAGCTGAAATTCCTCAGAGATACCTTTCCTGAACCCCTGAACTAAATTAGCTGGGTCACTCTGTCACTTCTGCTCCCAGGATTCAATGGTGCTCCCTTTTATCACTGATCCTCACAGGGAAATTATTCATGCAATTATTTGTTTAGTGCTTGCCCCCACCCCCACCCCACTAGATCACAGGTGCCGGCAGGCCAGCAACCATATCTATTTCCCTTACCAGTGTACCCCAGCCATCCTTTGTTGATAGGAAAAGGGAAAGGAAGGAAGGAAGGAAGGAAGGAAGAAAGGAAGGAAGGAAGGAAGGAAGGAAGGAAGGAAGGAAGGAAGGAAG
>NW_023270415.1:67107488-67419755 GCF_011800145.1 Mirounga leonina | reverse complement strand
GAAGGAAGGAAGGAAGGAAGGAAGGAAGGAAGGAAGGAAGGAAGGAAGAAAACTAGGCTAAATGAAATGGTGGGTAGACAGAAGGAAAGAAAGAAGGAAAAAAGAGGGAGAAAGAGAGGAAGGAAGGAAAGGAGGGAGGAAAGCAGGCAGGCCAAATGGATTGGCGGGTGATTGAAAGGAAGCAGGAAGGGAGGGAGGGAGGAGGGAGAGCTCCCTGGCCGGCAGCAGCAGAATGAGGCCAGCCCTCTTAGGGGAATGGCGTAGGCCCCCCACAAAGCACACACCCTGTGTGCTGTCCTCCGTCCCCGCAGCAGGCAGTTCCCTGGGTGGGAAGGACGAGCAAAGGCTGGTCTGCCTCCCCCCAGAGACCCATGTAGAGCCCCCGGCCCGGGCAGCCCCTTCCAGGCAGCTTGTGAGCTCTACTCCCTGGCCGCCCGGTGTGCCGGTCCCCCTGGATGCCCAGTGTGCCGGGTCCCTGGCCTCCCCGTATGCCAGTCCCCCTGGCCTCCCCGTGTGCCGGTCCCCCTGGCCTCCCCGTGTGCCGGTCCCCCTGGCTGCCCGGTGTGCCGGTCCCCCTGGCCTCCCCGTGTGCCGGTCCCCCTGGCGACCCAGTGTGCCGGGCCAGATCCTTCATGTCCCAGAGCCTCCCTGGGCTCTTGTCTAAAGTGAGATGAAGCATCAACCGTCCAATGACACTGGGCACCAGGAGATGACCGAGAGGGTGGCCCCGAGGCCCCCGGCCTCTTACCGGGCCCAGCAGAGGTGCTCAGCAACAGCAGGGTTCTCCCACGTCCTGTGTCTTCAACGTCTTCTCAGTCTTGCCCGTGGTCACCACCTCCCGCAGACCAGTGCGTGCCCTCAGGCAGAGCCCAAGCAGGGGGACAGGAAGGGAAGGAAAGAACGTGGGTAAGGGGCATCCAGGAGTCCTGCCTATGTTGGAATCATGACTCAGCCATTCTCTGGCTGTGTGACCGTGGCAAGTGATTTAACCACTCTGTGTCTCGGTTTTCCCATCTATGAAATGAGGACGACAGAAGGGCTCGCCTCATGGGCTTGTAATGAGGATTGAATGAGTTGATATTTATAAAGATCTTAAAACATTACTTGGCACATAATGAGCCATGTTTATAAAATAATTAACATTATAATAGCCATCACTTATTGAATTTACCTCCTGCCTGGCTCTGGATAGCATTTTCCTGCATCATTTCTGTCTCCCAGGAACTCCCGGACTCGGGAACCCATGCACAAAGGTTAAGTGACTGGCTCAAGGTCATTCCTGGCTAGAGCCTGGGTTCCCGATGCAAACGGAGTCAGTTGAATTCTTTTTTATTTCAAGCTACAGCCAAGGGTACCCACACACAGTGTTGTTCCATCCCTGCATCTCAGTCACCACGGTGCATGAGCCAGAAGAGATGCCAGGAACAAAGTCACTTAGGCATTCAAGGTGGAGGTAGTTGTTATGTGCTGTGTCGGGATTTTATATTTCCGCAGAAGATCTGACCCTTTAACTTGGGGAGTGCTGCCTTCTTTCCTCTTTGCTCACCCCGCTGACCTGGATCCCGGCACCTAGCTCCCTTAGAGTTACTGCTCTGTGATCCCAGGCGGCCCCTAGCCCCCATTCCTTGTTCCCTTGTTGGGTGGGTAAGGGTTTGGGGAGGAGGGCTTTAGCTGGAGAGCCTGGAAGTCCTGGGCCCCCTCCCTGCACTGGCCCTAAATGTCTTCCCGTCTCTTAACCTAGTTCCCCCATCTCTGAAAGAAAGGGGTTTAATTTCAAACTAAAGGAGTAGTCTCCTTTAGTCCAAACTACGTATTAGAATTACTTGGGGGGAGATTTATTTTTTAAGAGTTTATTTTTAAGCCATCTCTACACGCAATGTGGAGCTCAAACCCGGGGGGGAGGTTGTTTAAACACCTACGCCTGCCCCCATCTCCCCACCCGAGGTTCCGATGAAGTGATCTGGTCTGGGCTATCAATACTGTTAGAGCTTCTTCCGGGTGATTCTAAGAGCCAAAGGACAAGACTTGTGGTTTCAGGAGCAGAGTGAAATGTTCTATTATCTGTGGCAAAATGAGAAAAATGACCAGAGTGCATTAAGTTTTCCTTAGAGATAAGTGTGTTCAATTTAAAGATGTCGTTTATCTGACATTATACCCTTTCTATGCTTTGGAGACGCTTAAGTCCTTTTTCTTGGGATAATACAACGACAACAGGTGGCTCTGGCTTTTTTTTTTTTTTTTAAACATCCTTTTTAACCAAATAAAAATTTTGGCAATACTGCCTCCAAAATTGTGAGGGAACTATTTCCTGGCTAGAGAAATCCAAACATTCAGAAACTCCAGCCTGGGTCCGTGCTGTCCAATGCAGTACGACTAGACGTAAGAGGCGGTAGAACCCGTGAACTGTGGCTCGTCCAAATGGAGGGGTGCTCGCAGGTTAAAATACACATGGCATGTCGAAGACTTTGTATGAATATAGCTCATTAATAAGTTTTACATCACTCAGGTGTTGAAATGTTAATATCTTGGATACACTGGGTTGAATAAAATAGATGATTAAAATTAATCTCCCCTGTTTCTTTGCACTTTTTAGAGATACAGGCCCTCGACAATTTAAAATTACACGTACGGGGCGCCTGGGTGGCTCAGTCGGTGAAGCGTCTGCCTTCAGCTCGGGTCATGATCCCAGGGTCCTGGGATTGAGCCCCGTGTCGGGCTCCCTGCTTCTCCCTCTGCCTTCCGCTCCCCCTGCTTGTGCTCACTCTCTCTCTCCGACAAATAAATAAATAAAATCTTTCAAAAAGATAAAATAGATAAAAGCAAGAGAAGGGAAGCTGTCAGACCCCAGGAGGCCGAGGCTCAGAACTCACCCAGCGTCCCCTTTGCCACAAGCGTTGGCCAAAGCAAGTGAGGGGCCAGCCTAGATTCCAGGGCTGAGCAAACAGACCCTGTCTCTCCAGTAAGAAGGGCTGCAGGGGATTGTGGCCACTGGACAATCTCCTGACTCGAGCTCAGCGGCCCCAAACGAGGAAAGGGTATGCCTGCTCCCTGCACCCTGGTCTTTGTCAGGCCCTCACTGGGACGTTCTTGGATCCTCAGCGCTTTTACCCCCATGGGCTCCTGCCTCCCGGAAGATTGATAGATGATAGAGAGATAGAGAACTAGAGATTATATTTTATGATGAACGTAATGGAGGCTAGATTCGTTATTACATATTCATTATTATTATGTTCTCTTTTTTCTGATTTCATAAGAAAGGAAAATGGAACCCTTTTTGTGGGGCCCCATAACATCCCGGGCACAAGGCTTTGTATCTTGTGGGTCACGTGGAGAAGTTGGTCCTGTGTTTTGTGGCTGATCGAGCACAGGGCACCCCAGCCCAAGGGGTTCAGAGTCCTAGCCATTGCTCAGCAACCTGGGAACTGTTCAGGGTGACAGAGGGTGCGGCAGGCGTCCTCGGAATGAGTTACATATTTCCCTAGTGAGCTGTATTCCAAATCCCCTATAAGGACATGGGTACTTTGCCCTTCCTTAAGTGATGGGCCATGACTCCATTTCTAGGGAAACTCATGGAAGCCAGGTGAGACCAGGAAGGGCATTCAGGGCTCCGATGGTGATAATAACATCAGAGAGCACCCCCCTTTGGTGGATGGCTTTATGGCTGGCCAAGGGCTTTCCCACATCCCCCTGCCTATGAGCCTCGCATCCGCACTCCAAGGTGCGTGCGGCAGGTGGTTCTGCCCACCTTTTCACAGAAACGGACGTTGAGGCTCAGCAATGTAAAATGACTTGCCCATTTAGTGGTGGGTTCTCTGGAAGAGCACCCTGGGCTAGCCCCCTGTCACCACGTGAGTCCCACATGATCCCTGGAGGCGACTACTGTGACCAACAGCCCGGGCAACAGAAGCTTCCTGTGCCCCTGAAGGAGGTCCGGCCTCAAAGGAGAGGCCCAGCCTGGTTAGTGCTAGAATGTTCCCTGATAGCCACATGAGCCACGTGTATTTGGGGTGGGGGAGGGCTGGGTGATTCTTTCAGATTCCGGGGGACTATGTAGCTCTTCAAAATCAGAGCCTGCTTTTGGCTTCTTCCCACATGTGGATGCTGGTCTGTTGTTTTTGACAAGGTTCTGTTGTTATTGGAGCCTGGGTGGCTCAGTCGGTTAAGCGTCTGATTCTTGATTTCAGCTCAGGTCATGAACTCGGGGTCATGGGCTTGAGCCCTGCGTCGGGCTCGGTGCTCACTGTGGAGTCTGCTTGAGATTCTCTCCCTCTCCCCCACCCCCTGCTCGTGCTCTCTGTCTCTCTCTCAAAATAAATAGTCTTTTTTTTTTCAGTTTTTTTTATTAGCATATAATGTATTATTTGTTTCAGAGGTACAGGTCTGTGATTCATCAGTCTTACACAATTCACAGTGCTCACCATAGTAACTACCCTCCCCAATGTCCATCACCCAGCCACCCCATCCCTCCCACCCCCAATAAAATCTTAAAAAAAACAAACCAAGATTATGTTACTACCACTATTTATTTGGAGAGCATACCAGAAAGAACACAGTCCAAAGCCAAACGGCCCCGTCTCTTATGCCACCTTCTCCCAGAGAAGCTGATTCAGCCGCTCAGACCCAGTTTCATGAATCTGAACTGAGGCGAGCGTCACCCACCTCCTGGGGCCCCTTTGTGAGGATGAACTGAGGAAAGAGGTGACAAGTGTTTAGCCCATTGCTCAAAGGCATGCTCCGGGCTCAGAGGTGCTCGCGGTCTGGACTCCTCTTGTCGATATTTATCTGCCCAAGACCCACATGGAGCATCATGGGGGCCAAGCTGACCACAAAACCCTTTCCCCTGCCCTGTTGCTGGCCATCTTCCCATGGCCTCTGTGGTGAAACATGTGGTCCATCACCTCAGACCAACGTAGAACAGATATTCTAAGCACTGAGGACATTCTTCTGTGAGAACATGAGGGGTTGGGGTTCTTGCCCCTCCGAGCACCTGTCTGGAAATAGGCGGCCCAGCCCTGGCCCCTGCAGCTGAGGCTGTAGGAGCTGAGACGCAAGGGTGCTGGGCGGGCCGCGGGGAGCAGCATGGAGCCTGCCTATTAGTCACATTTCCTACATGCACCCAAAGCCATTTCCACCCACCGCGAAGGATGTGAGAAGGCTCCCCCCGCCCTGGAAACCACTCTCCTCCCAGCTGGCCCCAGTGTACCTCAGCCATGGTGACAACCTGTTTCCTGCCACAGTCTTGGGGCCTTACGAAAAGTCAGCTCAACTCAAAGAGTTACTGAGTTGCTGCCGACATACCAGACTCTGGGGTACAGAGACTGACTGGACACAGTCAGGACCCTGGGGTCATTTGCAGATGAGCTCAGCAGAGCGTGGAGAGGAGCAGGGGGTGGTGGAGGCACAGAGCAGGACCACCTAATAAAAGCCAGCTGAGATAGGTGTAGGTGGGGTGAGCGCAGGGAAGGCTTCCTGGTGAAGGTGATAGCTGAGCTGCGTTCTGGATGCCTCCAGTAAGCAAAGGGCTCAGCCTGAGCAGAGGCTCAGAGGCACTGTGGGCTCTGGAATGCTGGGTAGTTTGCTGAGGGGGAGGGGAAGAGGAGGAAAGGGGGGGCGGGGCTACACGCGAGGAGGCTGCGTGTCAGAGGGACCCCGGGTGACAGGCAGGGAGGGGTAGAATGGCCAGCTCTGTGACTCCAGGACCAACTCTGGCCACCCCGGGGTACCTGGCCCGCAGCAGACACACACTGCAGCCTGTGGGCAGGTGCTCAGGGAGACCCTGAGGACGGAACAGAGAAGGGACAGTCTCGGGGAGGGGCAGCTCCCCAGCGGGGGCACTTCGGTCTACCAAAGCCGCATCCCCGATTTGAGGTGGTGCTTGAATGGATCATTTGCATTTTAGGAGTTACGTCTTCGTGTTCATGAGCATTAGAAGAATACGGAGAGGGGCGCCCGGCTGGCTCAGTCGGAACAGCATGTGATTCTGGATCTCGGAGTCGTGAGTTCGAGCCCCACACTGGGTGCAGCGATTACTTAAATAAAGATTTAAAAAAATACAGAAAGAACATCATGCCTTTTAAAAGATATCCCTTGGAATTCTTTAAGTCGAGGGAAAGGGTGTATTGACGCCACCAAGTGCCGATGAGGACTGGGGGCAGCGTCTACTGATCTCAAGGCCTCACGCAACCGGCCGTAAGGGCTCAGCGAAGAGCTGGTGAATGAATGACGAGAACAGGGAACACGGGCAACGGGAGGGCTTGGTTTGGGCGGGACGCGGTGTGTTCTCAGCGGCAGGAACCCCTCACGGCCCTGCTCACTGGCCCTGGGGACCAGTGCTGGCTTGGGTCAGCCGGTGGGAAGGGAATCAGCTCAGCCCCTTGGGCCTGGAAAAGGCAACCAGGGAGCCTACACCGAGGGTGTGGATGGCAACAGTGAGCGATGAACTCACTACCTCCCAAGTGTCCTCGGATGCCCTGGCAGCCATCCTTGGGTACGCCTACCAGAACTGAAGAGTCAAGGGGAAGAAACGGACAGCGGCCTCAGCCGCCTTCCCCCGGGTGGTTGGCATCACTGTTTAGGGGCCGCGGAGACGGGGCTGGGAAGCTGGTTAGAACCCACTCCTCTGCTTCCCGAGAAGGTGCAGACCCCCGCCCAGAGCCGTGGGGGAGCTCCCACCACTGAGAACCCACAGCAGCCCACACAGACCAAGCTAATAATAGCCCACATCAAGCGTCCCCTTTCTGTGCCAAGCACTTTATGAGCCTCATCAAATTTATCCCCCAAACAGCCCCGGAAAGTAAGTATGTGGAGTGTTTCCACTTTATAGGTGAAAACACTGAAGTTCGGAAAAGTTAACCAATACTCCTCAAGCTCCCGTGTCCGCTTAGCGGTGGGGCCAGGATTTACACTCAGATCTGTTTGACAGACGCCAGAACCTCGGTGCTTGACCCTGGTGCGCATTGCCACTGTTTGTTACTTCTGGAACAGTCTTGTTGAGATTTAATTCACATACCATGGAGGTCACCCTTCAAAGTGCATAATGCAATGGTTCATAGGGTCACACAGCCGTCCCCACAGTCAGTCTGAGAGCATTTTCAGCATCCCCCAAAGAAACCCCATACCCGTTAGATTCCCCCCCCAACAACGCGCTGCCACCACCCCTGCCATCCTGCCCCCCAGCCCCACGCAACCACTACTCTACTTTCTGTCTCCGTGGAGTTGCCTGTTCTGGGTATTTCACATAAACAGAATCATACAGTATGCCATCTTTTGTGGCTGGTTTCTTTTCCTTCGCATCATGTTTTCAGAGGTCATCCAGGTGGGGGCGCGTGTCTCTCCTTCATTCCGTGCCACTGCTCAGTAATTGTCTGTTGTACGGATACGCCACATTTTGTGTATCCATTCATCCACTGATGGGCCTTTGGGCTGTTTCCACCGTTTGCCCACGTTGAACAAGGCTGCTTATGAGTATTCATGTACAAGTGTTTTGGTGGATGCATTTCTCTTGGGCAGATACCTAGGAGCAGAATTTCTGGGCCAAATCGTAACTGCATGTACATGGCCACTGTTTTGAGGGAAACAGAATCTGTCTGTTTGCAGATGAGAAAACAGAGACTCCAAAAATCCCAGTGACCTGCCCAAGTTGTATAAGGAAGGCTTTGCTTTGAGTTACAGCCAATTTCAAAAGCCGAGCTTTTTCAATGTATTCCGCTGTGCATTGTAGGAGCTCATTTCCTACAACTTTAAGGTAGGTGCGGTGGGAGGGGGAGGGGGGCGGCGAGACGCTGTCAGAATTAAGCCGATGAGTTAAGCAGGATCTCTGCTTCTAAGTGACTTACCATGACTCGGCCATTCACACCGTGAACCTTGTCCAGCACGTGCTATGTGCTGAGCTTTGCGATGGGCATGATGCCGACCACAAAGGTAAAGGCTGTGCCATCCTGACCCTCAAGGAGCTCCACCTCTACTGAAGAAGGCCTTGGGCTTGTCAGTAAACAACACTGGTGAGTGACAAGTGCTGGGACCCAGGAAGGAGCTCAGGACACATGGCAGGGCTGAAGATGACCTCCCAGGGCTTCTGGCTGGAGGGCTGGGAAATGGACAATGAGCATAAGCAAAAGGCATTTCAAAGTGAGGGGATAGTCTGTTTCAAGGCCTTACAGTGTTGGTGGGTCTGGTGGAGGGTAGAGGCAGAGACCGGGATGAGAAGCTGGGCAGCTGGGCAGGGCCTCAAACACCACACCCGGAAGATTGGACTTGCTCTTTGGAAGTGTCTGAGGCAGGAGTGATATAAGGAAATTTGGTGGTTAGCAAAATCCCTCTGGAGCAGTAAAAAGAATGAGAGATGAAAGTGGAGCAGTTAGAAGCCTACTGCACCAGTTCCAGCAATAGAAGAAAGGGACTGAATAGGACAGTGGCTCTAGGGATGGAGAGGAAAGAACAAATGGCAGAAGCCTCTAGCAAGGGGGGGAGTGTCTGTGCCATTATTTGGCATTGGTAGAGGCAACCTCTGAGAGGTAGGGGCTGAATGGTGGCCCCCCGAAAATGTTTGCCCCCTGGGAACCTGTGAGCGCAACCTAAGGGTCTTTGCAGATGTTATTATGCGTCTTGAGATGATCTTATCCTGGATCATCCCAAGAGGACCTTGATTTTGGATTTCTGGTCTCCCGGACGGTGAGAAAATAAATTTCTATTGTTTTAAGCCACCAATTTTATGGTAATTTGTTACAGCAGCCCTGGGAGACTGATAATCCACAGGGTGCTGTGGGTTCCCGGGGTTGGGAGACCCAGCACCTCATTTCCACATCTCTGGGCTCCCGGGAAGGAGGTGCCCGTCTCCCATCTGCAGACCCAGATAAGGCAAGGCTGGAGGGAGAAAAGCTCTCCCTCTGCCTCGTGCTAAAAAAACAGTCTCCAGTGTGTTGCCACATGAGGATTAGTCAAATAATTACGAGCTCTGACTTCCCCTGAGTGATGCGGTGGGGCTGAAGGCTGAGGCCTTGGGAAGAGTGAGTGGGGTCGTCGCATGGTCAGGGAGGAAAGGCAGCATGAGTCGCCTCCCAGGAGAGGCCGATCTCCGTGGGAACCTACTAGAAACCCGACCAAGTTCACAGGTGACACACCCCGAACATGAGCCAGTCAGGTGAACCAGAGGCCACTCACCAGCCACCAGCCTGACACATTCCACTCCGAATGGTGAGCTCACCCTTTAATCGTCCGCAAAGCCCTCTCAGAAGCAACACTGCTGGGAGCAAGGTTAGGCAAAGTCACCCCCTCGGTAGAGGCCGGGGAGCCCAGGGTGGTAGCAAACTCAGGGGCTTCGGAGTCTAATGAGCTGGGTTCAAAGTCCAGCACCGCCTCTTCATAGTCCTGTGTGTCGGGATCCCGTAAGTCATTTCACTCCGCCTCAGTTTTCTCATCTCTGAAATGGGGATGACTAGACCCACACTGCAGGATTGTTTAGAGAATTAAATGAGCTGTCATATGCCAAGTGCCGAGCACACAGTAGATGGTTTTGAGCAATTGGCAACATGTATTGAACACCTACTGTGGGCCACCTGCCAGGGACACTGGTGAACAAGCAGGTGGCCACCTTCATGGAGCAACCAGATAACGAGGCAGACGCAGCCCCGAGTGGGGAGGCTTTGATGCGAGGGTCAGGGGACAAGGGGAATTCCACAGGAAGTTAAGTTGAAGTTAGAATCATACTCCTGTGGGATTCGGGGATCAGCTTGAGGTCATAGGACAAGTAGTGGCCAGGTGAGTACTCAGACCCATGCTTCAGAGCCCCACTGGCTGCCACCTCTGCTCTAGGGCCTGGGCAGTCTCTGAGGATCCAGTTGTGCAGGGTTGGGCCAGCTCTAGGTCAGAGAGTCAGCCCAGTTGGAACCTGCAAGCTTCCACCTTGGGTGCTGGGCCTTCCGCCTGCTGCCCAGGGGGCCCCCCACGGCCTTGGTCTGGGCCTGGTACTCCATGTGATAGAGGTACCACAGTTTGTTTATCCATTCACATGTTAATGGATAGTTGGCTTGTTTCCAGTTTGTGTTTATTAGAGATAAAGTTGCTATGAGTATTTGTTTACAAGTTTGGTGTGAGCATATGTTTTCATTTCTCTTGGGCAGATTCCTAGGAAGAGAATGGGTGGATCATGGTAGATATAATTTAACTTTGTGAGAAACTGCTAAAGTGTTTTCCAAAGAGGTTGTACTATTTACATTCTCACAGGATATGAATGTTCCAGTTACTTCACTTCCCTGACAACACTTAGTAGCAGCAGTCTTTACTTTTAGCCACTGTCATAGTCTGCTCGGGCTGCCATAAGAAATGCCAGAGACCGGGTGGCATAAGCAACAGAAATTTATTTTCTTATACTTCCGGAGGCTGGAAGTCTGAGGTCAGGGTGCCAGCATGGTCCAGTTCTGGTAAGGACTCTCTTTCCCGTGTGCAGACCAGTGGTCTCTTCACCCCCTTAATAAGAGCACCAATCCCACAAGGGGGCTCCACTCTCATGATCTCATCTAACTTTAATCACCTCCCAAAGACCCCACCTCCAAATACAACCACACTGGGAATTAGGTCTTCAACATATGAATTTGTGGGGAACATGAACATTTGGTTTACTACAGCCATTCTAAAATACGTATCATGGTATCACATTGTGGTTTTAATTTGCATTTCCCTAATGATTGATGACATTGAGCATCTTTTAATGTGATCACTCGGCACCTGCTTATCTTTTGTTGGTGAAGTGTCCGTTCAGATCTTTTGCCCATTTTTTACACATGTGTTGCGTGTTTTCTTACTATTGAGTTTTGAGAGTTCTTTATATATAATGGATATAAGTGCTTTAGCAGATATATGATTTGCAAATATTTTCTCCAAGTCTGTAGCTTATCTCATCTGTCACTTAATAGTAACTTTTAAAAAGCAGAAGTTTTAAAATTTTGATGAAGTTCAATTAACCCACTTGTTTGATGGGTGACACTTTGGAAGTCACACCTGAGAATCTTTGCATAACCCAAGGTCACTAAGTTTTCCTCTTATGTTTTTTATTCTAGAAATTTCATAGTTTTAGGTTTTGCACTTACACTTATTATCTATTTTGAGTTAAATTTTTTATCTTGCACATGGTATGGTCCAAGCTCATTTTCTGAGCCTAGGGGGTATCCAAATGTCCCAGCATTATTTGTTAATAGCCCATCCTTTCTCCACAGAACTGCCTTTGCACCTTTGTAAAAAAAAAAAAAATCAGTTATCCATATATGGGTAGATCTGTTTCTGGACTCTCTTTTGTCTATCATTATGCCAATACCACATCGAGCTTTACCACAGGACTGGAAACCAGGTAGCATTAGCTCTCCAACTTGGTTCTTCTTCAAAGTTGTTTGGCAGATCTAGGTCCTTTGCATTTCCATATGAATTTTTGTATTGGTGTGTCAATTTCTCAAAAAGAAAAAAAACATGGTGGGACTCTGGACCTGGTAGTTGCTCAGGAAACTGTCACGGACAGTGTTGAATATTCACCCTACGACCGTGCTTGGTGGTTTACTGGACTTTTTCATGTCCTCCCATTAACTCTCAATAACCCTGAGACAGAAGCAGGTGTGGCGTTTCCCACCATATGACAAGGAAAGCTGAGCCTCAAAGGGATCGTGCATTCCCCATAGTCACACTGCCGTTGTCATCCTGCTAGCACGTGGTAGACACAGGTTTTGAATGCATGAGGTCCGGACTCCAACTCTGGGGCTCTCCATGCCACCCTACCTCTAAGGAGGGGTCTCCAGGATCTCCCTAATATTCTAAAAGTTTAATAAGCTGGACAAAAAGAGGCACTCATTGTTTGGGTTACCTTTAAAAAAAAAAATTCCAAATGTTGGTGCCATGCAAATGTATTTCCGTTGCCCTAATCTGAGCGCTTTCCTCTGTTCTCCTAAAATGTGGGCGTCAGTCTTAATAGGAAATCCATATGTCTCTGTTCCCTTTTAACTTTCTTTCTTGGCAGGAATACAGCTCCACGGAGGAAAGGGGAGAGGAAATGGGGATACATCACAGAAGGAAGGATTCCAGTTTGAAATGAGAAAGAACTTCAGATGGTGGAGGCTGCCAAGCCCTGGGTGAAACTGCCAGAAAGAATGAGAACATTTCCAGCCTGGAAATCCTGAGGTCCACAGCTCCGCAAAGAATAGCGATGGCCTTGACTCTCTCTTTCCTCTGAGTGATGCATCCTCCCAGGGGCACGATGACAGTCACAGGCGTCCCCAAGTGAGCCCACACTGCCGGTGGGACCCACAACGGAGTTGATGTACAGCGTAGGTAGCAGCTCTGAAATAGAGGGTTTCTTTTGGGTCGGGCTCCCTGAAAAGGGTTTCCGAGATGGAGATTTGCATGGAGGTGTGTTGAGAGGGCTCCTGGGGCCGGCATCCGGGTGGGGGGCGGGGAGAGGAAGCAGATCGGGACACTGATGCGCCAGGCAGCTACAACGGAGGCCTCAGCCCATCGCAGCTCCGGGGCTGGCGTGGCCCTCAAGAGTCGGCCCCACGGTAGCCCCCTGTCAAGCAGTCGTTATTTGGGAGGTGCCCCTCGGGAAGGCAGAGAGACTCAGCTGGGAGCTCTCGGCGGCCAGCGCTCCCGGCAGCCGGGGAAAGGAGCGCCTTGGTCCCAGACAGCGTGTGCACGGCAGGGGCACCAGACAACCACTGCTGGGTCTAAGATGGCCCTGCACCCTCCCTGTGTTCTCCACTGTTCCATGGAATGTTCCAACCTCGAACCACCAGGAACACGCCTCCAGATGTCCCTTGTGAGGCTGCAAGTCCATTCACTGTTGGCTTCTCCAGGCAGGGCAGAGTTAAATCTTGTCATGCAACAATATCACCATCTAGAAGTTCTCCTTCTGGGCCCTTTACAAGACTCATCTGCACCCCCTTGGATCCACGCTTCAAGCTCCCCCCCCCGCCACCTCCCCCTAGGACAGGGACCTTTCCATCTCTCCACGCCCAGGGCCTGGCAGGGTCTGGCATGAGGCAGGTCCCCAGCACATGAGTGATGAAAAGGTGAAGAAATGCTCTAGCTCTGAGCTCACAGGGATCTCCCAAGGGCTACTCTCTTTTCTCACTTTTTCTCACTTGATGTGCTCTGAGCTTACGCTTCCATTTTCACCAATCTCAGGGTTCCTGTTGATATTAATGAAAGCCCAGCTAATTCTAGAACTCTGTGATTTCCTTCATGTCACCTTCAGTGATTGAGAGAACCCCTTGGCGGACTCGTGGACCAGATAACTGATCAACCAGGAAGACCCCTCTCCTGTCCCCTCCCCCAAGGAGGAAGGTTGCGCTTCTTCCTTCACCCGTGCCAACGGGAAGCTTCCCGAGAAAGAGGAAACACCCCACAGTGTTCCATCAGTGTGGCCCGGCTGGGATGGTCAGGAGAGAAATCCCAAGAGAGGCTAGAGGGAGAAATGCCCTCAGGGAGGGGAGCTTTTCTGCTTTAATACATACCGTGGTACACCTGCTATGCGCCGAAGGACGCGCCGTGGTCTGTGCTGTGATGGGGGCCGCATAGGCTGCGCTGGGAGCCCAAGAGACCAAGCGCTTAAGGCCGATTGCAGGGTGGGGGCTGGAGGGTCAGCAAGGCCTGGAGGAGGAAAAGAGGGCTAAGCTGAGAGCCTGAATGAGGAGGGGGACCTAGCCCCGTAAAAGGAGGAGGTGAGGGCACAAGGAACAGTTCAGGCCAAGGGAACGGCACCTGCGAAAGCCACAGGCAGGCTAGGGACGTGGAGCTGTGGGGGAGGCCCGCAGGCAGAGCCATAGGGAACATGGAGGCTGATGGGATGGCGTGGACAGAACGCCAGGGCCTGGGTAGGGAGCCAAGTGTGCGGAGCCAAGGCTAGCGGCGTCTTCAGGCACAGTCGGGGGGTCCTGGGAGTGTGTGGAATAAAATATCGGTTAAAACAGAGCCCCTTGGGAAGAGTCCAGAGCAGCCCCCAGCCTCCCCCAGCCCCAGTGGGAATGGAGGCCCAGAGTCAACAGCAACAACATTTTGGGGGGTGGGGGTTCTCTCCGTGGAATCGGCTAACCTCGCACGCGCACGGCCAGGACGTCCTCGCCCCCTTCAGGTCCTTGCCTAAACAGCTTGTTTGCGATCATTGCCCCCACCCCCCATTACTCTATTTGCTACTTTGTCTACTCTTTCTCCTGCCTGCTCTATTTTTCTCCTTGGCCCTTGGCACCACCCACGCCCCTGCATTTGCTCATCTGACTGTCCGTTAGCCGTTTCCCCTCACTTCTTGTCTGTTTTGTTCACTGCTGTATCCCCTAGAGCCTAGATGCTGGGCACCCCGTAGCTCCCCAGTGCCTAGTTATGGAATGAAACTGCTAATAACTCCTCCTGCCTTCATACGTCCCATCTGTTCTTTCCTTTATCCTCATAACAACCCCCATTGTACAGCTGAGCAAACTGAGGCCAAGGGACATAAAGAATCACAAGTAGACATCTAGCCAGTGGCAAAGCTGGGCCTCACACCCTTGGATTGGGAGTTGCTGCGGCCAGGTCTCCTCGGGAAACTGCTTTAGCATCTGCAAGAGTCCTCGATATCTAAGAAGGGTAGGTATTTTCACCCCCCTCCCCGCCATGTGCACACGCACACATTCGAAAAGCAAAAAAAACCAAATTCGAACAACTGCATGCCCAAATTCATAGAACAGATTTGCAAATCCAAAGTGACGGCGTTGGCTAAGTTATTGGCATAAACCTCTGTCTCACACGTGGGTCACGAGTGTGTTGGTAAATCTGTCGGTGGGGGGGAACTCCGGGAAATGGGTATCCTTTCCCCCAGCCCATGTGGGGTGACCAGCCTGGGAAGCGTGTTAACTCCTGCATCCCAGGCCTTGAGCCTGGAGGCTCAAGGCTGAGAGGGGTCAAGGATGCGCCTCATGGTGAGTCTCGGGGCTCCTGGTCTGGGGGGCAGAGGGACGCTGTGGCCCAGAACGCCAGGCCTCAACCTTGTCTGTCCCCTGGCAGTTTGGGCGGGAGAGGCGTCCGGAGAAGGTGGGAAGCTGTTGGTCTTGAGCTCCAAGTGCGTCTCCTGCAAAGCTCCTTGGTCTGGGTGGGAAGAGGTCAGAGTTCACCCCCAGCGCAGGTGCAGCTCCTCCCCACCCCTTGCTTCCTCCATCAGCCGAAGCCCACAGTTTGAGTGGCTTTTGGTTGACTTCCTTGGGGAAGAAAATGATGATACAAATGACTCCATCTTTCACTTCCCAGACCCCACCCAGTGCACTTTTAAGATGTGGAAATTTTATTAAATCCCTGAGCACAGCTTCTTTCTACATTTTCTGTGGTTTAACTCTCCCTGGGTCTTTTTGCTTATGGTTTGGGCTTTTTTCCCCCTCTTTAAATCTGAGAGTTTTCTTTCTCCATTGTCTCTTAAATGAAACAAGTGCTAACATTTCTAGTATTTTCTACAGGCCTTGCATACTCGGACAGTAAGTACGTACTGACCTGGCAACCAGTACATCTCTGTGCATGTGGATCCCCAGTATGAATCTGGGTTCTCCTCTACCTGACTGCCCCTGTCCTTCACTCCCTCCTTTGCAGACTGGCCTCAGGACCTTGGCTCACACAGGTCCCCTGGGAGAATGGCTTTGCTCCCTCCCATTTACCCAAATTGGTCTCTTCCTTGCCCTAGGCAAGGTTCCCCCAGGCAATAAAAATCTTTTCTGAGCACTGTAGCCCCTCTTATCCCTCCTCCCTCCTGAAGGACTGGGCCTGCCTCCCCGATCTGGTAGTGCAGTTCACCTCTGGGCGATCGTCTTTGAAAAATACGAAATTAACTGTAAAGATATGAATATGCATTTTAGGAAAATGAACTGCCCCACCCTCAAACCTGGTTCCTCCTACCACCACCCACTCCCCAGGTAGCCCACTGTGAGTTTGGTTGATACTTCCAGGTTATTTAATTCCCATGCTTTCACACATATTCAAATAAAACGCACTTGCCTCCAAAGCAGGAACCTAGGCTGAGACGTCCAGCCAGGCTTCTGTGATTAGTGCTCAATTTCTTCTACATGTTTCGTCTCCCTGGATCTGGGCAGCCCCAGGAAGCATGCAGAGTAGGGGGTGATCCCTCCTTTTCACAGGTGAAGCTGCAGAGGTGCAGAGAAATTAATGGGGTTGCCTCAGGTCACAGAGCTAGTAAGAAAGAGAGTGAAATTGGAACGCTTGTCTTCTGACATGCCCAGCTGTTCTGGGAAAAGCACCGAAGGACGCTTGACTTCCCTAAACCTTACTCCCTGAGTGCCCAGCTCTGCAGAGCTGAGGTTAGCTAAAAACATGTTGCAATCCCTTGTTACTCTCCAAGTAGCCAAACCCGGGTTCTCAGCTATGACTTGCTATGTGCCCCTTTCACGCCTGTAGTTCAGCATCCACTGGGGTGAATCATGAACCATCAGCCAGCTGTCGCCTCACCTTTAGCTCCGTGAGGTGTGAAGCTTGTTTTCCTTTGCTGGCATAAAATAGTCACCTTGGACATGTGGTCAGATGCAGGACACTGCCTCAAACACAAACACAGACCCACAGGAAAAATCGATTTGTAGAATGCAAGTGCTTGCGGGGCCAGTAGCTGGCTTCTCCCTAGGAAGCTCCCATGGCTGACAAGGATGTTACCTGCCTCAGGGAAACAGTTGGGACATGCTGGTGAGCTCAGGGTTACTGACCCGGGGAGGGGGGAAGAGGAATGCCTGGTTGAGCTCTGTGGGCGTGACCCAGGACGGGCAGCCCCGGAGGCTCACAAAGATTCCCCGGCTCACACTCCCCAAGTGAAACTCGGATCGTTGGTCAGCACAAACCCCCTCTTGGGCCTGTTCTTTCTGCCAGTCCATGCTGAAATCCCAACCACAGTGGGCGGGTGGGTGTGCCTTGATGATTAACAGCCAAAGCTTCCTGCTGGTGTCAGTGCCCTCTCAAGGGACTTCTTTCTTTCAGTGCTGGCAGTGTGTGGAGGGAGGTTCTTAAGAGAACCTGGTGAGTGTGGGAAGGCTTGGGGGGCTGGCCTGGACCTCTAGCAGGACTCTATGCAGGAGTTTCCCAAAAGGCCACCCAAGAGGATGGTAGGTGTTTCAAGAACATGTATTTCTTTTATTTTAGTAATTACATACTTACTTTAATATGCTTAAAATATACTTAGTGCATCTAACCTATAATCTCATGTAATTACGTAATTTCATGTATATTATTATTTAGGAGAAGGCCAAACATATTTTTTAAAGTGACTTGATTAAAGTAAAAAACTAGGCAAATAATAACACAGGCCACAAGTCGATACGGCAAAAAACTCTGATGAGGGAGTTTGAACCATTGGAGTTTGAGAAACACTGCTTTCTTGGAGAATCCAATATTCACGCCAAAAATATCAACTGAACCTAGATCCAGCAAAGAGAGATTGTTAGAGATCTCTCTCGGGAATCACACTAGTTCATTTCCATGCTTTCAATGTGTATGAACTTTTGGAAAGGGAAAGGTGCTTGAGAGGTTTTTTATTCTGGTTTGTTTTAATTGAGACTTTAGCATATCCAAGGCCCTGGGGGATTGGAGATGAAGAGATGCTGCCAAATGGGGTAATTAAAAAACAATCCATGAAGTGAAATCTGAAAAGGCGGGAAGGGAATGATAAATGGAATTGGGATGAAGTGTTTAGCGCCAGGTTTTTGACTCATCAGAATATTGTTTAAAAAGAAAAGAAAGAAAAAGATGTGCAACTCTTTGTATTTATCTATGATCTTCTGGAGCTTTTGACCTAAGAATATGGTATTTAGATAGCTGTAATTCTAGTGTATCTATATGTTGTTCTGTTTGGCTTTATGAACTCATCATTAATTCATTAACTCATACAGTCTTCACATGGAGTATGAATCAGAACCAGCTGGAAAACTGGTTAAAATGCAGACTGCTAGATCTGCCTCCCAGGATTCTGACTCAGTGGGTCTGGAGTGGAGCCTGGACATCTGCATCTTTAAAAAGATTTATTTATTTAACACAGAGAGAGAGAGCGCGCATAAGCAGGGGGAGAGGCAGAGGGAGAGGGAGAAGCAGGCTCCCCGCTGAGCAGGGAGCCCGACACGGGGCTTGATCCCAGGACCCCGAGATCATGACCTGAGCTGAAGGCAGACACTTAACCAACCGAGCCACCCAGGTGCCCCTGGGGCATCTGCATTTTTAACAAGGTCCTCAAAGTGTCTGATAAAGCTGGTCCTGACCTCACTCAGGGAAACCTTGATGCATAGGAAATATACATGATTCAGATGTAGATTCCATCCTCAAGAGAACACTGCCAAGGGGCGCCTGCTCAGCGGGGAGTCTGCTCCTCCCTCCCCCCCACCTCCTGCTCTCTCTCTCTCTCACTCTGGATCACTCTCTCTCTCAAATAAATGAATAAAATCTTTTTAAAAAAATGAGAACACGGCCAGGGGAGGGAGATGACACACACACAAGAGGTCACAAGGTAGAAAGTATGTTGTGTGGTAGGAGAACAGAAAGTGCACAGGAGCGCCCACCACCATCACCCAGCCCATGGGTGCTGAAGTCCCCTCTGTTCCTAAAGGTTCCATCCTTGTGCTGTATTGTATTCCAACCAACCTTGAATTATTTACTCATAGTATTACTCCTACATCTAGCAGAAAAATCATTTCAATGATGCAGGATCTTTTTTAAAAAGATTTTATTTATTTATTTGAGACAGAGAGGGCATGTGCTTGTGCTTTTGTATGTGTGTGTAGGTTAGGCAGTGGAAGGGCAAAGGAGGAGGGAGAGGGCCAAGCAGACTCCGCACTGAGCACAGAGCCCGATGCAGGGCTCGAACCCACGACCCTGAGATCATGACCTGAGCTGAAACCAAGAATGGGATGTTTAACCAACTGCGCCACCCCAGTGCCCCTCAATGATGTAGGGTCTTATCTTTCATTCTGGTGAAGGGTATTGGGGAAAAAAAGAACAGTATTTTGTGGCATGTGAAAATTATATTAAATTAAAATTTCAGTGTCTGTAAATACAGCTTTATTGGAACACAGCCACCATCATTCATTCATTCACATATCATGCTATCGAGGCAGAGTTACAAACTTGCAACAAAGAAGGTCTGTCCTGCAAAGCTGAGCATATTCAGTGGCTGCCCCTTCCCATGAAAATTTGCCTACCCTCGCTTTTGAAACTTGCTTTTAAGTATTGTTACGTAGAATGAGAGCATCCTTTAGTCCAGGGCTAACTTTGCCTCGCTCTGGCTGGGGGGATAAGGAACATTCTAGGGCCTGTGTGAGTTTAGATTTTTGTTCCCTCTGATCTGGGAGGTTCTTGCCTGGCCTGAGGTAGTTTCCTCACTGGCTGGAGCTGGTGATGACTCAGCTGAGGCATCCAGGGAGACCCTCTGCACATCTCCAGAGCTCCCTCTCTGGGCCGCTGTCTCCCCCCAGTCCTCTGCTCTGCAATTTCTACCTCCCTGAATCTTCAGCTCTGTTGCCTACCAGGCTCCCTCTAGGACCCCCCGCCCCCCCCCCCACACTCTGAGGGCACCTGGGAACTCCCCAGGTGCTAAACAAGGGCAAGGTCCAATATCCTGTTGTCTAATGTCTGAAAACCACCTTTCATATATGTTGTCCAGATTTTTAGCTGTTAAAGGTGAGAGGGCAAATCCCATTTCTGTTAGGCCATCATTGCCAGAAGGGAACGAAGTACTAGATTTTAAAAGAGGTGAGTATAAATTTATCTTTACAGCAACAGGATTGCAACACGAAAATATTTATCATTTTTACGGATGACAAAGTTGCAGGTATTGCTAATTCGACTGTAGTCTGTTGCCTACCTTTTTAAAAATTTTTTTAAAGATTTTTATTTATTTATTTGACAGAGAGACACAGCGAGAGAGGGAACACAAGCAGGGGGGAGTTGGAGAGGGAGAAGCAGGCTTCCCGCTGAGCAGAGAGCCCGACGCGGGGCTCGATCCCACGACTCTGGGATCACGACCTGAGCCAAAGGCAGACGCCCAACGACTGAGCCACCCAGGCGCCCCTGTTGCCTACATTTATAATTGTAGGAAATGCTAAATTCCAATTAGAGATTAGTAAAAGTAAAGATGTAATTTTTTTTTTTAAAGATTTTATTTATTTATTTGAGAGAGAGAGAATGAGAGAGAGCACATGAGAGGGGGGAGGGTCAGAGGGAGAAGCAGACCCCCCGCCGAGCAGGGAGCCCGATGTGGGACTCGATCCCGGGACTCCAGGATCATGACCTGAGCCGAAGGCAGTCACCCAACCAACTGAGCCACCCAGGCGCCCGTAAAGATGTAATTTTTATTTCCCCCATACGAATTCATAAACCTTCTGAATTTTAACCATAGTCCCCTGGGGGCCCATGGTTTCCCAGAGGAGAGCCTGGCGCTTAGACACTAATAGTAATTTTTCTTCCGAGTATCGAAGATCCTCTAATTGGCCCTCCTGTGGCCCTTACTGCCAATTGCCTTGTAGCATCTTCCTCACAGAGTTCCCATGTTTTGTACAAAACAGAAGGTTCAGGTTTTTTTCTCTGTGCCAAAAACGTTCCAATTCCTTTCAGCATAGCATCCATGTTTCATCATTCTTAGCCTTGTTGTTGCTGTTCTCTGGGCTAATCAGAGTCGCCACATTCTTCGTGAACCGTGGTGACCATAAGTAGCCTAGAAGCTCAGCTCCCGGCCCCGTGGAGCCTGATGGCCGAGTTCCCTGGACTGTGAATGACAACTTTCCTGAATATTCCAGCAGCATGCTGACTCCCTTCTTAACAGCACTCCACTTCTGGTTTGTATTCTGTTTATGATGAAGGGTGGTCCTTGGGTTGCTTCTTTTCATAATTGTATCTTGCTTTTTCTTTTTGTTTTAAGGCCAATTCTGTATTTGTTCATTAAAAAAAGTCCCCACTAAATGTTCCTTTCTGTGGTCATAAATGTTTATGACATTGTTATATTGGGTCGTTCTGCCGTCTGCTGAATGAATGATTACAAGGTCGTCTTTAGGGACTGAATGTCTTCCTTCCCAACAGCAGGATGAACAGAGAAAAGAAATGGCCAGAATTTTCACCCCATTATACTTAACAACAACAACAACAAAGAGTAGTTAATTAGAACTATTGGTTACTATTAGGGATCACTGCCTATAAAATGCATATACAATTGGGACATAAAGAAATAGAAATAAGTAAAATTAAGTTCGTTAGAGCTATTGGTCATTATTTAATCTTATCCTCTCATGAACCCTGAACGGTTCTTTATTTTTAAAATTGTTTCATGTAGGCTCCACACCCGCTGTGGGGCTTGAACTCACCACCCTGATATCAAGGTTGCACTACTAACCGAGCCCGCCAGGCGCCCCTTAACACTTCTTTAGTAACTGCTACTTCTAATCCTGTGATTAGGGATTGAGGCTTGAATAGAATTCTTATTTCACTCTAATCTTTAAGATTAAGCATCAAAAACACTTCTGAGAATATTGATAGAGGTTTGATCACCGGTTGAATTTAGGGCTCTATCTGACCGTGACCATGACCATGAAGAAAGGCTCTCTCCTCCCTGTTGTGTAAAGCAATCCTCACTCAGCTCGTTTGTATCATTTATACACCATAAGATTCGCCTGTTTGAAGTGTTGAATTCAGGGACTTCTAGTAAATCCAGAGTTGTGCAATCTGGTTTTCGAACACGTACTTCACTCCAGAGCGATTCCCTTGTGCAAGTTACTCCCCGTTTCCACCCCCACTGGCCCCAGGCCACCACTAATCGACGTTCTGTCCCTATGGATTTGTTTCTTCTGGACATCTCATGTAATGAAGTTAATTCAGACACTCTATGCTCTTTGTGACAGGCTTCTTTCACTTGGCATAATGTTCAGCCATGTCATGGTGCGAGTTCGTAAGTACCTCATTCCTTCTGACCCCCAGGTAATAGCCCACTGTACGGAGTCCCAGTTTTGTTCATCCACTCCCCAGCTGGACATTTGGATGGCTTCCACATTTTTGCTCTTAAAAGTCTTGCTACTTCATACACAAGTCTTTGTGGAAACATGTTTTGACTTCTCTTGGGTAGATACCTAGGAGTAGATTTGCTGGGTTGTGCAGTAACTTCTATATTTAACCCCTTTCTCAAAAGCCAAACTTTTCAAAGTGGCCGCACCAGTTGGCCTTTCCCTAAGCATGGTGTGAGGGGTCCTGTTCTGCTGGTTTAACTGACTTCTCGTCAGAGGTTAGTCCTTTCCCCCGAGTCCGACACAAGCTGGTAGGCAGATCTCCCAAACGTCACGAGTTTCCAATAAAACCCTCGTGATTCACTCCCTATTCTCCCAATCAGGTTCTGCAGACTTCTTGTTTTGAATCTTGTTACCTGATTTCCTAAAACACAGTTTGGGGTTACTCAAGAATTTTCCTGTATTCCCTTTCTCTGTGCCGCTCTCCCCTACATGTGGCACTCACATAACTTTTTGTGGAATTTGTTTTTCAAGTATCTGTCAGCCCCAACTAGACAGTAAGCCTTCCGGAGGGGCGATTTTTGTATCCAAAGAGACTAACACAAACCATGGCAAAAAGTGGGCCTTAGAAAGTATTTGTTGGATGACTAGTTGACGAGGCAACGTATACATTTGGTTCAAATTTATACTGATTTCGCTGTCAGCCTGTTTTCCTTCAAAAGAGCTGACACTTCCCTCAGGACCGATTCATTGAACACAAGACACAGAATTGTAGAGTTTGCGGAAACCTTGGGGACAAGTCCAAATCTTTTAGTTCACCCGAAAACTCTAAGGCCTGGTGGGATGGAGTGACTCTCAGCCAAGGTGGCCGCTAGGAGCCAGCCAGGAAAATTCCCCTGCCATTGAAAGAAGAGGAGGGCCGGAGCGCTGGGGAGCCCAGGGGCTATCCCGTCACGGGAGTGGGGCTGCTCTGTGGCAGAATCCTGAGTGCCAGGCCTGAACGTCTTTCCTTAGAACAGGAACGTTTTTGGGTAGGATGTAAGATGACCCCATGGGTCTTCTAGTAGGTTAGTAATAGGGCAAGGGGGAAGATGAGCGGTCAGAGAACAGTCTACGTGTGAAGCAAGGAGGGAGGGCTTGGAGTGGGTGGGGTGTTTGCAGAGGGAACTAGGGAAGGGAGGACAGAAGTCTGCAAACCAGGGAAATGGTGGTCTCAGTGATGGCAATAAAGACGGGATAGAAGTGCAGCTTTGATGGTTTATGTGCCCTCTGCGGCCCCGGGGCCAAGAGCCTAGTGGGTCAGAGGGCTGCCTCTGCACTCACCATTCTGTTCCAATACGGGCTCTACCCCGTACAGGCGAGTGACCTTGGACAAAGGACTCCATGACTCTGAGCCTTGGTTTTCCCATCTGTAAAATGGGGGTGGTTAACAACGGCCTCCTAGGCTTGCAGGGAGGATTAACTTAGGTGATACATTTGAGGCACTTAGGCCGAAGCCTACTGTGTAGCCAGAGATCAGCTCACAGTGGCCTTGGAACCGGCCCGTCCTGTGATTTATTTCTGTCCTCACACAAAACTTCAGTCCGGGAGTCTTCAGGGGAAAGGAGCACTCCCTGCAGGAGCCGCTCGAAGCTGGACGCTCCATGTTTGAAGCTCTGTATAAGGCGACAGATAAATTCTCTTATCTTTTGGAGTCTGTGGGAGTGTTTTAAACTTAATTGGAAGTTCTTGAAAGGAACTGGCATTAAAAACAAAAAAAATGCCACGGGGGTACAATTGTCCAAGTCTTAAATCAGTCATATCTGGAAAGAAAAATTGAGTTCGCTATAGTCTGGTAGGGCTTTCAAATGTCCCTCCCGGGGCCTTGTGTAATCTCAGGACTCCGGGGCTGCCCTGGGCACAAGGGCATGGAAACGCCTCTTGGACTAGAGCTGCCCCCCTTTCAACACGCAATACAACTTCATTTGAAGAAAAGGCTTCACGTTTTGGGAAAACTCGTGTAACAGAAATTTAACAAATATGCCAGACTGATAATGACAACCAAATGGCAAATTTTCAAAGAAATTCTATATAAAACCTCCAAGGCTTTAATTGGCTAGACAAATTCATGAAACATAGCTTCTGAAGACTAAACGAAGGAAAAAACTTCACAGGATACAAACACTGTACCTTTGCTCCAGTGGAATGGTGTCATTTTGCGCTTTTCTGATTGATATTGGTGTCCACACCAAGAGTGGCGGAAAACACAAATCAAATCTTGGGTAAGTATTTCATGCTTGCCGCTATCTGTTTAGGAAACAAAGTATTTCACAAAAGAACCACATTCCATTAAAAGTATGTTTGTTCTGGCTGAAACATAATCATTTCCTCAGGAAGTCTGATTCAGATGAAGCATCTTAAGAAATTCAAATTGACTTTGCTTGTAGACAACTGAATGTCACCCTCATTTCTGAATTCCACGAAATGTTTTCAAAATTAACTCTGCCATTTTAGACTATGCTTTTTTTTTTTTTTTTAAGATTTATTTATTTATTTGAGAGAGAGGCGGGGAGAGGGCAGTGGGAAGGGGCAGAGGGAGAGGGAGAAGCAGACTCCCTGCTTGGCAGGGAGCCTGACACAGGGCTCCATCCCACAACCCTGAGAGATCATGACCTGAGCTGAGATCGAGAGTCGGGTGCTTAACCGACTGAGCCACCCAGGTGCCCCTAGACTATGCTTTTAAATATCAAATATGTATTATTTCATGGCCTTCACTCCCTAGTAAATGTCAGCTCCAGTTATTTCCTACATTTTAATGAACTTCTTTTGTTTATTTACAGAAGCTTCACTTTTTAAATGTGAACTTTTGAGTATATTTCTAGATCTAAATAAACCAATAGGGAGGAGGAGAGTATAGGTTTAAGAATTCAGACTCTGGGACCAGGCTACCTGAGGTCCTGTCCCAGCTCAGCCATTTATGAGCTCTGTGACTTTCCACAGGTTACTTCACCTCTCTGTGCCTCATTTTACTTATCTGCAAAGTGAGAATAATAATTGTACCTTTCGGGCACCTGGGTGGCTCAGTCGGTTAAGCATCTGCCTTCGGCTCAGGTCATGATCCCAGGGTCCTGGGATCGAGTTCTGCGTCAGGCTCCCTGCTCAGCGGAGAGCCTGCTTCTCCCTCTGCCCCTCACCCTGCTTGTGCTCTCTCTCAAATAAATAAATAAAATCTAAAAAAAAAAAAAAGTTGTACCTTTCTCAGCAGACAGTGAAGATCACAGGAGTGAACATATATATGTAAAGCACTGGGACTAGCACCTGGTACACAGTAAGTGCTCAATAAATATTAGCCCCTGTTAGCTATTGTTAGCTATTCCTGGTTTCCTAGTGTAGGCAGGGTATGCTTTGTCTGGTTTAATTGAATATTCTAGTTGATAAAAGGTTGCTATGGAGATTATTTAATAGATGAGCACTCTTGACACAGAATATAATCAAAGATGTTCAACGTAAAGACCTGGCTGGTCCTAAGTCCACAGACGTTTGGGGCTGAAGGGACATGAGAGAACATCTTGCTCGACATCTTTATGTCACGGTTGAAGACCCCAGGGCCCAAGAGCCTGAAGCCACTTGCAGAGAGCCACCGAGCAAGGCGGAGATAGTCAGGATGTGGTTGTTTCTAAAGATACTTCAGGCTCTCGGAGGGCCGTAGCAAAATTTCCATTAGGGGCACCCAGTATCATTGCACTGATAAGCCTGTTCACCGGGGCATTCTCTGCCGGTCAGTCAGGATGACAAACAGAAGCATTTACCCATTGGGAACTGTCGATACACAAAGTAAATACAGGTCAGTAAGCTGGCTCTGCTTTATAACCTCATGCTCTCGTTTATGATGCTGCTAGACAATGCTTGCCATGGGGGTCTTTCTCCATGTTTCCCTGTTAAATATCCTTCGAAAGACATTGTTTGGTTACAACCACAAGAAAAAACAGCCTGAAATATTAGAAGTAGGAGGGCCTGGCACCACCACGCCCGCACCCCTGGAACAATTTATACCTTGGGAGGTACACAGACAGGACACGCTGCAGATAATCAAAGTTTTATTTAAAATTATAGAACACTCAAAAATAAACAATATCATATGCTTGGATTTTTGTTGTGACATAGAAAAAGGCTTCCAATTACACTTAAAACCTTCAAGTTTTACCCCAACAAAGTACGCTATGCAGCCAGTCGAGGTGCTCTGAGAAACACTGCTGTCTCCAGGGGGCTGGGGTAGGAGGTAGGCTGCGGACATCCCTGCAGGGAGGTGTGCTTTTCCTACTCGGGTGGACGATTTTTCTTCTTGTTGTGGCTCTCAATGGCCCTTCTGAGTGCTTCATCCTGGATGAGATCAGACATTCTCACATCCGTGTGGCTACAGCCAATTTTGGGGCAACTGTCAAGTAGAAGAAAATCACTTAAGTTGGATGCCTTCGGCCTAAACTCTTCTCACATACAAGTATTTACATGAAGACATTTTAGCCACAAGGAGAATGTTCTAGAAATCGGGACCGATGTGCCCTGACTCATTTATTCACTGAGGGCCTACCTGAGCCTGTCCCTGCCCAGGGCCGAGAGCACAGGCAGGGGTCAAACAGGGCCCACTTCGCCTTCCAGTGAGGGACAGAGATCATCACTAAGTCACCAGAGAGTGTGCCGTGAGTTCACTCGCATTAAGTGCTCTGAAGACAAAGAAGCAGGGTCAAGGGACAGAGTGTGGGGTGAGACTTCTCTAGCTGGAGTCAGGGCAAGCCTTACTGAGATCTTATCTAGAACAAGTGCTGCGTGTGGCCCTGGCAGAGGCAGGAGCCGAGAAGGCAGAAGCTTGGTGGCCTGGAGTAAAAGAGCAAGGTCAGTGTGGCTGAGATGCCCGGGGAGAGACGGAGGGCATTTGGAGAGGGTCAGGTGGGCTTTGGATTTTATTTTATTATTAAAAATTTTTTTAAAGTTTATTTATTTAAGTAGTCTCCACACACCCGATGTGGGGCTCGAACTCACGACCAGGAGTCGCACACTCCTCCGATGGAACCAGCCAGGCGCCCCTGGATTATATTTTAAATATGAAGAGAACACCCTGGAGGGTTTGAGATAGGGGAGGGATGCAATTTGGTTTATGTTTAGGAACCCCGGCTCTGGCTGCTGAATGCAGAAGAGTAGGAGAGCCCCGCCACGGTGCGGGGCAGGGGGCTGCATGGCCGGGGCTGCAGGCGGTGGTCGGCTTCAGGGTGGAAACAGAACCTCTAGGACTTGCTGTGGGGTCAGAGGCACAGTGTAAGGGAAGAGAGGGGCTGAGCTTCATCAGGGTTGGCCCCCAGCCGATGGGCTCATTGGGGGTACCCTTTATCTCTACGGGGAGCAAGGGGGATGGAGTCAGGAGTCCCAGGTGGTCTATGTTCCCTCCGAAATGCCCACCCGTCCTCCCGGTGGAGAGACTGCGTGGGCTGGCAGAGACTCAGGGGAAAACTGTGGCTGAAGAAATCAGTGTGTGAGTCACCCATGGAAGGGGGGGAGGTACTTAAAGCCGCTGCTCTGTTTAGATGTGGCCCCCTCTGAAGGCAGCAGGCCGGAGGAAGTCACCTGATTTCCTCTCAGCATGAAGCAGACTTGGGTAGGGTAGAGTGCCCAGTGTCTGGAGTTAAGGTGACCTGGTTCTGAATATGGCCAACACCTACTTGCTCCTTATGAGACCACAGGCAACAAATGTTCCCTTCCTGAGCCTCTATGCCCTCAGATTTGAAGTGGCGGCAGAATTCCTATTTCCCAGGGCTACAGGCAACACGGTGCTCAATATTACCCCGCGTCCCCTTCACTATCTCCTAAGACTAGCATCTCTGACCATCGTTCTTCCGATACATTTTAAAGTGGCTGATCTCTCTGTATTGTGCATATATCCAATGCATACATGCACGCATTTGTGCACGCACTTGACCAGCTCTGTGCTGGGTTCTAAGCACCCAACTGTGCAATACAAATTTAGACTCCTGCCCACACAGAGCTCTGGCCCAGTGATCTGAGACAACTCTCCGAAAAGCACAGGTATTAAGACAAAAAATAACAGCTATAAGACAAGATCAAAAGTAATAAATACAAGACAAAAGATAGAAACCAGAAGCGGAAGAAAGCTGATCATGGGAACTCTGATTTGTCCAGTGGTAGGAAGCCCAACTGTTCAACATGAAGGAGAACCATCTTCTTGGCTGTTCTCTCTGGACCAAGGCATCTTTATATAAGAAAGGCATTAATCAATGTAATAGATAATATGCATGCTAACAATATTTATTTTTAAAATCATGAAATGTGCCCCATAGGGCAGGGACGTGTATTAAAATGTGACTGTAAAAAGGCCCTCATGGGAAAGAGGATCAGGTGGTCTGCCCAACTATGCATCCTTCTGCCCATCTGGCTCTGTGTTGGCGTAAGGTCTGGAGGCGCTTGAGACAGGTCCTACACTGGTTTCTCAAAGTGAATTGTTTCTTTAACTGTGAAAGTAAATAGCTGTGATTATGAGAAGGATACGGACACTTTCAAGACTTTAGAAAGGGCATTTTTTCATCACTTCAACTTCTGTGACGCAGAAATGCACCTCAAAGTAGGTCCCTGGGATGACATGTGCTGGGGTCACCCTCACTTCATACTTGTCACTTGGTGAACATGCACTGTGACGGCCGGCCTGGGGTCCTCCCCACTCCCAAGTACCAAGTCTTTAGCCCTGATGGCCAGATGGTGAATAAGCGTAGAGGGGGAAGTGGGGACTGAGGTGGGGAGGACTTCCTGGTGACATCAGCCGCCCTGTCGGTGCATGAGAGGACTCTGAGCATGTCTGACGGGATCAACCACACACTGCAGGCTCATTCCTCACAATGGGACAATGGGATGGAGCCCAGGGTGACGTGCATCCCGAACAAAGAAGTCTGACCTCACCTAAGGGATCAACTCTGGGGGACAGAGGCATTCACCCAAAAGCCCTCCCAAGGGGAGCTGACTGCCTCTTGACACAAACGCAGGCTCAAGAGTGAAAGAGACGTGGGCTCAAGCCTCTTGGCTGTGACCCTCTGGGCAAGCGGCTTTAATTCTCATGCCTTAGTTTCTTCTGCCATGAAGATGACATAGAACGTGGGGTCGCCAGGAGAAATAAGGAGGGCAATGTGCGACAAGGGTTGAGGCCCTGACTCTAGTCCGCAGCTTCTGCTCCCAAGAAGCCTGTGGAGAGGAGGCAGCCCACTGAGGGTGCTGGTGGGACATGGGCGAGCTACGATGCAAGGCTGCCATGGCAGCCTGATGAGGCGCGCTCTGCCCAGCCTGAGTGACGGTTCAGGGAAGACTTCCTGGAGGAGAGGTTGATTCGGGAGAGAAGGGAGAACCTTGTTTCTCACCCTATCTCAAATAAACAAACACAAGTTTTTCAGCTACAAAGGGTAAGACAAGGCCATAATGACATGATACTGAATCAGGGCACTCCTCCTCTGGAGAAATAACACTCTATATAAGCTTTAGTGCACTAATCCCCAGGACGTCCTGGTGAGCAAGTTAGGTGTGGCAACACCCAATCCTAAGCTCTCGAGTCATCGTTGTGCAGGAGTCAGACCTACAGGCCTCGAAAGAGAGACTGAGTCCTCAACTCGGGTCACTGACAGGGCAGAACATTCCATCAGAACATCGAGCAAGCATGAAAGTGTCTACTGAACAAAGAGAGCCCAGGTCTCAGGGGTCCCAGGAGGCTGCAGGGAACCTTGGCCTCAGTGTCAGCTCTAAAGTACAAGATTCGGAGTCCTGTGAGCTCCTGGATCTGGGTCCCAAGAATTCCAAGGTCCAATCCAGCTCTGGGAGGAGGTCTACGGATACCTCTGGAAGTCTGAGTGGGATGGGTTCCCATCATACCTAAATACACCGAGTAACTCTGTCCTCCCTCCTCTGAGTCTAAAATAACGTGTCACTAAGCGGTGAGGTAAGTAATAACAACACTGACAGTGTCGACCTTTCTAACCCTACTGCGTTCTGGAGTTCCAAAGGAGCTTTCACTTAAGTGGTTTGCTTCTCCACTGCCAAGAAATGTGCTGGTCCAGGCCTAGATTGGAATTTCCCCACCGCTTCTGTAATCCTAAGATCCTGGGAGATGCTGTTATTCTTTCTCCTCTGCAGATGAAGACATGGGGGCTCTGAGAGGCGAAATGGCCCGTTGGCCAAGAGTGAACTAGGGACAGTGAGCGCAACACAGCACTCCGCTCTTCAACGACACATCCCTACTCAACTTCATTGTACTGCACGTGCTGTTCAATGGGACTGTTGGTTAAACACAGTTCCTGTTCCTCAGCGAAAAAGGAACGACATGACTGTGGAACACTGTAAATATCTTATTACTGGGGCAATCATAAGGCAGCTCTGTTAGGGAGATAACGCACGGCCGTTATTCAGGAAATTGTTTTAACTACTGTATTTAGTGAGGGCCGAAGTCTCCACAATTCTATCCTGATTCAAGCCAGGGGAGAGAGATCTTCGCAGACACCTAAGCACGGCCAGGACGATTCCAGTCAGTGCCCAGTCATACAACGTACCTGGATTTCCAGTCTGACAAAATGTAACGTTAGAGCCATCTAGGAGGAAGGACTAAGATTTCTCAAACTGGATGTGTCACATTTTTAAACAAAGGGGACCCAGAACTGCTCCGTGGGCTCACATGCATCATGGGAAATGACACTGCTTCATGCTCAGTCAGGAAGCTCTGGAGTAGCTGATGAAGAGGCCCTGAGGTGTAATCTGCTGCCAAGTGCAGCCGGTCTCCAGGACTCTGCCCACAGCCCCGCTGCTCCTGGGACACGCGCCTCCCCTCCTTCTTCCTGTCTCGTCGGGCTACGCCTCAGCCGGCTTCCCTGGGGTCTTCTTCCTCTGACTGCCTTCTCTTTTAATGCGTGCAATGCCTTTCTGAGGGTCCACGGGTGCTGAGGGTGAGGCGGTGAGCAGAGCAGGGCTGGCCGCGGGCCCCATGCTGCCCGGAGCCAGGCCACGGTCCTGTCCTTGGTGGTTCTCAGCCGGCTCTCACCTGCCGCCCAGAGCTGCCCCTGGGCGGCAGGTGAGTGGGTTTGCCTCCTCCAGCCATTACCTCTCAGTGATGTCTTGAGCTCAGAGCTCTCTCCCGGGTTCAACACCTCACATTTTCTGGGCCTCCGGGACACTTCCAAGTGGCTGTGTCGCTAGGACCCCAAGCTGCGCCTCTCATAATCCTTCCTAAATGTGTTTGTCACTCCTGCCCTCTCTGTTGGCTAACGAGCCCGCTACCCTTCTGGAAATATCCTCCACTCCTTCTTCCTCCCTTCGACTCTCAGTTGCCAAATCCTGCTAGCTGTGCCCCCAGCATGGGCCCCACTCTCATTCCCTTCTGCCTCAGACTGTTGCCTCAGTGAGGCCCCCATCATCAGTAACTTAATCCCCTGCAAACACATTCTCACTGATGCTGTCACCTCATGCCTTGTTCATCCATCTCTTGAATTGTCTTGGAGTAACTTCCTAACCTCCAGCTTGCCTCACCTGATTCCCTCAAAACCCTGCAGTGTTGTCTCATGCCTACCGAATAATGGCGGCCAGAATGAGGGTGGCGGTGGGGGGTAAGGGTACCGTTGACTGAGTCTTACCATGGGCCAAGGACTTGAAAGTACTTCACACAGATCGTATTCAAATTTCAAACATACCAGGGAGGCAATTACCATCATTATCATCAATTTATAGATGAGGAAACCAAAGAAACCATGACATTTAACATCTCTATAATGAATCTTGACACCACTCTCCTTACTGTTCTACTGTTCTTGTCCAGAGCACCCTTCTATTCTCCTCTCACAAAGAGTAATCACGACCGTACCTTCTGACCACCAAGTAGAACAGGCTCTGAATGGGGCGAGCCTGTTGGCCAGAAGGACTCTTCTTCATCATTCTCTGAAACCCTTCTCATTTTTTTTCAAGGCCCAGTAAAAACACTACATTCTCTCTGAACCTCCCACACTTCTTCCACTTGGACTTAATTGTTACTATCAAGCTATGAGAATCTGCAGTTTGCAGAATCTGCGCTCATGTTCTAGAAGCATGACAGGAAAAAGACATTTTTCTAAATGACAAATGTTATTCGTGTAATTCCAACGAGCACATACAATTCAAAAAAGCCAAAGGACATTAGAAAGTGGAACATGTAATTAGGAAGATCCTTTTACACGTGAGCCTGTTCTTGAAGTCACCATCCCCATCCTGGGACTTGTGAGAAATGTGCTTTGTTCTCAGTGCCTGCTCTTTCCAAATGTGACTCTGGGAGAATATCATAAACTTTAAGAAAGTAAGAGTTGTGAAACAGAACTATCTGGGAATATCTATTCTCAGCAATTATCATTTTCGCAAATTAAAAGGTTTTTTTTCAGAGAATGAACACAGAAAAAAGTCAGTAGAAAGAGAAGGCTCAGAAGTCCAGAAACAAAGGAAATTATATTCACAGGGAAAACGGAAGGTTCACTAGGGAAATACAACATCTCAATTCTAAGCTGGGACTCAAAACAGATACAAATGTACTCAACACTCTTAATTTTGCAGTCATGAGGGCATTCTTCGGGGACAAAGAGGGTAAATGACTTGACTGAATGACCATCAAGATATCTAGAGTCTCAAATACCCTATCTCTAAGTCCACGCCCACAGGAGGAGTGCTGGGGAATTCCAATTCTGGGGCTGGACCAGCAAATTTCTGGGTGATGGAGAAGCGAGCCACACATCAAAGTGACTGTTATCAGAAGTCCATTGAGAACTGGTCACACCTGCAATTCCATTCCTACGTCAAATCTGCGATAAGAGCACGAGAAATGCCAAACTGAATTATAGTGAGTCTAGCCAACCCAGGATTCCATGTTATCACAGGAATGGAGCCACGGTCCTCCAAGGTTGTGTGCCAGAGGGGTAGGAATGCGTGGGTGGGGGGTGGGCAGGGGGTGGAAATACATATAAAATACAGGTAAAAGGAAGATGTTCCAAACATTCCAATTGAAAAAATTTTTTTTCTCACTGAAGTGATTCATAAATTTACTTGAACCTTTCAGAAAGTTATTTAAATAATTAAAGATATGAAAGGTTTTCCCTGACAATTCAATCTCGATCAAGACCTCTGGATACAAATCTTATCTCGGAACGTTTTAACCAAGTTACCTGTATCGCAGGATGCAAAAGAATTTGCCATTCCTTCTTGTGTAAGTACATACAGAAGGGGAAAAAGAAATCTCTTAGTATCATAGTTCCCCTTAATCTTTTCTCAGGCTATAGCACAATTTCATGAACATTCCTATTAATTAATGATGAAACTTGCACCCAATTCCTTTTTCTCCTGTTTCAAAGGTGTGGCTGAAGTTGCTTCAGCTTCTTCCTGAGCAGACTACTCATTTTTCCGTCGTGTATTGTTTTTCCAGAAAGCCGGCTTCCGTGCTTACACCAAGAGGGAGGTGGGTGGGCTTTAGGGGGGACATGGAAGTGTCTTTTTGTCTAGCGTGGGCACACCACCTCTGACTGACCGCCACTGGGAAGGCTCACTTCCCTTCCGGTGCCGACTCACCAGGCCTTTTTCTTCCGCTTGTGCTTGGACTCAATCATGCGCACAATGGCTTCCTCCTCATAGGTGTGGCCACACACTTTATTTTTCACCGGCTTCTTCATTTCCACCTGCAATCAAGGAGACATTCAGCTTTCAGGAATGATAATGATCCACTTCCAGTAACTTCTCCAAGTCACCAATTACTTAGAACTGTTTTTTCCTCATCTGGGGGCTTCCCGTGCTCAACCTCGCAGTCTCGTGGCTCATTGATCGTAGATCATTGTTGGGGCAGATGGCCACAGAGGAAAATGCAGGGAGACCGTGGCACCAATGTCAGCTGGCTCGTGGGCCAAGAATTTCCTCCTCGATCCCTCAGGGCACGGTTGACTGAAAAGTCTTGCCAGCCCGGGGAACCTCCCCCATAGCCTCCTGGACCTCATCACTTTCCTTTCCTCCCTCCTCACCCGAGATGTGAAATCAAGTTAGAAAGCAAACATGAGTCTTGTGCCTCTATGAAGTGAATTGCTTTGTCTTTCTGGGAAGGAAGAAGGAGACAGTACCTGTGTAATGGGGCAGATGAAGTTGGTCTGACTTTGGGTCACAATCATATCTTCATCAACTCCTTCTGTTCCGTCAGCCTCTCTATCGGCTTGAAGACCATCTAGAGAGGAAAAGGGAAGTCGCTGAGCCACGTTGGTCTAACATTGTGCCAAGGACAGGAGGGAATGGAAGGAAGGAATGGAAGGAAGGCAGGAGGTTAATGGTTTCTCAGGGTCTGTTGGGTGGTAGGCAACCTTGCTAGGCACTTGGATGCCCGTTAACTCTTCTGCTCTTAAGAGAATCCTGCAGGGTAGGTAGGATTCTGCCCATTTTTGATAAGGAAACAGACTCAGAGCAGTGAGATACCTTTTTCAAAGAATTAATTTGGGAGGGAGCACTGTCCAGTAATCAAGAGTGTGGCTTTGGAGTCAGAAGGGCCTGGTTATCTCTTTCACTTCCAGCTGGGAGACCTTGGGCTAGTAAGATCTTTTTCGTAAAGCCTCTACTTTATAGCTTTGTTGCAAAGATTAAAAGAGATGAAAAATGTAGCATGCTTTGCAAAGCCCCTAGCACAAGGAAACATTCAATAAAGGGTAACTACTATTAGCTAGCTCAGGGGTTCTCAAACTTTTTGGTCTTAGAATACTTTTATACTTTTTGATATTACTGAGGACCCCAAAAAACTTATTTGGAGTTATAGTTACCAATATTTGCCACAGCAGACATTAAGACTAGGGATTTTAAAAATATGCATTTATCAATTCATTTAAAAAAACCACAACTCCTGGGGCATCTGGCTGGCTCAGTCGGTAGAGTATGTGACTCTTGATCTCAGGGTTGTGAGTTCAAGCCCCACGTTGGGTGTAGAGATTACTTAAGTTAATAAAACTTAAAAAAAAAAAAAAACCTCCACTGCATGTTAACATAAATGATATTTTCAAAACTAAAAGTAATTATATTTTCCAGAACAACAATAAAAGAGTTTGAGACAAGAGTGGCATTGTTTTTACATTTTTGAAAATATCTTTACTGTTTTGCTTAATAGAAGATAGTTGGATTTTGAGGGGACCTGGGTGGCTCAGTGGGTTGAGCGTCTGACTCTTGATTTCGGCTTGGGTCGTGATCTCAGGGTCGTGAGATCAAGCCCTGCATTGGGCTCTGTGCTCAGCAGGGAGTCTGCTTGAGATTCTCTCTCTCCCTCTGCCCCTCCCCCCACTCTCTCTCTCTAAATACATAAATAAATAAAATCTTTAAATAAGTAAGAAGATAGTGGGATTCTGGTATCTGTCTATGCATTCAATCTGTTGTGATGTCATGTCATGTAGCCTCTGGAAAAATACACTTATGGAAAGAGAGAGTGAAAAAGACAAGTGACATCTTAGTATTATTATGAAGATAATTTGGACCTCGTGGGTACCCGCAAAGGCCTTGGGAGAACCCTAGGGTCCCTGGCCCACACTTTGAGAACTGCTGAGCACATCATGGTAAGGCTGCCTTTGGAGAGCCTATGTGATTCTGAAATTTATGTTCTTTTCATTTCATCACACTTGCTCCTTACTGAGAGCAAACGGATGATGGATGGCTTCTGAATGGGATAATGAGACCAAGGATCTCATGTGAAAGCCTTTCTTTCTGGAGCAGGGAGACATCATTTTGCACAGACATCAAAGATCAATAGCTTTTTAAATGTAAGTGTTGACAGTGTCTTCCTTCCTCTTTCTCCCCTGGCCCCCCCTTTCCTGTCCTTACTGCCTTTTCTCTCCCCTTCCTTCTTTCATTCTGGCAAAATAACATCAATGATAATAATTGTTTTGTTTTTAATGTGGGAGGGAGAACCCTTGTCTCAGGTTCAGATGGTCCTGCACACCGTTCTGTTCCTAAAACTGACGGCCCGGGCCTCCCACCTTGGCCAGATGGAATGCCTGTCCAGAAAAGTACCACTGGGGGCAGGAAAAGAGCCACAGAATGCTCGTTCAAGGTCACCCAGTGAACTAATGGCTGGCACCAGGGATTCTGCCCCTAGCTACTCTGTTTTTGTAGGGGTTACACCTTGTTTTACAGACTACATGTCAGCTTCTTGTGTTTTCCTAGAGAAATGTCCCTCAAAGCAGCTCTCATTCCTTGAAGAAGGCAGGAGTGGAGACCTCAGAGCATAGGACTTCCCAGGCAGGGCATTTTTAACCATTGGCCACTCAGGTACTGTGCCTTCTAGCTTTTCAAGGACCTGTAAATATGTCTGAGCCCTTGAAAATCATTTGTTGGTTTCAGAACAGGAGAACCACAAAACTGGATTAATAAATGAAAAAGATTGACAAAATGTGATGTTAGATTAACTTCATTAATTGCTGACTTGGGGGGCGCCTGGGTGGCTCAGTTGGTTAAGGGTCTGCCTTCAGCTCAGGTCATGATCCCGGGCTCTCCGCTCAGCGGGGAGTCTGCTTCTCCCTTTCCCTCTGCCCCCCCACCCCCACACCAGCCAACTTGTGCTCTCTCTCTCTCAAATAAATAAATAAAATCTTTAAAAAAATTGCTGACTTGGTAATCAAAAATATTTCATTTGGAAGCAATATGTAGGCTGGATTTAGGTTTGAGCTTAATAATTCCCAGGTATGCTAAGATAATTGCTGATAAATAAATAGCCAATTATAAGTTACTTGTAACCAACCTATGTCCAAAGCAAAACTATGAAGATATTTTCAAAAAATTCTGTTGACGGGCGCCTGGGTGGCTCAGTTGGTTAAGCGACTGCCTTCGGCTCAGGTCATGATCCTGGAGTCCCAGGATCGAGTCCCGCATCGGGCTCCCTGCTCGGCAGGGAGTCTGCTTCTCCCTCTGACCCTCCTCCCTCTCATGCTCTCTGTCTCTCATTCTCTCTCTTTCAAATAAATAAATAAAATCTTTAAAAAAAAAAAATTCTGTTGGCAATAAAAGTATATTTAATGTGGAGGTATGTTTGCTGTGATGTGGGATGGGACCTATGAAGGGTTTTTGTGCGTCCCAGGACCCGTCTTTCGTATTCACAGAGCGAAGAATTAGACTCCTAGAGGAATCCTTCATCAACCCAGTGGTTGTTCACAAGGGCTCAGGAAAGGTGGACAAGGAGCAAAGTCAAGGAGCAGAGCTAAGAGCGTTCTGTCTCTTTAATTCACTTTCTTTTTTTTTATTTTTTTTAAAGATTTTATTTATTTATTTGAGAGAGAGAGAATGAGAGAGAGCATGAGAGGGAGGAGGGTCAGAGGGAGAAGCAGACTCCCTGCCGAGCAGGGAGCCCGATGCGGGACTCGATCCTGGGACTCCAGGATCATGACCTGAGCCGAAGGCAGTCGCTTAACCAACTGAGCCACCCAGGCGCCCTCTTTAATTCACTTTCTAAAACCTCCTCCTGTGGGCGGCTACTGCCAACTTCTGATTGTGTGTTTGGTAGTCAAAATTCAGGTCCCTCTTTGTCCATTTCTTACACAGCTTCTTCTGAGCTGATGGCAGATTATTTTTTTCCCTAATGGCATTTTTCTGACTGTAGATGTGATACTGTAGAAGTCACCAGAAACTCTGTTAGATGAATAACAGAGTTCTGCCAATGGGAAAGGCTGTGGGTTTGTTTTTTATTTTCTATTTTTAAATGTAAAAGGTAGAGGAAGAAGCAAAGCACAGCTCGAATGCAATGGCGACCACTAAGGAAGGCTGAGTGGAGAACTCAGAAACTGTAGGTGGCTATCAACATCCGTGATCATGAAAGAAAGTAACAAAAGTAAGACGGAGGAAGAATGCCAACAGTGAGTAATAGTTCGCGGACCGCGAGTCTAAAAAGAGAAAGATCCTCAATAGCTAAACCTCTCTTGAGATAGAACATTTCCTCACCTGAAATCGATATTTATAGAAAGTGATATTAATGTTGGGATCTCTGATGTGCTAATAGAAGGTCACATCTGGCAGTAAATATCAGTCACACTCATTTAGTTGATCCAAAGATAAGACTTTTTGATAAGCTTGGTAAAGGAAGACTGGAGAGAAAAATATAGATCATCTACTAGAACCATGTAAGTTTTATTTATTTTTTATTTTTTTAAGATTGTATTTATGTATCTGACAGAGAGAGACACAGCGAGAGAGGGAACACAAGCAGGGGGAGTGGGAGAGGGAGAACCAGGCTTCCCGCTGAGCAGGGAGCCCGATGCGGGGCTCGATCCCAGGATCCTGGGAACGTGACCTGAGCCGAAGGCAGACGCTTAACGACTGAGCCACCCAGACGCACCACGTAAGTTTTAAAGCTGAAGTTATCTATCCTAATTCTCTCAAACACCTGAGAAATCTGAAATCTAAAGACATTATAGATTTTGTTCAAAGGTAGGCAGGGATTTAGTAAATCAGCGCACGGCTCTGTTTTCTTGGCCTGCTTAATTTGAAGCCTAAAACCAGTGTGTAGGTTCTGGGAGTCACCCTTTCCTCCCCCAGATTATTATTTTATTAATAACAGCACCTCAAGTTTACCGTCTTCTACATTGTAGCCACTGGACTGAGCACTTTAAATATATTATCACATTTAATCCTCGCAAAGTACCCTCTGGTATAGGCCAGAAAACTTAAGCCTCACAATATTTTTAGGGCAACAGTAGGAAATAGCGATATTATAATAAATAATAAATAAATAAATAAGTGGATTAAATCAATTTAATCATTATTAAAGAGATCACACTTTTCCTTATTATAAAGTGAAAAGCAAGAAAATTAGTCATATTGCATTCCACGTACACACACAGGGTATGTTGTTAGAAGTACGTGTCGGCTGTCAACGTGTGATCTGGTGGGCAAATCTCAAATCCCCCCCTTCTGTCCCTGCCTGGGAGGGAGGGTACCCAAGCCACGTGCAGACGGCGGAAGTGCAGACAGGACTTAATGTTAGAGAGGTACCCATAAGGGATGTGTCAGGGTGTGAGTGAGTAACTTGGACATGATTGCTTCGGATGTCATAAAATGAACGTGAAGAGGAAAGAGAAACCACGGAAATGCTTGAAGTAGTAACCAAGTGCACAAAGAATTCCAGAAGTCTATGAATATTCCCCTGGGATGTAAAGTTAGGGGGTAGAGAGGGCATCTATTGAACCCCAAGATGTGGGTTCATCATCAGTCAGTTATGATGGAGAATGAAGAGCTAAACGGCTCTGCCTTCAGTCGTCCCCAGTCAGCCATCATCCTTCTAGCTGCTCAAGCCAAGACTTTTGGAATTATTCTTAATTACTCATTTTCCTTTGTTCCCCACATCGAGCCTTACTGGCAAGTTCTGTTGACTGGTTCTAAACTATATTCCCTAAGTCTAAATCGAGTAAATCTAGCCCCTTCTCTCGATTTCTACCATATCCCAGTCCAAACAACTACGGCCTCCTGCCCAGACCTCTGCAGTAGCCTCCTACCTAGAATCTCTGCTTTGAAAAGGGTCGTAATGCTCCCACACTCACTTCCTGCAGTGGCGCTCACAGCCAACCTCCCCGACCAGTCTCCCTCTCACCCACCATGCTGGACTCACACTGGTCTTTTCTCTGTTTCTGGAACATGCCACTCTTTCCTGTCTTTGGGCCTTTACACTAACCTGACTGGAATGTTCTTCCTGCAGATCTTTGCTTTTCCTACTCCTTCTTGTCCTTTTAAAATGTTCATTTTAGTGTTATCTCTCTGGAGAGGCCTTCTCTGATGTCCCAAGCTAAAAGAGGCCACCCAGGCATGCTCTCGCACATTACTGGGTTGTGACTTCACAAGGCACAAATCCATAAGCGCTGTTTTCGCCTATCTCCCTCCCTTCCTCCTTTCCCCTCCCCCCATTCTCTTCCAGGAAAGCAGGGACTTTGTTGTCTTGCTCACTGGTGTTTCCTAGAGTCTAAATGTCCTTGGCGTGTAGGAGTAGTTCAATCAACATCTGATTAGTAAAGCGCTTCATCTGACAAGGCAAGGGTGGGCATATTTTTCACCAGGATGTACTTAACATATTTAATAGAAGTGGCAACACATACACATACACACACACACACACACACACACACCCTTGCACAATGATGATTTTTATAGCTTTTAAGCAAATAGCAGAGACTACTTCACTCCAGCTTGGGGTGCAGCCTTGGACCCTGAATTACATGTCAAAGGCAGGAAGTAAATATAAGTTTTACAATTATAGTAGGCTGTGTGGTAATTATAAAGGAGAGTCCAGACATGGTCTTGTGGTCAGAAAATACATTGGGTCCTGGCCACACACAGCCCTAGCATTAGTCATTTGTCTGTCTTCAGGCATCCCAAATTTGGCTACCAGTAAGACAGCTTTATGCCAACTGGGAATAAAAGTTGATTACTGTGTGCTTTTTCAATTAACCCTGAACATTTTTCTAAAAGTACTTTTCTCTTGAACGTTAGTAGCATATGAAGAAAATACTTTACAAATATTTCCTGCCTGCTTGAAATGCTTATTGCCCTGTCCAGATTACTTTCCTTGCACGATTCTAGTACAGCGTATTTGGAGAGGCTGAGCCAGCACAGGGAAGATTTGGGGGGCCTCCCTAATTGGGCAAAAGAACACAGCTAGATAGCTACAGCATTTCAAACTGTTTCTGCACGTGGGTCTAGGCCAATTCCGGACTGTTTCTCCTGCCCCATAACCTGTAACCTACGGCTGGGTCTAGGAGTGGCCCCACCTGTGAACTAGGGCTGAGACTCTAAGTAGAAAAAAAAGTACGTCAGCACGCCCAGTCCTTTCGGCTTGGAATTAAGAGCAGTGTGTGTGTGTGTGTGTGTGTGTGTGTGTGTGTGTATGGTTTTGTGGTCCACTCCACTGTACTCCTGATTGTCCAGCATTGTCTCTCAGTTTCTTCCTGAGACAGGTGGCCTGTCCTGAGCCCACTAGCTGTTTGGTTGGGCCAACCTGCCACTGAACAAACGGACTCCTAGTTTCCAACAGTCTCTGGCTCTGGTTCAGACTCTGTGTGTGTGTGTGCGCAGCTTTTGCAGAATTAAGATGCAGATCGTGTCCAGAGAGGGTCTACATAATTAAAGATTTCCAAGATGTCATAACCTTCACAGGACGGCAAAATTCAACAAAGACTGAATTGATACAATTCAATCAGAACACTGGCTAGAACATAATAAGGACCTAGTAAATGTCATGTATCATATAATATATGTTTATTATAATCAATGTTACATACTTATATAATTGTAAATTGTTACTGCCATTATTATTTTGACCACTACCATGTGCCAGGTACTGTCCCTGGTGTTGGCAAAGAACAGTCCTTGCCCGCAGGGAGCTCAGTCACAAGGATCTTATATATATAATACAAAGTAGTCTTGGGAGGATTATGCATATACAAGATACCAGCAAAGAAGCTCCCAGGATTGAATAGGGTTTGCCTGAGAAGCTCATATCTGATCTGTATCCCTGAGAAGGTACTTTCAACCTACATTTCTGAAGCAATTCTGCTGCCCCCCCTTCAAAGTGAGCATTTCACTCATAGCCACCTCAGGTCAACATTCTGACCAATGTTCTTCCTTTCCTTGGCTGTAATCTGTATTCCTCTCAGATTCTATGTACTTGGAGAAGCTATCCAATCCAACCCAATCCAACCCGGTCCCTGCAATGAAGCTCCTTCTTTGAAATCCGGTAACACCTGCTGTCTGTACTGTATTCTTAGCTTGAACTTCTTCATTCTTCAGTTGTTTCATGGAGATAGAAGCTGTTTTCCAAGTAGGCCGAAAGCTCCTTGAAGAGAAGCACTGTGTGTTCAAGTCAAGCCAACTCAACGCAAGCTGCATTTATTGAACATCTGCTCTGTGCCAAACACCACAAAAATGCCAGGCGCAGACGCGGAGAGGATTAAGATCAGGTCTGGTAGGAGAGACAGTTACAAATACTAACATTTTGCGCAATTAATGTAATCATAATAATGTGTTTTGAATAAAGTATGCAAGTAACCTAGAGGATCTCTGAAGGTGGGATGAGGAACGAAGATGAACCTCCAGGAGAAAGTGATGACCAAACCAGATTCTTCTGGGAGGTAAGAAGTGGGAACTACTGTAATTAGGAACGTGGGCTCTGGAGACAGCCCGCCTAGGTTCAAATCCTGGTTGCATTGCTTTATTAGCAGGGTGCTCTTGGGCAAGTTGTCTTTTCTTTGCTTCAGTCTTCTCAGCCGTCAAATGGAGCTAATAATCATACCTACTTCACGGAGCTGTATGAGGATTCAATGAGTTGATCTATGAAAAGTTCTTGGAACTTGGAATGGTATCTGGCAAATAGCAGGTGATCAGCAAATACCGTTATGATTATTAATATTATTATTACTCAGAATTCCCACAGAGCTAGCGTAGAGTGGGTGTGTACAACATATATGCTCAATTAAGTAAAGATCACGTGCTATGGAGTCACCCCAAGAGAAAGGGCATGACCGTCCAATCCAGGACTCGAAATGGGATGAGCACTTCCATGCCCCAGGGCAGAGTGAGGCCTGCACAAGCCCACTTGTACTTGGCTGACACAGCACTATCAACATCTTCAATCTGCTGTCCGCTCTCACTTCCATGGCTCTTCCAACACACCCTCCCAAGATCTTGAAAGCAAACCGAACGAACAGTTACAGATTATTTTTTCCAAGTGAGCCGACATTTTAATAAGATGGACCCCTTCACATTATCACGTACTTGTTAATTTACCTACTCTTGTTCTGGACATATCCTTTGTCCTTGGCTGACGTCATGTGTTAACTTGCCTCCATTTATTTAAATACAGTCAAAATATGGCATATGTCAAACTATGAAGGTTTTATTTATTTTTTTAAAAGATTTTATTTTATTTGAGAGAGAGAGCGAGAGAGTGCCCACGAGCGGGGTTGGGAAGCAAAGGGAGAGAATCTCAAGCAGACTCCCTGCTGAGTGTGGAGCCCGACGTGGGGCTCGATCCCAGGACCTTGACATCATGACCTGAGCCGAAGTCAGATGCTTAACCAACTAAGCCACCCAGGCGCCCCACAAAATATGAAGGTTTTAAAATAACAGAACCCAGTGCATTGTACCGGTGGGGCAAAAACCAATCCGTCAAGATCTGATCATACAGTATCCATTTTAAGCCAATAAATACTGAAAATCTCCCCAAACTCTGTACTTGCATTTAGTGCTTCTTATAGGATAAGGTTTATAAATGATCTTCTCTAGGTTACCAAGCAAAATCAGGGGACCTAATGTACACATTCTATTTCTTTGTTTTGGGCAATTAACTAGAAAACCATAGGATAGGAAAAGCCTGACTAGCTAGCACTGGGAGGGTCTACAACTCTTATTAGTTATTCACATCCATGGTAGAGTACGAAGCAAGCACAGATCAGAAGGTGAGAAATCCCTTTCAGGCTCATCTGATGTATTCTTTATTTTGGAGGGTTGGAAATACCACCCATCCAGGCATCCAAGACGGTACATGCGATTTGTTCATATACCCTTTCCCATCTCTGTCTTAAAACTTTAACAAACTTCACTCTGTCTCTTCCCCTCTGTTCTCACTGCTTCTGTCCTAATTCAAGCCCCTGGCATTTCCTATTTAGAATATTACAAAAAGTTCTTCATTTATCTCTCTGCCTCAGCCTCTCTGCAATCTAGTCCCCCCTCTCTCGGTAGTTATCTTTCTAAATCCATGGCCTCCTAAACGTGACAAGACTTCATTAGCTGGCCCAGAGCATCTTCGCCTCCTTCTGCCATCCACCTCAGTCCCATCCCGCATATCCACCCCAAACTGATGACTGCCCACACTTGCCGTGGTCTTCTGCACCTCTGCTAGCCCTTCACCGAGCAACCTCTGACTACTCTTCAAAGTCAGTATTTCCTCGGTCAAGTCCCAAAGCAGACGTGATTCCTCCTTCAGCCTCCCGAGTGTCTTTGTACACATGGTGATCATCTGTTTACTTCTCTACCCTCCTCTCACACTGAATTCCTTAAGGGAAGGAACTCTGCCTTATTGATCTTCGTATTTTCAGGGAGTCCAGGCAAGGTGCAAGGACTTAATAAATGTTCAGTGAACACTCGGTTGCTGAAACAATTGCTTTGACTATTATAATATAGAAATTGATAAGATGAAAACAGTGAAGAAGACTGTTTTGAAGGCAAATAGTGTGGAATAAGACAACCTGGTCCTTGATCTAATTACTAATTTTCCAGAAGGGGGCCATAGGACACTACCTAGGTCATGCCACTCTATATTTTGTGTTCCACGTCTGTGCAAAAGCAAATTACCAAAATGCAAGAGGACAGAGGTCATATTCCAAGAAAGAAATCATTCCACATGATTGGTTCTGATTCTGTCTGCCCCAAGCCATCTACGTTCATAGGAAAGTATAACAATCAGTCATCAAACGTGAAAATTATCTTGCATTTGCTGAATTTCCCCAGGTAGGGCAGAGTGTCCATGCAATCATGTTCAAGTCCAGCAGTTCTTATAACAGAGCAACACTGGGGAAATCTCCTTATCTGACGGACTAAATTTAACTGAACTATGGCATCACCACTCACAAGATCTGATAGTTATTGAAAACGATCTTTACTGTCGGAAAATGCTTATGTTATAACATGCGGTGGAAAAATGAGCTTCAAACTATATATGTAGTATGATTAATTAATTTTGAAAAATGGGATAGAGAAAGAGAATGACACAAGAATGTCCCTCATGTCCCTGTGAGCGGATGGTACAGGAATCAGGGAAGACATCTAAGATTTCTGAAGAATAATTATCTAGCTCTCACTTTCCATATCTAGCACTCTTCATGAGACCAAGTAATATGTATGAGATACATGGAACTGACAGCAATGGGGATGGGATGGATTTGTTTATTTGATTTGTCAAACTGAAACAAATTATGAAATCAAGTCCAGAGATCATAACATTAAAAAAAGGAACTTTAGAGTTTATACTTGCTCAACTTTAAAACTGCAGAGTTTCAATTTTGGGTAACACAGGGACTATGACACCATTGCAAGCCCTGGTATTTTCTAGCTGTATGATCCTAACAACATTTGTACTATTTCAAACTTGTCTGCTCCCCTACAAGGCAATAATACATGGCAATTTCATGTCTATCATATCTTTTCCCCCCGGCCTCTCATTTCAGAGCTCCAGACAAAATAATAACCAAATACCTGAATAGAACAGGAGGCTTTAATAATAGAATAAAGTTGGGGCTACTATCGTACTTAGTTTTATAAAGTTTCTCAAAATTCAATGACATTTGTATCCCCCAAGGATAAGAGATGAAGAGCCACGGAAGGCATCCATTTAGGGAGAAAGCTCAGAAAGGGAAGCTCTTGTGTCACCAAGTGATGCCAGGCCTGGAGTTGGATCACATACCCGATGGGGTTGTTACAAAATGCCACAGCATCTTGGTGATAATTAAATATGCTTACTTTCCCTTTTTACTTGCATTTGATGAGGAGTACCAACATTTATTTTTGATACATTTAAAAATTCGTTTTTTATGATGGCACAATGTAGTCATGTTAAAAAAAAAAAAAAGACAGAAGAAAAGAAAAAAATAATGAACGAACAATCCCCAAAGTGTACTCAATATGGAAGAAATTTAAAAAAGGTCAGAGCCTGAGGGTCCAAATCTAGTGAGGCTTAACGATGCTGTCAGCAACAAAGTCAGCAAAGCCACCCAAATGTAGCTCAGCTCCCCAGCTTGCAGAGTGCTCGGAGCCAATCAGGGCAGGCCTAAACTTCCAACAGTAATGAATCCATAGACGCTCTGGTCGGCCTGGACATCTGTTTTCAGTTTGCAGGGTCTTGTCTGAAGTTAGTCTAACAGAAAACATACCAAAAAAAAAAAAAAAAAAAAGCCTGCCAAGTGGAAAGAAGAGAGAGGGAGAGAAAGGGAGAAAGAAGAAGAGGAAGAAGGAGGAGAAGGAGGAGGAGGGGGTAGGGAACGGAGGGAGGAAAGGGGGAGAAGCAGACAGACAGGAAGGAAGGAGCTAAGGGATGTGGGAAATCTTCAATACCACAGAGCCCAAGGAAAGGCACCTCCACTTACATACCCTAGCACCAAGTCCTGGTCCATAAGCCTTCCTTCCTCTCCCCACATCCCGCCCCCGCACCCCCCCCACCCCCGCCGCCCTTCACTTTCCACCCTCTTGCAAACCTTTCCCGCATGCAAAGGAAGACATGACTTCAAAATCGGGATCAGCTTAGGACATAGCTCTTGTGAATGTGTACAATAGATCTGAGTCATTTGTTCGTTTTGTAAACATGAAGAAATCACACTTTTAAAACTTCCTCCTTCATGACATTCGTAGCACTTGATGATATGCTTAGCATGGAACATTTACCCTTTTCCTTACCCACACCCATAGTGTCAAGAGGGACAGAGTTTCTCTCTCACTGAGAGCTCATATACTGCAGGGCAGGTGGCAAGAGGGAGCCGGAGAGGGAGGAAGAAGCAGCATTCAGAGCACCTGTGGTGTCCATGAGTCTAGGCCGAGCCACACAGGAACACAGAGAACTGAGGAGCGGCTCAGGAGAGTGAATGCCTTCCTTTGGGGAACCTTCCCACTCAGGGACCCCACCCCCACCCCCACCCTGGACACTTAACACATCATAGGTGATTATCTGTTTATGTCACGGTCTCCCGCAACTCAAAACCAGGGACCGCTTCTGTTCATCTCTGTATCCCTAGTGCATGGTGCATGGTGGGGGCTCAGTGTCAGGACATGGAGTTCAATCTTAAGGGGTCCCTGGTGGATCAAAAATTGTTCTGTTCCTTGCCTAGCTCTTTTGCAGAGAAGGGTTTCAATGCACAACCCAGAGAAGAGTTCTGTAAGGCGTGGACTTCAGGAGGGTGGGTCAAGCCCAGATATAGGTACCACTTGGCTCTGCCATAAATTGAGGGATAGGTGTTAAATTTCCTGGAGGCTGCCACTCTTCGTGTCTATTTCGTTAGGACACGGGAAGAGGAGATAAAATGCTTTGCCCTCATTAGAGGAAAAAACCTAAATGCATCAAAGCAGTAACAGAACCATCTTGGGTAAGGAGATAGTTTCTGAACTATAACCAGCAGGGTGACTGGATGATCTTGGTTTTCATTTTCAAAGCCCAGGGGGAGTCAAGTCTCTGCACTCCAGTGTATAGTCCACATCCATTCATAAGCTCCAGAAGATCCCATTAATGTGAGTAAAAGAAGAGAGTGGTCAGCAGGGACAAGACAAAGGAAGTAAGGAAAGAGAACAAGAGGAGAAATGAAGGCTCTCGGGACCTGCTTTACAAACTCAACAGAAAAATATAAAGATCTCAAACAACTCCCCTTCTGAGCTGAGGACTATGCTGTGGGCTTAAAGCCACACTCTCCAGCTAGGAGCGGGGGTCTAATCTAGATTGGGGGTGAGTGGCGAGAGAGCACCAAAGAGTGGTCCATATCCCCCAACATCGCAGGACAAGGTTATCTTACAGCTCTTCCATTGCCCTGACTACAATTCTCTTCCTTTGCTAAAAAAGGTCTCTTAAGACAAAAGAAAAACATGGTGGGCCTACTGGTTGGGTGACTGGAGAAGCCTCTCTCTCACTCTGACACCCTTGACCATGAGGCCCTCCAGGGTAAAGGGAGCAGGGGATTCAAGAGCGAGTAAAGGAGGCAGCCTCAGACACTTGAAGGGAGAACATCAAGGAGGCAGAGAAATTACGTAGGGGAGGTAATGAGCACACTAATTATAGGGGTCATAATGAGGAGCAATGGAATGAAATTAAGGAAAGGAAAATGTTAATTGTCAGGAAAAACTTTCTTGGGCCCACTGAGGGAGAGGTGAATTTCCCGTACTCTTCACACAGACCGGAGGCCATTCAGCTTAACAAAGCTGGTTCAAAACGAGCTAGAAATAATTTAGAGGGAATTTTATTTTTGTTACCAAAAGCAGACTAGGTTACTTGATGACACACAGAGGCCTCTTGTATCTAATTTTATCACTTTGTTCTCTATTCTAAATTAAATAGTAAAGTAGCAAATGATAAAAAAGCCTATGACTCTTTCATTCCAGAAATATGATTCAACATCTAAGGAGATCAAAACTGGCAAAGTGAGAACAAGTAAGAAGAATGGAATACAGTCAAACATGCTTCAATTTACAACAGATTTACAGAGACCTAACTACAAAGGAATACTAAAAATAGGGCTTGTTTCTCCTACTTTCCAGAACAAATTCAGTTACTGTTATTTTTCAGAATTGATACCAAGACGGCAATTAAACCTAATCACTGTCAGGAGCCGGCAAAGAGCATTAGCTTTCAAAGTTGAACCCAGTTTCATAATGACATCGAGTAGCATTCTCAGTACAGTTGGGACAGCTGAACCCTGGAGACTAGAGAACTGGAGGCTTAGGGTCAGGAGTAAAACGTAAAGAAAATGTCTTTTCTCTTCTTCATTTAGGAGCCCAAGGTGTGATTCATGCAACTTTCATCTGGTAAATGTCTGCCAAGCTCCAGATTTCCTGGGCCCAGAGGATAGTAAGTCCGGGGGGGCTGAAACAGGCAAGTAAACACATGCCCACAGCCTAGTGTGTTGCCCCACAGCATGGCTGTGAGCATGGGGGGGCCACGGGAGCCCGGGGGGGCTTCCACACGGGACTGCAGGGGGCGACAGCGGCGCTGAGAGGAATCCTGAAGGAAAAGGAGGTAAGAGGAGCAAAGGCCAAAGTGTGAGAGAAAGCGTGCTTGCCTTTCTGTTCTTCTCAGTGACTCCGATCACAGGGACAGATCTACCCTGGCATGCACGTTCGAACAAATTAAGCAAGAAAAGCATTTTAAAGTCAGGTGTTCTTATATTACTTGGTATGTTCCCAGTATTCTGTGTGACTGAGGAACGCTGGGGGAGAGGAAGCTCGGAGTGGATGGGACACACGCAGACCTGAATGACACAGGGACTGCGAAGCAGTGACCAGTGACCCTTCTGCAGCAGCAAGGTGTCAGGGCACTTTTGGAAATTTATCCTCTCCGTTATGTGAATTACAAACATGTAACATTTTTAATAAGAGCTTAGGGTAAGTCGTATCTGGTGACGCTCTGTGCCCTCCCCAGTTTGTCTGCTCATCTTTGCCCTTCATGTCAACTATAAATTCAGGGCTAGAGCTATAAATACATTTTCAGAGAATCCTTTAAAAACCTTTGGTCTGATTTCAAATCCTAAGATGTCTTAAGCACTGGGATGGCCTGATCGAATCCTTACCAAAAAAAACTTTTCCATAAACATTCAATTTCACCATACATACTCTATTACTCCTGTAATACATTTCACTTATTAAAATTCGACTACTGACAACAGACACTGTATTTTGAAAGGACAGAGAGCCCGCAGGCAGATTTAAAAGTAGAGTTTACAACACTCAGGGCTTTATAATGCAGGCTTTCATCTTGTACAATATTAACTATATAATTGCTAACTTGATTTTTCTTTCTTTTCTGTATTGCTTCTGAGACCCTGATGGAATGTTCGCTGCCATTGCTAATGAAATTCAGAAAAGGACCATCGGTCTTTTTTACTCTGCTTGGGAATTTTGATGCAATAGATATTTGCACATTGCTGTCAGAACAAATAAGATTCCTTATTCCTACGTGCAAAGGGAACATGGCTTTTCAGAGGAAAAGTGAGAAGAAAAGTCAAGCAAAGGGGACTTTAGGAAATCTGGCAGGAAGAAACTTTTGTGTTCTGTTGATCTGATTGTATGAGAAGTATTTTCAAGAGCTTTTATATAATAGGCAAATTTTCTTTTTTTCAACAAACATCTAGGGTAGAAAAACACAATGCCTCTAAGTCAACTGTTTGCCAATCACAAGAAAACAGTAGTTTGGTGGAAAGTGCATGGGAATGACTGGCAGTTCCCAGCTCTGCCACCAATCAGCTATGTGACCCGGGAGGTTGTGCCACTTATGTGTTGTTTTTGACCTTGTTCTCTCTACTACCTGAAAAATAGGAGGAGAGGGCAGAGTCTGCAGTCTCAAAAACCTATCCATTTTCAATCCTTTATTCAGAATTTTACCCAGAGAGGAATCAGACTATGGGTTTCATTGAATATTTAGGTGGCCAACTCAAGTGACTCCTCACACTGATCTCAAGGTTAACTTGTTGCTTTCAAGAGTCAATCTATTTGCAAGCCAAACTTGCACAACATCCTGACTTATGTTACAGAAATAAGTGGCCATTAATAACCTAGCAAATACAATTTGGATTTTAAGTGATGAAAACATGCTTCACTAGGACCAATATTAAGTATAAATTGAGCAACAGAGATGGCCACCCAAGTACAGCAGGTAGGTGCAATGTGGTTATTACTTACATTTTGAAAATTGTATTCAGGAAACCTTATAATCACAGCATTATTTTACAAGAGTCAATGGACTACAAAGAAGAATTATGTTCAGACCTGTCATAGACTTAGAGGAGGAGGAGGGTTGCAAGTCAGCAACAGTAACAGAAATTAAATTGGTGGCTGGAATATGTTTTCCCAGTGAGATGAAGCAGACTTCTTACTGAGCCATGGACTCTTACCTTTAAAGCAAAAACATTTGCCCATTCTTCTTTTCGTTCCTCATTATTGCAAAACCCTCATATAGACTAACCCCATTTTTCCAAATTATAATTATTTTTTCAAAGGCTCCTAGGAATTAGTTGCAATTCATGCAAACTCATCATCTCACAAATATTAAGTAGACCATCAGTCATTGAAAAGGGTAAGATCAGAGCTGGGGACATTATTACTCTTTGTAGATGGCCAGACCATGGTATTAGCTGGGGCAGAGGATTCCCTTAGCTTCCAGGTGACTTGCTGGTGTAAATGTCTATGTTGCCAACAGGACCAACAGCTGAAAAATATGAAAAACCACACACTGGAGCCAGTGTTTTTCTGGGAACTATTATTTAAAGATGCACCAACCTGGAAGCCCAACCTAGTCTTACAAAGAATTTTCAAACAAGGAACTCACATTCCCCAGAAGAGCGACCTGCATGCAGCTAATATTTAATCCTCCGTGTTACAGACAGTAAAATGCCACCCATGGCAAATGAAACTGTGTTACTGATCATGTGAATTTCCTTGCGGTCTGCTTCTCGCATTTCCTGTTTCCCTCCACAAGACCACCAGGGGCCTCCTCACGGCTCTGAGTCCCTTCTGATCCTCACCAGCCTTCCACTGCTTCTGACTGTGCACATGACCAGTGCTCCCCTCTGCCCCGTGCCCCGTTTCTGACTGAGGCAATGTGCAGTGCAGAGGCGCAGGGGGCTCAGAGTCACAGCGAGGGGAATCCTGCCTCCGCCGCCCCCAGCTGTCTGACCTTAGGCGAGTCACCACCAAGATCCCTGAGCTTTCGTTTCCTCATCTGTAAAATGGGACTGTTGTAAGGACTGAGTATTTAACTGAGTGCCTAGTTTAATTTAATTGAGTCATGGATTATTTAATGTACTCAGCACATAATGGTCCCTTTCCCTGCCCCCCTCTCCCCTTCCCTTGTATTCTAAGATACTGGATGTGTCTGCTTTTACCTTCTGCCTCAACTCTTTCATATCTTCTTCAAAACCACTTCAGTGACCCATTCCTGCTGGCATTGGGGTCCTGCCGGACTTAAGTTTTGTCTTCCTGCATTACCAGGTGCTGTGTGATAATATATGACCTCGCCCAGTGGGTCATTTTCCTAGTCCTGGCTATTCACTTCCTTGCTAGAGTGTCTTAGCCCACACAGAGCCATAAATGATGTTCTCTGAGGACCTATCTCCCCCAGTGCCACCACAGTTGTTTAGATGACACATCAATCTACCTACCTACTTTGAACTTTCCCCTTTGGTGGAGCAATACCTGGTTCTCAATCTTAAACACCCTCAATCATCAGTAACTCTTTTTATATATGGCACATGCTTATCTTTCTTCTGTGAGCCTTCCTCTTTTCATTCTCACTGGGTCACGTCACCATGTCAATGATCTGCCAAATAAGCAATCGCTAGTCATTTTCCACTTGTCCTTTTTTGAGCATAATTTGGATGACTGCCAGAGCTTGCGCTCCCCCCCGCCCCAACTTCCTCCCCAGCCCCTGGCCTGTGAAATATTCCTCATTTTGCTCCTTTCTTTGTTTAGAGACAAAAAGGGAAAATGTTAGTTGCCTCCTGGCTGGCTATCTAGAACTTTCCTCCCAATAGTCTCAGAGAGGCCTCACGGAGGGAGACAATACGAGTTTAAATCTTGCCTCCCTCAGTGCCTCTCTGTTACTTAATTTTCCCAAGTGTGTTTCCTCATCCACAAATGGGAAAACAACACCTGCCTGGTAGGGCTGCTCAGAGGATAAAAATGTCTTAGGCAGAAAGCTAACCACAGGGCTTGGCACGTGGTAGCTGTCGAGAAATGGGGGCGAAGCGTTTTCTTCACCCTCCAGAGCTCCCACCTACCAGCCAGTCCCTCCATCAAGCCCCTTCCCAGGCCTTTCACGGGCAGGCATTTCTAAGGGTTGGCCTCCCTTTTGGAATCCCACCCTGACTTCCCTCTGCAGGACAAACCCTAACCAGGAACCTCAGCCATTGCTTCAAGACTTCCTTCTAGGTTCCTTTAAGATACTTCATAGCCCCTTTGGGCCAAATCCTGACCTCCGACGCCTCATCTCAACATGTTTTTGAAATGCGAACTCCCCAGTAAAGCCTTTCCTGATTCAATATAATGGACACCCTTAGATTCCGACCTTTGAGAGAAACAATTCCACCCCAGCCTGGGGAGAGGGAGGAAGAACTCTGGCCGGATCAGGCAACCGGCTCCCAACGTGCTCTGCGAGCAGGGCCAAAGCCCTTCAACTTCTCCAAGCCAGGGAGGCCGACTGGGTATCACCAAGCTCCTTATCTAGGCTGGAAGGCGAGATTCTCTGAATGTGGGATGCCCAGAAGCCTGGGTGCCCGGTCTCCTCCGCCCCTCAGGGCTGTTCTGTTGCTGCGTGAATAACTTTTAGGGCCCTTACCCGCAGCTGGCTGTTCTCAAGGGCAGAGACCATTCTCTGGGTAACTCAGCACAGGCCGGAGCTCTGTGCTAGAGGCAGAACTTAACACATGCATTTTGATGACAAAGATCAGAGCACCTCCAGTGAGGCACAGACAGCTGCCACGGATGACTCAGAGCTCTCTGCAAAATGGCTTAATTTCGCACCCTTTCAGTCGTCTAAAGAACAGACTCTCAAGAACGAAGTGGACGGAACACCCTTTAACTAATATAACCTCACAATGGCCCTTTAAGGTCAGGAGTTTTTATCTCTAGAATACAGATGAAAAAGTACAGACACGGGCAGCTTCATCCTGAGTCAACAGTGGACCCGGGGGCCTGAGGGCATAGTGGAAAAAAACCAAGGGGTGACAGCGAGTAGCAGCAAGGGAGATCTGAGTCCCAGGCCAGGCTCTGCCATGAACCACGTTTGTGATTTTGGAGGAGGGCCTTCTCGGGCCTCATTTCCCTCATCTGGAAAATGGCCTTGGGCAGTGGTTCCCAACCTGGCAGGGGATCAGCACCACCACCAGGAAAACTATATTAGAAACAAATCTGCATTCTCGGGTCCGCTCTTGAAGATTCTGTGGGGGGTTTTTTTTGGTTTTTTTTTGTTTTTTTTGAGACTCTTCTTCTGTAAGTCTGGAGTGGGGCCAGGACTCTATTTTCTGTATATGCACCCCACCCCCAGCCCCCAATAATTGGAACAAAGGGAGCAATAAGTGCCCGACTCTGGAGTCCCAGTTCAGGGTTCCACTCAGACAACTTTGTCTCTCCCCAGTTCCAAAACCCATTAGGTCATCTTATCCTTCGCTTTCTCTTAAGGAGAACCCAAACTGGACTATTCCCAAGCATATTGCACGGTAGCTTCCCACGTTCATGAGAATTCAGAGAATTTTGAAATCAAAGGTTGGTTCATAAGACTCACAGAGCAAGAAAGAGGTAATCTTGTTTTGACAGAAATCTAAGCTCAAGGGCGGGAACTCCCCCCAAGCTTCTTATAACTAAACATGGAACAGCAAAGAGGGAGGGACAAAGGCACTAGGCTTGCAATAGCAATAGACAAAGCTTCTTTTAAGAAGAAAACCTGTAATATACCTGGCTTTGCTTGACTCAAGCTTAAAGAGTCAGTTAAAGTCCTATGAACAAGAGAAGAACTAACCTAAGGACCTGTTTGCTGTGTAACGTGAGAGCTCTTACCCGTTGAAAGCTCTCTCTGACACAACTCTGTTGCAAGTACTAATTTTCACATCTTATTGAAAACTGAAGTTCACAGAGCTAGACAAACCCAGGTATATTTGACTCCAGAAACCATGTGGTACTACAAACATGACCTTCATAGCGAATGCACCTATAGTCAAAATCTCTAGAAAATCTAACAATGAATAGCAAAGCTCAGCAAGTCTGCCAGTTTTGGAGGAATCTGTGAATTGGGGGCACAAGCATGTCCTTTACGGAATTCTCAGATTTGCTCTACTTAGGGGAATTTGGGCAAATATAACCCAGAAAACTGGAATCCAACTCCCATTCTTGATGTTGGTTTGCTGTGTATGTGCCCTTGAAAAGTCAGTTTTCCTATCTGGCTGTGGGTTCCGTATCAGCAGAGTGAGGATGATAGGAGCTACTTACAAGGCGGGAATGCTGTGAGATTAAACAGATTATGTCCACAAAGCAGCTCTGATCTCCTTAGAGAAAGGTACCAAACAAATGAATATGGAACTCTTGCTTGCCCTTTAGCAAAGGCTGTACTGACTGAAGCTTACAAGAAGCACCTTGGAGACCACACTTCATCCACTGTTCTCTGAACTTTCCGAAATTTTTAAAAAAGATTTATTTATTCATTTATTCATTTATTTATTTTAGAGATAGAGAGAAAGAGTGTGAGCAGGGGGAGGGACAGAGGGAGAGGGAGAGTCCACAAGCAGACTCCCCCACTGAGCGTAGAGCCTGATGTGGGGCTCGATCCCAGGACTCCGAGATCATGACCTGAGCTGAAACCAAGAGTCAGACGCTTAACCGACTGAGCCACCCAGGTGCCCCTGAACTTTCTGAATTTTACCCCTGCAAATACATTTATGATTGCAAATAGTGGGCCATCCTATCTACTGCAACTGTGCTGTTGATTGGAATTTGAAATAATGTAAGCTTGTCTTAGATTCCTTGCGAGGCAATTTGAGTTCCCAAACAGTGAAGTGCCTTCTTATATTGTGATCTGATTTTGAAGGGAGTCCTGAGACTGTGCTATTATAAGGCATTAATTAAGGGGCTCCTGGGTGGCTCAGTTGGTTAAGCGTCTGCCTTCGGCTCAGGTCATGATCGCAGGGTCCTGGGATTGAGTCTCGCGTTGGGCTCCCCACTGAGTGGGGAGTCTGCGCGTCCCTCTCCCTCTGTGCCTCCCCCTGCTCGTACTCTCTCCCTCTCTCTCTCTAATAAGTAAATAAAATCTTTTTTTAAAAACGTATATAATAGGAGCTCAGTTGTTTTCTGTTAAAAAGTAAAGAAAATATGTATTTTTTTAAACTTTAGGAAGTAGAGAATTTACAGTTCTCACTGGTCGCATGCTGAATTTTCCTACCTCACCTGAGGTTACTCTTTGCTATGACACAGCACTTGACATTTACACAGTGTTTTACAATCTGTTTACTATCTGATGTTCATGGGCACCCCCCAGAGGGAGGGCCCTGGGGACTGATAACTGCTTTATAGGTGAGGAAACAGAAATCTAATAACTTGTTCAGAAGTGTGAGAAACCTTTCCTTCGTCCGTCCGTCCTTCCTTCCTTCCTTCCTTCCTTCCTTCTTTCCTTCCTTCCTTCCTTCTTTCCTTCCTTCCTTCCTTCTTTCCTTCCTTCCTTTTCCTCTTTCTTTCTTTCTTTCTAAATATTTTATTATTTTTTTTAAAGTACTCTTACACCCAACATGGGGCTGGAACTCACAACCCTGCGATCAAGAGTCATAGACTCCACTGGCTGAGCCAGCCAGGCGCCCTGAAACCTTTCTCCTTCATAGATGACATTTACCACCTCTTTCAGAGTGTGTGTACAAACACAAAAACCTGATGCATGAAGGGAACAAGGCTTGGCTTTCTCTTTGAGTGGACTCAGTATCACATGAAACCTGAAAAGAGCCTGGGGTCACCCAGCACAAACTGTGCTTTTGGCAGATGGGCCCTGGGAAGGGGTGAGGCCGCGGCTCGCTGGACCCAGTGTCAGCGTGCCCACTGCACATCCAAATCTGAGACTCACATGTTCCCACACCGACAGTCCCTTCTTGGTGGGACGGGCAACTCTAGAGGGTTAGATCTACATTCTGTTTTCTTTAGCACCTGCTATGCACTCAAGGCTTCAGGAATGAATCACTAGACATGGCATTGAATCTAGAGCCTTTTGGGTGCAAGTTCACCATTCCACCCACGAATTCCTCAAACCTTTAGAGTAGATCTGTGTTTCTCTGAGGCTCGCCTTCCTCCTTGAGGTTGGATGATGATCGAGTTCCACACTTCTTCATAGTGGGTCAGAAGCTAGTTCTGTTTCCCCTCTCATTGGGGAAGCTTTATTTCCATCACTCTGAAAGCCACATGCCCTGAACACTTAAAGCTGCCCTTTTCTTCCCCTTCCTAGGTCATCATCCCTCCCCCACTTTAGGCTCTAACCCCCAACCTCACAGGCCCAGAGGTCAAAGGTTCTTGGTAGTGGTGGTTCTTTGGGACAGGCGTGGACCAAAGCAGCAGTAACAAAACCAGTAACAACCACTCTTACTACTAATATCCCTGCCATGGGGACCATGGTTACCCATCATTTTAGTGAGTGCTCACTATGTTCCCAGACCCTGTGCTAAGTGGATTAATGCAACTAACAATGTGTCTCACTACAGCTCTATGAAGCAGGTTATCAATATTATACCCATTTTTTACAGACAAAGAAACTGAGGCACAGAGAGGTAAGTTTGCCCAAGGTCACACAGCTCATAAGTATGGTCCCAGAGGCCATCCTCCTTACTACTCTGTACTGTGAGGGGACCGGAAGATGAAGAAGGGCCTCCAGACTCCCGAAGTTTGTGCAGGGATATCAGGACAAGCCAGAGGTGTGTTGCTGGACAATAAGATCATCTGGCAGTGAGTTGTCTATAATCAAGGGCAGATGTGGATCCACGTAAAAATCAACATGAACACCTAACCCCAAATGTAAACAAAGCACAGTATTTGTTCAAAAGGAAATGTTCTTATTAACTAAAAAGAAAGGAAACAGGATATCAAAAAAACAATGGCAAATCAAAGGTTTTGTGGCGGCTTTGAAGGAAGAGCCAAGCTGATGTGGTCAGCCCTACTCCTGCAGGGGACATGGCTCCTGCAGCAAAGCTGTTGTCACCCCCACACTGAATGAGCCAGGGGATGTGACAGCAGGGCTGCGTCACGTTTTTACATGTGTTCAAGAACACCTTAATTACTGTCCTAACCTATAATGAGAGGGGGCCCCGTTGTGGACTGAGGTCAGGCTGGCCTTGCTCTCCTAGGTGGGGGTTGTCACTGAGGTATGAGGCCCGCCCTGATGTCACTGCAACAGGATCCAAGAGTGGTTTTCTCTGGATCTAAACACACAGCTCAGGCTTGGGTGCGTTTGGACAATGCTCCTCGCGCGTCTTTGGTCTGCAGACTGTTTGAGGGGACAAGAGCAGCATGGGCATTCGAGAAGGCGCTGAGCATGGGTCAGGAGATCTGACTCTGGGTGCTCCTGAGGCAGCCACCAGACATTTCCTCATCGATGAGAGGTTGGGGCGAGGTGACCTGAGATATTATTTCTAGCCCTAACATTTTACGATGATAACACCCAGCCACGAAAAAGGAAAAAAGGAAAACACCAGAAAACGGAAAGCCAGCCGGCTGGAATTGATGGACAGGCTGACACGGTTTCTGATGAAGCACCGGGGATGGATATCCTACCACTGATTCATGCTAGAAACCAAACAGTGAGGTTGGGATTTTGTGCACCAGCCTCTGAATCATATGGAGGATCCTCAAGACCACATTTTGAAAATCCTTGAGTTGGGCTCTCACGAGAGAACTACTTATCACCCACCTCTGGCTTGGCAGGGAATCAGGTTCCCAAACCAGCAGGGCTCAGCATATACGTTTTCTCCATTGAAAATGCCTATTTTTTTTTTTAAAAGATTTTATTTATTTATTTGACAGAGAGAGAGACAGCGAGAGCAGGAACACAAGCAGGGGGAGTGGGAGAGGGAGAAGCAGGCTCCCCGCAGAGCCGGGAGCCCGATGTGGGACTCGATCCCAGGACCCTGGGACCATGACCTGAGCCGAAGGCAGTCGCTTAACCAACTGAGCCACCCAGGCGCCCAATTGAAAATGCCTACTGAGACACTCCTGGTGCCTGGCACCAAACCCAGCCCCGCCCAGGCCTCAAGATGTTCAGTCATTTACATGCCCAGAGCTCTGCACATGCCTTTATACACACTTGTTTTCACCGGAAGCGGATGTGACAGGCATGGAAATTGATCCTTAAATGGGGGATATACTGATTATACTTAGCTCTACTTCACCTTGCACTAATGCATGATCTTGTAAATGACTTAGGCATCTCTTCTAAAGACATCCGGAAGGTTCCTACAGCCAGATTGAGTGTATGCTGCTTCCGACATGATTCTGACAGTTTCAATGTGATAATTAAAAATATGAGTGACTTCTGACTCTTAAAAGTCACTATCCAACTTGGAAAAATGGCCGGTGCTGTTTCCTTCAAAGTTAGTCCCCCTAAAGCCAACAGTTTTAAGAAATGTTTTTCCTTGTGCTGGAAAACCTCACCCACAACTATGCTAGTTCCTGAATATGGTGATCTTTCATTAAGGAGGAGCTCTTTAATACATACTAATCTCAGAAGACTCAAGAGTCCCAGATTATCTCCGCATCAATCCACTCAGACCCACTTAGAGATGTTGAGAATCTTTGCAAATCCATTCATGATAATCTCTATGATAATTAGATACCTACTATGGTTTTGCCTTTAAATCCTCCAATAATTACAGACAAATATTTTGTGGTCACGCATACCATATTGGAGAAATGGGGTCCTACAGGTCACATGTTCAAGTCTATAATACTCCCAAAGAAATCTTATTTTCAACACCTTTTATTCTTTACATTCTGTGCCCAATACTTGTATGAAAAATACTTCTCACCTCCTTAGTTCTGTGCCTGTTGTCTTGTAATATGGTGGTAGCTCTCATATACTAGGAAAACTCTAATTTTTAGCTCAATTTGTAAGGCCTTTTGAAAAATAATGCTCTTACTTGATCAAGAAGTGAGGCATAAAATATTTTTGTTATTTGGGACAAATGCATAAATCCAATTTCTTTTTTTTTTTTAAGATTTTATTTATTTATTTGACAGAGAGAAACACAGCGAGAGAGGGAACACAAGCAGGGGGAGTGGGAGAGGGAGAAGCAGCCTTCCCACTGAGCAGGGAGCCCAATGCGGGGCTCGATCCCAGGACCCTGGGATCATGACCTGAGCCGAAGGCAGACGCTTAACGACTGAGCCACCCAGGCACACCATAAATTCAATTCCTTAACCTAGAACAATCTTTAAAATCTCCCCACAAGATGACATTCTATAATGATTGAAAAGAATGAAGAACAAACCAGATTATTTCAATTCTATTCTATCTTTCAATCGGCAATTATGTTTCAGTGGACAATTCCCAACTTTTCTTTTTGTCTTTCCTTCTCTTTCTTTCTCTCTCTGTATCTTTTTAAAACCAAATTTTTTAGGGGCGCCTGGGTGGCTCAGTTGGTTAAGTGACTGCCTTCGGCTCAGGTCACGATCCTGGAGTCCTGGGATGGAGTCCCGCATTGGGCTCCCTGCTCAACAGGGAGTCTGCTTCTCCCTCTGACCCTCCCCCCTCTCATGCACTCTCTCTCTATCTCATTCTCTCAAATAAATAAAATCTTAAAAAAAAAAGAATTCTATTAAAAAAATAAAACCAGATTTTTAAAAAGATTTTATTTATTTATTTGACACAGAAAGAGAGAGAGGGAGAGAGCAAGCATGAGCAGGGGGAGCGGCAGGCAGAGGGAGAAGCAGGCTCCCTGCTGAGCAAGGAGCCCCACGTGGGGCTCGATCCCAGGACCCTGAGATCATGACCTGAGCGGAAGGCAGACGCTCAACCAACTGAGCCACCCAGGTGCCCCAGAGTTTTCTTTTTAAACTTAAAAAAAGAACTGTGCACATATATGGTTAAAAAAATTCAAAAAAGGGCGCCTGGGTGGCTCAGTCAGTTAAGTGTCTGCCTTTGGCTCAGGTCATGATCCCAGGGTCCTGGGATCGAGTCCCGCGTCGGGCTCCCTGCTCAGCGAGGAGCCTGCTTCTCCCTCTGACCCTCCCCCCTCTCATGTGCTCTCTGTCTCTCTCATTCTCTCTGTCTCAGATAAATAAATAAAATCTTAAAAAAAAAAAAAAAGAAAATTCAAAAGAAGTGAATAAAATGAGAAGTAAAAGCCTTGCTCCCTTGTCCACAAACCCACAATCCCAACCCTCAGAAATTACTGTTAGGTTCTTGTGTATGTTTCAAGAAATCCTCTACACACACACACACACACATACACACAGTATATACACACATATAAATGCATGTATTTGTATATACATACTATATATATATTAAACATCACATATGTACACGCACATACATACACACATATATAATGCCTATTTTTTACTCAAAAAGGGATCACATGTTAATATATATTGTTTTGCACCTTGCTTTTCACATCTAATAATATATCTGGGGGATCATTTCATGTTGGCATATACAGGTTGGCTTCATTTTTTAAAATAGCTGCTTAATCTGTTTTATGGCATCCAGAATTCATTTAATTAATCCCCTAATAATGAACCTTTAAGTAGCTTTCTGACCCCTATTTTATGGAGGTATAACTGACCTACAATGAACTAACATTTCAAGTGCATAATCTGATTAATTTGATGTGTGTATGCATCCATGAGACCATCAGCACAATTAAGATAGTGAGCATATCAATCATCCCAGAAGCTTCCATGTGCCCTGGGTAATCCTTCCCTTCTACACCTTCTTGCTCTCCTGCCCCGCCCCCAGGCCAACAACTGATCTGTTTTCTGCCACTTTAGGTCAATGTGCATGTAAAGAATTTTATATAAAGATTTACATCTGGGGCGCCTGGGTGGCTCAGTTGGTTAAGCGACTGCCTTCGGCTCAGGTCATGATCCTGGAGTCCCGGGATCGAGTCCCGCATCGGGCTCCCTGCTCGGCGGGGAGTCTGCTTCTCCCTCTGACCCTCCCCCCTCTCATGCTCTCTCTATCTCATTCTCTCTCAAATGAATAAATAAAATCTTTAAAAAAAAAAAAAAAGATTTACATCTTACGTGGCTTTTTTTTTTTTTTTTTTTTTGGTCGGTCTCCTTGCTGCAGGTATCAACAGTTTTGTTCCTGCTTTTTCTACATAGTATGATATTCTATGGATAGAGTGTCTATCTATTCATCAGTTGATGGACATCTGGATTGTTTCCAGCTTTGAATGATTATAAATAAAGCTGCTAGGAACATCTGTGCAGTAGAAGTTCTTTTTGGACATATGCTTCCAATGCTTTTGTGTAACGCCTAGGAATGGGAGGCATGGGTCATGTGGTAAGTAGATGTTTAATTTTTAAAGAAACCTTTGAACTAGCTTTCTGAAGTTGTATCCTTTGACATTCCTAACAGATGGGATGGAGAATGAGCTACTCCATATCCCTGCTACCACCTGGTATGGTCAGTCGGGCTTGTTTTGTTTTAAATTTTAGCCATTCTAATAGGTGTGTATAGTGGTATCTCATTATGGTTTTAATCTGCATTTCCTAAATAATGAAGAGGTTGAACATCTTTACTTGTGCTTATTTGTCACCTGTTTCTGTTCTTTTTGGCCCATTTCAATATCTTTTTTTTTTTTTCCCCCTATTTTTACTGGGTTATTCTCTTACTATGGAGCTTTAAGAGTTCTTTTTGCATTCTGGATACAAGTTCTTTATTAGATTTGTGATTTGCAAAAAACATATTCCAGTCTGTCACTGGTCTTCTCATTCTGCTAAGAGTATCTTTTAAAAAGCAGAAGTTCTTAATTTTTGATAAAGTCTAACCATTTTTTTTTCATGATTGCTTCTTTATGCTATATCTAAGAAATCTTTGCCTAAACCAATGTCACAGTTCCTCCTGTTTTCTTCCAGAACGTCTCCAAGGTTTTAGGTTTTATATTTAGATCTCTGACCCCTTTTGAGTTAATTTTTACAGATGGAGTGAAATGTGGATCAGGTTTGTTTTTTAAATATACGGATAGCCAATCGCTACAGGACCATTTGTTGAAAACAATTCGCCACTCAATTGTTTTTGCATGTTTGTGGAGAAGCACAGAACTGCCTTTGCACTTTTGTGGAAAATTAATTGGCTGCTCATGTAAGGATCTATTTCTAGACTCTTTCCTGTTCCATTAACCTGTTTAACCACGTCTATCCTACTATGCTGACTTGCTTACTATAGCTTTACAAGTCTGGAAGTTAGGTAGAGTACATTCTCTAACTTTGTCCTTCTTCAAAGTTATTTTGGCTGTTCTAGGTCCTTTGAATTTCCATATGAATTACAGAATAAGCTTGTTAGTATCCACATAAAAAAACAACAACAACAACTTGTTGGGAGGTTCACTGGTGTCACAGGAATCAACAGATCAATTCTGTGAGAAATAACATCTTAAGTATATCAAGTAGTCCATGGTATCTCTCTCCATTCTTTGATTTCTCTCAGCAATATTTTGTAGTGTTTAAACTTCTTGCACATCTTGCACTTCATGCACTTCTTGTACATCTTTTGTCAGATATATTCGTAGGTATCTCATATTTTTTGGTATTATGAATGGCATTGAAAATTTTCAATTTCTCATGGTTTGTTGCTGGTATGAAAAACGAATTGATTTTTATTGATTTTGTATCCTGCAAATTTGCTAAACTCATTTATTAGTTCTGGTAGCATTTTTTTGTAAGTTCCATCGGATTCTTTTGCACAGATGATCAGGTAATCTACAAATAAAGACAGTTTTACTATTTTCTTTCTAATCTAGATCCTTTTAATGATTTTTCTTGCCTTATTGCACTTGTTAGAATCCTCAGTGCAATGCTGAATAGAAGTGGTGAGAGTAGATGCCCTTGTTTGTTTTCTGAGAATAAGCTTTCAGTTTTTCACCATTAAGTATGATGTTAGCTATAGATTTTCATAAATGTCCATTATTAGTTTTAAGAAATTCTCTTCTATTCTTAGTTTGCTGAGAGTTTTTATCAAGAATCAATACTGGAGACCTAAACATGAGACCTGAAACCATAAAAATCCTAGAAGAGAGCACAGGCAGTAAGGTCTCTGACATTGGCCGGAACAACATTTTTCTAGGTATGTTTCCTGAGGCAAGGGAAGTAAAAGCAAAAATAAACTATTGGGACTACATCAAAATAAAAAGCTTCTGCAAAGCGAAGGAGACAATCAACAAAATTAAAAAGCAACCTACAGAATGAGAGAAGATATTTGCAAATGACATATCTGATAAAGGATTAATATCCAAAATATACAAAGAATGTATACAACTCAACACCAAAAAAGAAATAATCCAATTAAAATATGGGCAGAAGACATGAACAGACATTTCTCCAAAGAAGTCACACAGATGGCTACGAGACACTTATGAAAAGATACTTAACATCATTCATCATCAGGGAAATGCAAATCAAAACTACAATGAGTATCACCTCACACCTGTCAGAATGGCTAAAATAAAAAACACAAGGAACAACAAGTGTTGGTGAGGATGTGGAGAAAAAGGAACCCTTAGGTGCTGTTGGTGGGAATGCAAACTGGTGCAGCCACTGTGGAAAACAGTAGGGAGTAAAAAATTAAAAAAAGAACTATCCCATGATCTAGTAATCACACTACTGGTTATTTGCCCAGAAAATACAAAAACACTAATTTGAAAGGATATATGCATCCCTATGTTTATTGTAGCATTATTTACAATAGCCAAATTATGGAAGCAGCCCAAGTGTCCATCGACAGATGAATAGATTAAGAAGATGCGGTGTATATATAAAATGGAATATTACTCAGCAATAAAAAAAGAATGAAACCTTGCCATTTGCAACAACATGGATGGATCTAGAGGGTATGCTAAGTGAAATAAGTCAGTTAGAGAAAGACAATTACCATACGATTTCACTCATAGGTGGAATTTAAGAAACAAAACAAATGAAAAAAAAAAAGAGACAAACCAAGAAACAGACTCTTAACTATAGAGAACAAACTGATGGTTACTAGAGGGGAGGTGGGTGGGGGGGTGGGGGAAATAGGTGATGGGGATTAAGGAGTATATTTGTCATGATGAACACTGGGTGATGTATGGAATTGTTTAATCATATATTATACACCTGAAACTAATATAACACTGTATGTTAATATATTGGAATTAAAATTTAAAAAACAATAAAATTTTTTAAAAAAGAATCAATATTGCATTTTGTCAAATATTTTTTATACATCTAAAGAGATGATCATATGATTTTTTTTCTGGTTTGTCCATATGATGAATTACACTGATCAATTTTCAAATGCTGAATCAATCTTATATGCCTGAAATAAACCCTACTTGTTCATGATGTATTATCTTTTTCATACATATTTGGATTCTATTTGCTAAAAATTTGTTTGCAATTTTTGCATCTATGCTTGTGAGGGATATTGGCCTGAAATTCTCTTGTATTAACTTTGGTTTTGATTTCAGGGTAATACTGGCTTCATAGGATACATTGGGTAATATTTTCTCCCCTTTAATTTTCTGTAAAAGTTTTTGTTGAATTGGTATTATTTCTTCCTTAATATTTGGTTGAATTCATTTTGAAGGCATCTGAACCTGGAGGTTTTTTTTGTGTAAGTGTTTTTAACTACAGTTCAGTTTCTTTAATAGATAAAGCACGATTTTGGTTATTGATTTCTTCTTAAGTGGTCTTTGGTAGTTTGAGCCTTTCAAGGAATTTGTCCACCTCATCTATGTTGTTGGCTTTATTGGCATAAAGTTGTTCATAATGTTAATTGGTGATCCTTTTAACCTATACGGATGTAACTTCATTCATACTGGTAATTAGTGTAATCTTTCTTTTTGTTTGATTTGTTGATCTTCTCAAGCAGCCCTTTGAAAAGCTTTTGGCTTTTTCTAACTTTTTATACTGATTTCTATTTGACTAATTTCTGATCTAATCTTTAATTCTCCTTTCATCAGCTTACTCTGGATTTCATTTACTCTCCTTTTCTAGTTCTTAGGCTGGAAGCTGAGGTGACTGATTCGAGACTTCCTCCTTTTCCAATGTGGGCCGGTATTTAATGCTATGAATTTCTCTTTAAGCATCGCTTTAGCTGCACTTCGTACATTTTGATATGTTGTATGTTCATTTTCATTTAGTTTTCAAAATACTTTTAAATTTCCCCTTTGATTTCTCTTTGACCACAGGTTATTTAGAAGTGTTTAGTTTCCAAATATTTAGAAAAATTTCAGGTATCTTTCTGTTATTAACTTCTAATTGAAATCAGAAGTCTGTGGTCATGGGGCACCTGGGTGGCTCAGCTGGTTAAGTGTCCGCCTTCAGCTCAGGTCATGATCCCAGGGTCTTGGGATCAAGTCCCGAGTTGGGCTCCCTGCTCAGCGGGGAGTCTGCTTCTCCCTCTGCCCCTCCCCCCTGCTCATTCTCTCTTGCTATCTCTCTCTCTGTCAAATAAATGTAAGTAACTCTTGCAAATGCATTTGAAAAGAATGAGCATTCTGCTGTCATTAGGTAGGAAGTTCTATAAATGTCAATTAGGTGAAGAGTGGAGATGGTTTTTTTTTTTTTTTTAAAGATTTTTATTTATTTATTTGACAGAGAGAGACACAGTGAGAGAGGGAACACAAGCAGGGGAAGTGAGAGAGGGAGAAGCAGGCTTCCCGCGGAGCAGGGAGCCCGATGTGGGGCTCCATCCCAGGACCCTGGGATCACGACCTGAGCCGAAGGCAGACGCTTAACGACTGAGCCACCCAGGCGCCCCGAGTGGAGATGGTTTTATTCAAGTTTTCTATATCCTGATTTTCTGAATACTTGCCTATCAATTGTTGAAATCTCTGTCTACAATTAGGGATCTGTTTTTTCCTTGCAGTTATATTAGTTTTTGTTTCATGATTTTTGAAACTTTATTATTAGGTACATCAATGTACATCCTCTGGATGAATTGATCCCTTTATTATTGTAAAATTACCCTCTTTATTGCTGGTAATATTATTTGCTCTGAAATTGATTAATATTGTCATTTCAGCTTTTTTTTATATTAGTGTCAGCATGTGCTTCCATTCTTTTACTTTTAGTCTCTTTGTGTCTTTACATTTAAAGTGGGTTTCTTATAGGTAGCAAATAGTTAGACCTTGTTTTTATATCCAGTCTGATAATCTCTATCTTTTAATTGCTATGTTTAGACCACTTACATTTAATGCGTATCATATGGTTGGGTTCAAACCTACCATCTCGTTATGTTTTTTTTTGTCCCATCTGTTCTTTATTCCTTTTTTTTTCCTTTCCTTTTGGCCTGGTAACTTTTGGATTAACTGAGTATTTGTTATGATTTCATTTTCTCTTCTTTGTGGACTTATTAACTATAATCCTTTGTTGTGGTATTTGGTGATTGCTTTAGATTACAATACACATCTAATGTCTCACAGTTTACATTCAAGTGATAATATACTACTTCATGTATAAGAGATTTAAAATAGTATACTTCCATTTCTCCCCTCCTGGCCTCTGCTATGTCATATATTTTTCTTCTACATGTGATATAAAATTTGTTATTATTTCTGCTTTAAAAAGTCAATGATCATCTAAAGAGGTAATATAATCAGAAAAAATCCTCTTACGTACCTATATTAGTTATCATTTATAGTGCTCTTTATTTTTTTGTGTAGATCCAGCTATACATTTTCTTTCTCCTTGAAGAATTTCCTTTAACGTTTCTTGGAATGCAGGTTTATAAGTGATGAGTTCTTTCACATTTTGTAGGTCTGAAAAACTCTTTATCTCATCTTAAAAAAAAAAAAAAACCCATATAATATATTTTCTGGGTATACAATCCTAGATTGATAGTTTTTTCCCCCCTTTCAGTACTTTAAAGATTTTACTCTGCTGTTTTCTAGTTTATATTATTATTTTTGTTTTAGTTTGCATTATTTTTTATGAAAAATACCTGTCATCTTTACATTTTTTTTTACTTTGTCTGTAACATGTCTTTTGCCCTTCTGGTTGCTTATAAGATTTTTCTCTTTATCACTTGTTTTAAGCAATTTGATTATAATACACTCTCGTGTTGTTTTCTTCCTGTTTCTTGTGCTTGGGTTTGTTGAATTTGGATCAATGGGTTCATAGGTTTCATCAAATTTGGGATATTTTCTGCCATTACTTCTTTAAATATTATTTCAGTCTTCCCCTCTCTCTCCTCTTCTTTGGGAACTTCAGTGACATATATTCACTATATATATTTGACCCCTTAAAGTTGTCCCATGTCATTAGTGCCCTGTTCACTTTTTTTAATCTTTTTTTTTCTTTGTATTTCATTGTGGATAGTTTTTTATTGCAATGTCACCCAGTTCATTAGTCTTTTCTTCTGCAATGTCTATGCTGTTGCTAATCCCATCCAATGTGTTTTTCTTTTCTTTTCTTTTTTCTTTTCAATCTCAGTCATTGCAGGCTTCATCTTTTTAATTTAGGTCTTTAAATATATATATATCTCCATATACATATGTATCTTCCATGTCTCTACTTAACAGGGACAGTCTTTCCTCTAGCTTTCTAAACATATGGAATATAGTCATAACAACTGTTTTAATGACCTTGCTTACTTATTTTTAGATCTGTTCAGTTCAGTTTCAATGGATTGATTTTTTTCCCTCATTATGGGTTCAGTGTCGATGGATTGATTCCCCCCCCCCACCCAATTACAGGTTGCATTTTCCTGCTACTATGCTTGCCTGGTAGTTTTTGATTGGAGACCAAGCATTGTGGGGTGATGTTTATTTTTGTCTTCTTGTAAACATTGTTGAGTTTTGCTCTGGGATGCAGTTAATTGAAAACAGTTTGATCCTTTGGGTCTTGCTTTCAAGATTTGTTCAGGGTGACCAGAGATGTGTTTAATCTCTGATTAATTTTTCTCCACTATTGAGGCAAGACTTAGTAACTAATACCCCTTAATTATGAAATTTTTTCCTTTCTGGCTGTTCAGGACACCATTTCCATCCCTCTGTGAGTTTCAGGCACTGTTCTCTCAATCCTTTAGAATGTTCTTTCCCTGTCCTTGGGTCATTTCCTTACATGAATGCCCTCATCTGTACTCAACTCAATACCCCAGGGAGATTTCCTCAGCTCTCCAGATTTCTGTCTTTGTGCAGCTCTCCATTTTAATCTAGCCATCTTGGCTTCCTGGACTCCTAGCTACATCTCTTCCAATCAGGGAGACCATATATTGTGGCCTGGGGCAGTAAGCTAGAGTAATCATAGGGCTCATTTTGTTTCCTGTCTTCAAAGATCATTGCCTTCTGATGCACGATGTCCAATGTCTCGAGTACTACTGTTTCATACATTTTGTCCTTTTTTTTTTTTAAGGTTTCACGTGGAAGTTAAATGTGGTCCCTTTTACTTCATCTTGACTCAGAAGCTGAAGTCTTGCTTCTAGTTTTGGCTGATAAAAAAAAATGCTGCAGTAAACATCACTGCATATATACTTCTGGTCAATATGTGGATCTATCTGTTGAATAAATTATTTAAGGTGTCGTTGTTAGACTGAAGGATAGGTGCATTTTAAGCACAAACGATTTTGCCAAATTGCCCTCCAAAAATATTTTACCGTTCAGTACTCCTACTAACAGTTTTTGAGAATGCCTACTTCTCCATATATTCTGTAACACTAAGTATCATCAAATGGGTACATCTTTACCACTTTGATAGTTTAAAAAGTTATTTTATTTTCATTTGTAAGATGTTTTGATTAAACATCTTGCTACATGCTTATTGGTGATGGGCACTGCTTTTTCTGGAACTGCCTATTCATGATCTTTGAATTTTTAGAAAACTGCTTTTTCATTTTCCTATTGATTTGTAAGAATTTGTGTGGGAGATTAACTCTCTATCATATGAATTACAATTCCCCCCACCTTGTTCAGCTGATAGTTTTGTTTTTTGACTTTCCTCAGGGTGTTTTTGTTTTGTTTTTTGCCAAGAATAATTTTTAAATTTTGTACGTAGTCTAAGTTATCAACCTTTACTTCTGTGACTTTTGGATTTTGTATATTTTCTGGAGTACATATGTACATGATAGTAATAAGAGTTTCCTAAATTTAGTATCCTAAATTCATAATTAGTAAAGTGAGACAATGTAGTTTCTTTCTTTTCCATATAAACTGAAGTCAGGTAACAGTGTTGCTACACTGAGTTCATGTAACTTATGCTGATCAAGATCTCTGATGGGCAACTTTCTTTGATTAATAAAACATGGAAGATATAAATTATTACTTGTGAAAGCAGTTTGGTATGGAAGAATCTCAAAGCGTGAAGGAAAGCAGAGATATAGAAGAGGAATCTTTTGGGGGAACCACTGGCTTCAAATCAAGATCTTATTTTTCCCAGAATGGACTCATCTTTAGGGTTTGCTGGGAAGGTGGAGGGATGATATGAAACCAAAAGCAAGTGTTATTCTAAGACATGTTGGTTGGTTATAAGCTGGCTCCTAAAGCCTAGAGCCTCCCTTGAAAACTCCAGCAAATTCTCCCTCCCTTGGATGACCAATGTACTGACAGCTAGTACCATAAACATACTTAGAACAGACTTTGTACCTTGTCATATACTTTCTTCATATTGTTGCCTAAGTTTTATTTTCCCAACAAGGGAGTTAGTCACTTGAGAGCAGAGCCTTAGGCTGTTTGCTCCCCACAATACTGAGCTTAGACATATATACAGTTGAACTGAGAGCCTAAGCATGTGCTCTCGAAGGTACGGAAATGGTGTACAAACTACCTCAAATTAGGAGACAGAATTCAAGAGGAGAGTATGCTATTCATGTGCTTGCCTGGGGATGGCATTTGTCATCACCTGGCATTTGACAAGATGAGGCTACTCCCCAGCAAAGGAAAATGGTTGCAGTGAGGCCTGAATGGAAGATCCCTCCTTGGAAAACATGACTGTGAAAAAAAGGTTGTTCTCTCTCGGATTCTCTTCACAATTCGTGAAGAAATTACTGAGGGACTTAAAATCACGAAGTGTCATTTTTCTTTAGGGGGAGGAGCTAACCTTCAGTGACGATGAAAGAGGAGGAGAAGAGCTAACATTTATTGCTTAGCATGTACGCAGCACTGTCCTAATAAGCACTTTCATGAATGAGCTAATTGAATGCTCACAGCCCATGAGCAAGACAGTATCATTCCCATTTTATAAGTGAGAAAACGGAGATTCAGGGACATGCAAAATTAACGTAGGTATCACAAGAAGGCAGAGCAATTTAAACACAGGTCTAGCTGACTACAAGGCCAGCCCCTGACTGCTACAGCATACCTCATTTCATCCTCAGAGCAACCCAGACAGAAGCCTTCCCATGGTGTCCATGTGGACATGAGCGCTGAGGGAACGGAATTGCCTGAGAGCTGTCCAGGTATTTCTGACTCTAAAACTCATGTATTACTGTTGCAATACGTGGAGCTTCCCACTCCCTACTTTATTCCACTTGTCCCTACCCATCTCTGTAACTCTCCTCCCACCTGTTCCCAGCACACACATGCACGTGCCCATGCCCGTGTGCACACGCACACCACACAAAAAGGAGAAAGAAGAAAGGTCTGGTCACATGACAAAAGTCACATTAGAAAAGCTATGCATGGCCATTCTTCTGTGTCTGTCATGGCTCATGTGATTCTCTGTGCCTAATTATATCTTCTTCCTTTAAACCGTTCAATGCGAGCTTAGTTACTCCTTTGAGCCCCTCCTCGATTCCTCTCTTGAGTCAGTTGCTCTCTCTCTGCCCTCGCACACTCTGTTTACACTTCTGCTATTATAGTACATCTCACGCTCTGCCCATTTCCGCACTAGACCCCACCTAGCATCTTATTTAATTGCAGAATCACTAGCAGTGGGCACTGTTCAGGCATGGTGCACAATGAATGAACTCGATAGCCTGAATGGAAGTCTGTAGGTCTCTCTCTACACACCACTTACTATTAAGGAAGAAAGCTACTGCCAGACTTCTGGAGATGTGAAAAAGATAACCGGCAGACAACCAACACCTGGGTCTGGTTATCGTCAGGGAGGGGTTGAGTGTTGAAAAATGCAAGGCTTCTTGAAAAGAAACTACAAACCTAAAAAAGCACATTACTGACTTAGGAGATCTCTATAAGCTTTTTAGTGGCAGGGAGGAATTAGCCTGCTGTTTCAATATCCACTTAGACATTAAAACTTTGCTTCTAGTTGCTAAATTATGTTGCTAAATTATGATGAACAAATCATCTTCTACATACATGCAATTCAAATCTCGGTGTGTTTGCTCCCCTATTTGATTACCAGTCCTCGAATACCTCATGCCTTTGAATACCCTAATAGGGCCTGTCTTTTTCACTTCCCATGATTCTAAATGACTATCCTGGAAATGCCGTGTAGCTTGAAGTTGGTCACACAGGGCTGCCCAGGAGGCCTTCGTGGTTGCAAGATGACAGTAAGAAAGCATGAGCAGCTTTCTGCCACTATTTCGGTGTAATAGCTGGTAGACCAGATCTCAGGTCTATCATTTGGGCTTCCTTAGATTTTTCATTTTGTCCTGCAAAATCAATTTCTCTTACCTGTTGAGAGAAGGACAGGAAAGTTGTGGGGTTTTTTTTTCCTCCTTTGTCACCAGACTTGCTACCAGGGTCACATTGTCCAAGAAGGAATACGGGTCATTAGGAGACTACTATGCTGGGGCTGAGGATGGAGGAAGGCCAACAGTCACAAGATGACCAATTTTGAGGATTTGTCTCAGTCTCCTTAGTTTATGTGCAAGCTGACAACAAGAAAAGTGTTAGCTGGCAAATTGTGAGGTCCTGCTTTTTAACATCAAGTACAGCCTATGTCACTGAATACAAATCCGGAGCTTGCAGCTGGCTCAACCTTGACATACAGGCCCTATTTCTTCAAAGTGCTTTTTACCTGCCATTTTTAGAGTTGGGAGAATTCTGAAACACAGTAGTAAGCTTTCATAAAATGCACCCAAATGCTAATTTTTGTCTCCCTGTAATGGGCTTTTATCAGAGCTGACCCTTCCTACCTTTCAGGTCCTATCCCACCGCTCTTGCTTTATGCTCCAGCTACATCTGCCTGCTCAAGTTTCCTGAACAGCAATTCATTCCAGCCCCAAGGTCTTTGCACATGTGGTCTTCTTTACTGTGTATTTGAGCCCTTCCCTGCTGGTTTCTTCTGGTTCAGCTCAAAGGGTCACTTCTTCAGAGAGGCCTCCCTTGACCACTCTTCTCAAACAGTACCCCCCACTCTATCACACCAAACAGCCATCTCCTACTTGCCCTACCCCATCCTGCCGCTGGGCAGAAAGCTCATTACATAACTCGTACACCTACAATGGATCTCTCTTGCCTTTTGCCCTGTCCAGTATACTTTCTACTACCCTGGTCCACCAACCTTGTTCTGGTGGCACAATGAACGCAACATGGATTGGTACTTCAGAAGGTTTCCTAACAATGCTTTAAAACAAAACAAAACAAAAAAAAGATTTCTGTTCACGGAGTAAATCAAGAAATCAAATTAAAAAAAAAAAAACCTTCCAAGGATCTGAAATTTTATTTTACTGTTTCTATTTCAGTTTAGCTCCAAAAATATAACAGATATATCTTTTGAAAAGCACAGAACAGAGACACTGACGTTTATTAAATGTTTTAGACTTTATTTCTAACGTTTTTACTATACCCTGTGACTATCATCTTTTTTTCCCCAAAGAAAACAATCATCTCTTCATTCTATTTCACCATTTAAATTCACATGAACTATTCCAAATTTCTTAATTTCCAAGCAACACATTAAACTCTTCAGATTTCTTTCAAAATAGCTCTGGGGAAATCCCTGATGATTTCAGCTGACAATTCCTTAATCAGGAAAAGACTTTAAATGCTAATCATCAGAAAAGTTACAATTTACAGGAAAGAAAGGGGAAATGCTGACACATTGCACAACATACCATGAATAGAGCATGGTTTATTAATTGAATGGCATACTCATGCTGACAATTTTATCAAGAATTTCTAGTGACATCATAAACTATGTTAGAGCAAATGAACTCTTTCTACTGTCCATGTTTCTGACAAGTCCAAGGTGCAGTAAGATTCCCTTCTTTGGAGATTTTATGGGAAAAAGGAAACATCAAACAATCTGTGAACTTCCCCCTGCAACCCCGACTTCTACAAAGATTCTACGTTTTAAATGAAGCAAAGAACTTAGCTAAAGGGAATTCTTATTTGGTGTCTAATTCCATCCAGAACTGAAGAGAGTGCTTTTCTTTGTGGCTTCTATTATTTGGTAGAGGAAAGAAATGATTTGCTTCTGCTTCTAGCTATGGGTACAAGGATCAAAGTTCTCTGCAGGTGGGCAAAGACAAAAGCTGCAGTAGGATCCCCAGATCCCCCTCCCCCCAGCTACAAAAAGAAGACAGTTTGAAGGTAGTAACTACCAGCATGTAACTCTGAACCCCAACTTATCTGGTAAAGTCAATTAGGTTTCAATTGTAGTAATTATGTAACATATTAAAAATGAGATCACCATCCACAAGCACTGGGATTTCCCCCTTGTAGTTTATATAAATTCATCAATAAACTGCAGTCTTTATTAATGCTTTATTGTAAGTGATTACAAACACAAGGCATTTCATAAACATATCTCGTTAATTGTTACATTGTAATTCGGCAGTAGGTATGATGCAAAATTCACCATCTTCAGTAAATGAGTACAAAACAACAACAAAAGCTCCAGAAGGCTGAAACAGATCTCAGTGACTCATCCCAGAATCAGCCTCAACCTTCATTCAGATGGGGACTTAAGCATTTATTCATTAGACTAGGACTGGCTGAGAGAGTAAAAATCCCTGGAGAGGGAATGAGATATACTGGTAGGTATACAGAAGACTGCGGAAATGGGTTTAAATGCCTGGGGATTTAAATGGAATTATGGAAACCTTAGAAATAACACTACCTGTGATATGGGTTGTTATTTTGAAAACCATACTGAATATCCAAACAAGTGATTCCGCATTTCCATTTAACGTGATAGCACTTGCTAGCATATGCTAGGTACTGCTCCAGGAATTCTCCACCCATTATCTGCCTTCATCCCCTGACAATTCTATCATGTTCCAATTCCCATTTTTAGGGATAAAAACATCGAGGGGCAAGAAGGTTAAATAATGTGCCCCAAATCTCACAGCTGGCAGGCCAGGAAGGAAACTCGCTCCCGTCCAGCTCATCTGAGTTATTAACCGATGATGTATCTTCTCTCCTTTGCCATTTTGGAGCTAGTTTCCCCCAAGGATCCTTTGGGACCCTAGCCAAAAGTTTCAAGTATTTTCTGATTAGAGTTTCCCAAAAGATAGCATCTAATGTTTCTGTTCAACCACACCTCATTCTGCTTTAGCGCCTTGCTTAAATAGGCCGATGTCCCCCCATCACAGGAAAAAGGCAAAAGAAACCAGCTTCCAACCTAACGTGTTTTATTATCTTTCTGAGGTCCTCTCCACAGAGCTACACTTCCTTCTTCAGAACCTGGTCACCACAGCCGGCTGCTCCTTGTTCTGACAGTCCAGTCTCAGTAGATTATGTCTAGCTCAGCGCAGGCCTTGCTCAATACTCTGAAATTTCAGACCCACCAAAGCTACTAAAAAAAACTCTTTGATCGAGGAGTCCATGACCTTATGTGAAACCAGAGGCATGGGAATTTGAACAAATGAACCAAACATTTCCAAGGTAAACTGAGACAACCATGACCACGGAATGAATGAGTAATATCCATAGATGACTTTCTATCCAAAGCCCCCAAAGTGTTTACCGAATTTCCATAAACATGGTACTAACTACCCTTTGTATTTTCATGACAATTCTTTCCTGGACTGCCGTGCGCTGACCTCAAGTTATCACACTCAGATTGCCCTCAGGTGGCTGGCAGCTGATAAGAGGAATGACCTCCTCTTTCCATCTTCAGAATAAAGACATGGCACAAAGGAGGGAGACTTAGAGCCCTGCAGATGTCACCAAGTGAAGTGTGCTGGCCTGGCTCGGGGGCCTACAGAAGCTGGGGGAAGAAGCTGGTCATGCACATCTGAAAGTGGGAGGCCAGTGGCTTCCCAGTACAAGTAATTTACAACTACTTCTGCACATGGTACCTTTGGATCGTCTGGCCCCATGACTCAGTTTTCAGCTCTATGAAATCTATTTCCCCTCTAGATTTTCATGCTCCCTTCCCCAGATACAGCCCATAACCTCAAATCTCTCAGCAGCCAAAAGGAGATGATGAAGGACAAGGCCAGAGGGTTCGTCTTTGGGTTGTTTAGCCTCTATTACTGGCAGCAACCAGAAGAGCATAAAATGCCACCATGAAAAAGGTCAAAGGAAAAAGACCGTTCTCTGACTCAGGAAAAACATCAGGTGAGGATAATATTCAACCGTGTGACTTCTTAAATAAATGACACACAGAACGCTTTATTTGGGATTTTTCCTCTTACCTCAGAGAGCAAAGGCCTGGGACTCAGTATTGAGCATCTTGTTCAATTTAGGTCATGGAGTCTAAGGAGAAGAATTTTCACTTTTCCTTTGGGATTCTCTTATAAAGAAAATAGCACCAGGCTTGAAGAGATTTAAAAACTCCAATGCCTCTGGGGCTAGGAAATGAGCACAAGGAGAGGAAGTGGGCCAGGTGGGGCTCCAGCAAAGTGGAGAGGTGAAGGGCACCCCCTTCCACAAGAGGAGGAGGGAAGAACCAGCGTTGTCAGATCTCGTGTTTTTATAACCAGAAGTTGGAAACGCAGATCGTTATGTGAAATCTCCCAATTTTTGTATGTTGCAACTAACTGATATATGTATATACAACTACATGGGCCAAACCAAACACATCTGTGGGCTGGCTCTAGTTCACAGACTCTGGGGTCTGACCTCTGTGATCAGTGTAACAGTTTTTAACCCTTAAGCAGTTAAAAAGCAACAAGATCTGACACATCCTCCAGGGAGTAAAGGATACTGTTGCTTGGTCAAAAAGCCCGTTATAATTCTACCGTGTGGGGTTCTAGAAAGAAGTCGAAGGCGCTGATGAGTTTATCCCACTAACAATTTGCAGTCTACACCTTTGCAGCTTCCTGCTGGAAGGAGGTTGGTATCGGGAAATCGCCAGGGCAAGTTAGGGAAGGTGCTTCGTGAGGGAGATGTATGGTGGCATAAGGACATGAGGTCTGACCAACTGATTCTGGGCTGGAGCTCACGTCACCTATTTAAAAATCCAGGGGTTGTTCTTCATTGCTGCTAGAGACAAGTGAGCCCGAGAGATGTGTCGACCAAGATCTTCCAACTGGCAGCTCAACGGGACTGATGGAGAAGTTGAGCTACAGAGAAAACAATCATATCCCCTTCCAATCTGACAAAAGATCACTGAACGGAGACAACAGGCTGGCTGGCTGGCTGCCTATCTTCCTTATCATACACAAGGCATCATGCCACACAGCACACTTTCAGCTCTCTTCCCATACTGCTCCTGGAAGATTTCTATACATGGCTGTGGCACATGTGTTGGGAAGGAAGGGGGTTTCTATTTTAAAGAATAGAAATTTCCTTGCCTCTGGCTATGGGGCTTGAGTACTGAGAACTTACTCAGTTCTACCACAGATCGGTGATCCTCAGTATTAAAAGAGGAAGAGGAGACAGATGCTGGACTCTTCCCTCCACACCAAATGAAAGGAGAGCTGACCTGGGACTGATTTACAGTGGGTTGGGGAACTCTATCCTCACTGGCCTGGCCACCATCTTGCCATCGTGTCATTTCATCCACTGGCATAATCAAGTCCTAGCACTAATACCAAACCTTTACAGATTGCTTACTATATATATGTAAGGTTCAATTCTAAGTGTTTACATGTATTAACTTGTTTATTCCTCACAAACCCCAAGGATGCAGGTACTATTATTACCTCTGCGGAAACTGAAGCACAGAGAGGTCCAGTATTTTGTACAAGGTCACACCGTGATTGGTGGAATATGAACTCAAACGTCGACAGTCTGGCTCGAGGGCTATGCTCTTAACCATGAAGCTAGACAACCTCTCAGAAGAAGACTGGCTATCAAGGTAAAGGCCATAAACTGAGACTGGGCTACTTGCTGTACAATACGAAGGCTTGGAAATTTTCTGTGCTGATGGTTAGTGGAAAAGAAATTTGCTAACTTTGACATTTTATGCAGGTCTTGGAGCAATTATGCATTCAGGGGGAAAAAGAAATTGAAGAAATTTCAGCATGGGGCACCTGGGCGGCTCAGTCGGTTAAGCATCTGCCTTTAGTTCAGGTCATGATTCCAGGGGCCTGGGATTGAGTCCCACCCACATCAGGCTCCCTGCACAGTGGGGAGTCTGCTTCTCCCTTTCCCTCTGCCTGCTGCTTCCCCTGCTTGTGCTCTCTCTCTCTTTCTCAAATAAGTAAATAAAATCTGTAAAAAAAAAAAAAAAAAAAAGATTTCAGCATGTACTTTTGGCTCAAGTATTTGGTATAGTGGAGCTGCATCCTATCATTATCCATATAAATTCAAGCATACTCATTGTGGGGAACAGAGAGAGAGGGAGAGAAAGAAAGAGACACGGAGACAGAATTTAAACGTGCAGTGGGGCCCCAGAAGGGGAGTGGCGGGGAAGGAAGAGCTGTTTCCCAGCTCCCTCTAAGCCTCTCATGTGCAGGGCGCACTCTTACTGGGTGGAGCTCAAGTCTGTGATTAAAAGATAAGGGTTTTTCTTTTCCTATAATCTGGTTCCTCAAGGCAAGCCAACTACTTCATCTGGTGCTCAACTGAAAAATAGTTGCAACACTTGAGAAAAAACTGTGTGGGACTGACTTGGAGATGGTGCCTCAGCCTCCACAGGGGCGCGCAGAAGTAATCTGCAGTGTATTTCATTTTTGCCTTCCACGCTTGGAAACCCCAGCTTCCTGCATAAACTGTAGCCAAATTAATTTCAGTATGTATGATCTCTATTTGTCTCGCAATCATTCTCGAGCATTTCTCTACAGATACCATCTACGGTGGTTTGGGGGCCCAGCAATTGTTATTTTAAAATAGAAACTTACTCCATATTATGACCTGTGATCCTAATTTCTCTGGCTCTTGACTCTCCAGTCTGGCTTTGGAGCTAGTCTTATATAGAACCCTAAAAAGAGCACCCTATCACAACACTAAAGCCTAAGCGGTAGCTGATAATGGCTTATTACTATGGTTTGATCACTTTTCAAAATTAGGGCTCACCAGTAGACTACAAGCTAACAGTGACTGACACATCCTGGGCAATCAATACCCAGCTGATGAAAAATAAATGCTGTGCAAATTTATATACCAAGCACAATGCAATGCTTGGGTCAGGAAAAATGACATTGCATATAGCTAGCTGAGTGCTGCCAAACTCCTAAACCAGGCACTTAGAGCGTTCACTCTTGAACCTTCCTTTACTCAGGGTCTGGTTCTCTTTAGCTCTACGTGCCTTGCGGGGTGATCTCATTTGCTCCCCAACATCAACCATAGGACACCACCACCCACATTCTCGTATCTCCCCCCAACCCCTCCCCTGAGCTACATGTCTGATTTTCCAACTGCCTTCAAGATATCTCCAACTGCCTTACATAAGCAACGCAAGGTGAACATTTCCAGGACTCAGCTTTATCTTCAGCCTCCTGACCCTACTCCATTACCCCTTTTCCAGACTGAGGGCTTGTTTCCTGCTGTAGTTTAAAGTGAGGCTTCAGGGCGCCTGGGTGGCTCAGTCAGTTAAGCATCTGCCTTCGGCTCAGGTCATGATCCCGGGGTCCTGGGATCAAGTCCTGCATCAGGCTCCTTGCTATGTGGGGAGCCTGCTTCTCCCTCTCCTCCCCACTTGTGCTCTCTCTCACTATCTCTGTCTCTCTCTCTCAAATAAATAAGTAAAATCTAAAAATATAAATAAATAAATAAGGTGAGGCTTCAGAGGTGTCAGACAAATCCATGCTCAGATCCTAGGGAGACAATGACTGGCCCATCCTATGACACTGGGCTTCTCTGCGTTCAGGTTTCCACAACAGTAAAATGGCCCCGATATTACCCCAGAGAGTTGTGCTGTTGACTACATCCAATAATGTATTAAATTCTGGAGCTCTGGGCCAGGTATGCAGTGTCAGCCTGTAGTAAAAAAGGGCCTCTTCTGATTTTCCCTCTTCCAGTGAGTGAATTCATTACCTCCATCTACCCAACCTCCTCCGCTGGACAACTCGAAGTCTTCCCTTACTTCTGATGATAGTCCTACTGCTTCTTAATCAAAGAGTCTCTAAATTCTGCCCATTCTACTGGTCACACTCCTCCGGTGGGCTCCTCCTCTCCATAGCCATGCTGTCCTTCATTGCCGTCCTTGTCTTCATCTACACCACTGTCACCACTGGCTAGTTCCTTTCTGGGTTTCCGGCCTCCCTACACTTCAGCCCATACATCACAGTGACACCAAAGTCTCCATTAAACCCTCCATCAATCATGTCACCCCTCGGCCCAAACACCTTCCATGACTCCCACAGGTAAAGTCCATGGCTGCCCTGGTTAGGAATAGGGTGGGGCCTATCACTTATTATCATAAATAACTCGTCGGGATCTTGACTTTTTTTCCCCCCACTTAATCACCGCAGCAATGCCAATGAAATAAATATAATTATCCTTGTCTTAGAGATTTAAAAAATGAGGCTAGTGAGTAGTCCAAAAATCCACCTGCGTCTAAATCAGTCAGAGACTGAAATCCGCAAGCTGGTGTGACTCTAGCCTGCCCGTCTGTCAGTACAATGGGTTCACATCTTATTTCAAGAACATACTCTAAAGTCAAAGCATAAAATGAAAATCCCGTATAGATCAAAGACAAACTCTCAGAGAAGCTCAACACAGCCAGTATTTCTTTCAGTGTTGGAATGAAGGCTGTTTCTTTAGCTGACACGGGATGAAGAACTAGCTGGCGTGCAACACCCACACTGTTCAACTGTAGTCTTTTTCTCGCGCTCCATTTTTGCGGAGTACGTACAGTTGGAACCATGTCTAGTAACTAGGATATCTGGCTAACAGAGCACTTAGAGTACACCGTAAATATTTGTGAAACTACTGTACCCCAAACAACTGGGGGGGCAGAGACCACCCGACTTCACATTCTTAGCCTGTGGCTTTATACACTGCATGCAATAGGCAGCTCATTTATACCCGTGTTGAAACAACGAATACCCTCTCTTCCTCATCTTACAGCTCAGCTCCCTCAACAGTCAGCACACCTTTCAAATGAGTTGAGTAGGAATTAAGATTACCAGGTGGGTCCTTATTTGATCCTGCAAAACAAATTAGCAACCTGACTTTGGGGTTTGAGAATAACATCTTGCAGAGTAAGGAGTATGACAGTTCCCACAGGCCCCTGAGTCAAAGCCAAACTGCAGGTTCATGGGCGGAGACAGCTGTGCTGAAAGCTGCCTCATTTTCTGGTTTGGTGTGGTCAGGAACAGGAAATTGAACCTTCGGTATTTTGGGCTTCGATTCTGTGCCCTTAAAAAGTACCCAGCAACCCTGGGGTCTTTGAATGTGGAAGGAGCGTGCACATGTAATGTGTCCGTTGGAAAAACAGAAGATGTTGGAAGCCTGAGCTTTGACACTCTGTCCACCTGCCCGGGGAAGAAACATTTGGGTGCTGAGCCCCACCCACCCAGAGTCTTTACCCCTGATTTCCAGAGGCCTTCAGAAGCACAGGCATCGAGATCATCGTACCCAGTTCCTCAGAGTGGTCTTGTGGTGTGAACGAGTGGAGTCTAAAATTAGTCTTGCTACAACCAATCTGGTGGCAAACACATTTCCTATATTCACTAAATTACAGATACGCAGGCAAGCTCTCCAGGCCCTCTTGCTTCCTGCCTGGGGACAGTGTCATTTGCTTTATATCATTGTTCTAATCTGCTTTTTTATCCGATTAAGTCAGATAACACAGGTCAAGCACTCTACAGTGCCTGCTATATCCTATAAGCTCAATAATCGGCAGTTGTTAGAATTCCTCTCTCGAATCTCATCCCCTAGTGACCTCAAAGTAAAAGCCAAAGTCCCAACAATGGCCTATGGCCTAGAAGGTGCTGCAAGATCTGCCCCTTGTTACCTTCTGATCTCACCTCTTCCTTTTCTTCCCCTCATTCATTCCATATGGACCTCTTTGCCATTTCTGGAACGTGCCAGGCCCACTCCTACGTTAGGACCTTTGTATGGACCAATTGTTCTAATTCTTCCTCAGTGCCTGGCATATAGGAGACGCGCATGAAGTATATGTTGAATGAGTGCTAAATGGATAAATTGGCTTGTGGGGTAACCCAGTATCTCCCGACGAATTGGGAGTTCTGCGCTAAGTACTTCACTAATGGCAGAGGTCTTGACATGTTTGGGTCTCCTAAGGGAACTGGGACTCTGCCCCCTAGCAGCTAACAGAAACTTCCGAGTGTTTTTCATGAATTAATTACTTTAACCCTCACCCCACTCCCTACCCTGCTGCAGTGAGGTATAGTGAGGTACTATTATTAGTCCTTATTTTAGAGAAAACAAAGCTAGTAAGTGATGCGGGCTGGATACAAGCCATTGCCTACAATTATTTTTCGCCAAGGAACAACCTTCAGGGCTGATGACTACTTTGGATGTTGCTTACTGTCCAACTCTCACTGATTTTACGATCCCCTCTGAATGCCAGCTAGACAGGCTGGGGATTTTCCTCAGGGACCTGCTTTCCCACCAGCCCATGCTGCTGGGGTTTCTAGCAAGCACCCTAGCCAATCCTGCTCAAGTTACGATGGAGGAGGTCAGGCCAAATGGGTAAGGCACTGCAGGGGCAGAAACACCCCAATTTTTTTTTTCCCCTTAGAACTTATATTTCACAGAACCAGCTACTCATTAAGACACAGAAATGAATCTTTTCTTTAACAGTCAAATAATAACAGGATTTGAAGTCAGTGGGTCAGACAGGACATTTTTTGGATCTGATGCTGCTGGTGAGGTAGGATGACTAAGAACTGCTCAAGAGGATTCAGACACCGGCTGGAATGCCCGCCCTTCCATCCCTCCTTCACCTTGCTCACACCAATCCATCCTGTAAGACTCACCTCAGCACCCTGCTCCCCAGGAAGCCTTCCTAGACTAGCCCTTCCATCACTCTCCTGCCTCCCTCCGTCAGGCTAGATTAGGTGACCTCCTCCTTCCCCTCTAAGCACCCTGTATCCTCTTCCACCATAATGCTTGCTGAAGTGTACTAAAGCCACCTGTCTTCCCAGCGCCCCACAGACTATAGACTGGAACGCAGGAACAATGTCCACTGCGTGTTTGTATCCCCAGTGCCTAGTGAAGAAGAGGTGCTCAACAAATGACTGCTGAATGGAAGCAGTACCACCCTCCTGAGATAACACAACCTCTTAGATCTCCAAATCTGCCCTGTCATCTTTGGTCTGACTCAGACTGAGAGGTAAATGGCACAGCCCTTAAAGTGACCACATTCCAGCTCAAAAAAGCCAAAATGATGTGATCAGAGCCACAGTCTTCAAACTGCATGGCATTCTCTTGCCTTACACTCAAAAGCTCACCAACTATTCTCAATGAAATCAGTCAGCCCTATTGCTCGTAAAATAAATGTATTAAAGGAGTCATTACATTTTCCATAAGGCTCTTCCTTTCTCTTTAAAAGAGAAAGGAAGCACGGCACGATGATAAATTATCTCCTTTTGATTCAGCCAACACGTTTAATGTTTAGAAAGCCGGTATCAACCATAATATTTATAACCTTTCGAGTACCACTGGGTACAGATTTAAAAATGCACGATGTCTGTAGGTGATGCTATTAATATTTTTGAGCATCTACTTTCAGAATAGTCCACTGGGTTTCAGTAAAGAAACAGCACATACAGGGAGAATAGCAACACATTCCTTCTTACTAGCATCAGCTATTCATGCAATGTGCTGCCTTGAGCATGCACACAGATCAATATTTCAGCAATCAAAGAGGCAACAGAGTGCATTTGAAGTATCTGAAGAACAGCCCCTACGGGATTTATGAAGTCAGACTCTTTAACATCACCCCAAACTTAATCCTATCAATGCTGACTAATGCTGTACTGAATTTTGTAGCTATCAAGAAAATTAAAAAACAACAACAACAACACCCTGCTTATTCTAAAGACCCTAAAGTCTCAAATCGGTGACAACAAACCACACACCACAAAGTATTTAAATGAATCAGAAGTTCGGGTGGAGCCTAAACTTAAAAAAAAAAAAAAAAAAGACAAAAGAAAAAAGCACGGAAGTTGAAAACCACTGGTCATGGTCAGTGGTATTGCATTTTAATTCTTATAATGACCTTGCCCATTTTTACAGATGAGGAAACTGGAGTGAAGGCAGTTGAAGGAAATGCCCTGCATTGCCTGGCTCATCAGGTGCAGCTGCAGGATTGGAAGCGCTGGCTGAGGGTCAGCATAGACAAGGGGGAGACACTAGGTTCTCTGCAGCCAGCCTGCCTGGGGTCAGGGGCTGGCTCTGACCCTTACTGACCAGGCAATTTTGAGCAAGTTTCTCAACTCGGTGACTCAATCTTCTCCTCTGTAAAATGGAGATATTAGTAGTATATACTTCAGAAGGCTGTGGTCAGGACTAATGAGTTAACTTATATAAAGTGCCTGGCACCCAGTCAGCATTATTTTGCTCTTATCTGACTTCAAAGCCTAGGCTTTTTCTTCCACATCAAGGGTTGATATGATGAAGCACACACAGGAGTATCTCCAAGCATAATTGCTTTGCATCTTGTCTGCAAATGATAAATGTTTGTGAATTAAGATCTCACCCTAGTTTTCACTATGTCTCAGTCCAGAAGGAAGTGTTCGTGGTAGAAGCAGGCATTAAAGGACACAAAATCTGGCTCAACAACGGAAATCATTCCCCCCACTTAGAACTACCTGCCTGTCCCAGGAGGTGCCTCAATCGAAGGTGACTATTCAGTGGAGACAAAGAGCAGATGAAAGAACCTCTACCTTTACAGGGGAGGGGAAGAAACGCCAGGGATCTGCATTTTCTTTGGAGCAGATTACTGGCTTCAAGTGCTGCCTCTGAGCCAGTCATTTTTATAGGAAGGTAACTTTCATTACATTACCTGCAGACACTTACTCTGAAAAAAGGCATGAAAGGTATTATATAGAGGCTGTTAAAGATGGGCAGGTAGGCAGTGTGTGTGTGTGTGTGTGTGTGTGTGTGTGTGTGAGAGAGAGAGAGAGAGAGAGAGAGAGAGAGAGTGAATTCATTCACTGATTTTGGGATATCTCTTGTAAAATGGCCAGGGAAGTGATGATAGCAATTTAGTTGAATAAATGACTACGAATAACTTTTACGCTTGCAACGGGAAAACAAATACTTCCTGAATTTCTAAATATACTCCATCTTCTATGCAAAATAAGTAATCAGAGGTGTTTGGTTTTCTGAAGGAAAACTGGTATAAGCAAGGTTTTTCTTTATTCTAATTTCTTAACAGAAAAGAACAAGCAACATCTCTGATTCATTGTTGGTCCATGGAAGATACATCTTGGCCATTTTCCTACAGGAATAATCAGCAGTTTTTGCCTCATGTTTCTGTGCAAGAATAAGAAGGAGGAAAAGGAAATCTTAAAAGTTTTAACAAAAACCACCAGGACAAAAATAAAAACAAAAACTCTACCGCGGCAAAACTTAATTTGCTTTCCTGGTGGAAGTGTGCTCTCTCTCATGCATTCATCCCCTCATCCATATTTTCTCTGTCCCCCATACCACTTCCCCATTTCTCATATGTGAGATGGCATTGGTGGGCTCTGTGCATTAAATATGTATACAGGGGAGGTTGCTTGTTGTGGGGCTAAGGGGGCAAGCTCTGGACGAGGCAAGCATTAAATGTCATTAAGACTCAGGTTGTAGAATAGGAATAACTACAGTACCTATTCCAAAGGGCTACGGAAAGAAGTATTAAATGAGATAACCAATGCAAAGCTATTAGTATGATGCCCTGAACATAATCAATGCTCAGTAAGTGCTAATTATTATTTTTTCTAATTATTACTTGAGGGATAATCATTTTGCAAAAATAAGAATCTGAACTAGAATTCCTACTAATACTTTAGTAAATACTATTGAGTTCTTTGATGATTCTAAAGGCACATGAGTCAGGGTTGTACAGTGGTTTAGGATCTTCATTAGAGGCAAAAATTATCACTGGGCCATGATATGCTCAAGTTTTCACCAAAATAATATTTTAGTTAATAAAATGCTCAAAACTATTTACTGAAGCTTAAAAAAAACCCAACCCAGCTCTGTAAATGTATAAAGTTATTACTTCCCTGTACTTTGGAGAGACAAAATTCAAGCTCTTCCCACAAAACTAATTGATCCTTCCAACAATACCACCCCCCACCCCCGTCCCTGCCAAATTCAACTACATAAATGCACATTAAAAGTTTAAGGAATAAATAAGGCAGAACATCTGATGACGTATTATGAAGGGATTGATTATCCACTCTTAGTTCTTTCTCCTTCTTTACTTTGCCCCTCCTGGACCTTCTCAGAGCTGTGCTAACTTCAGACAGATGAGTAGAGCCAAACAGGGAGAATCAAGATCTGGGTGGGCATTCTTCCTTTGGGGCAGGGAGGATGATCAGTCTACCCTTAGGGTCTCCTTTTGGGGGATGCTCTCTAGATCTTGAGACCTTCTCTGAAGAAAACATCCTCTGAATTTTGATCAACTTTTTACATTTTTCTTTTCTCCCCAAATGGCTTTTGTGCAGGCCCTTTTTACACATTTGCTCACTGATGTAATCAAGATGGTGGAACTCTGAGCCCTCTTCTAAGCCCCATATCTTTCTCTTCCCTTGATAGAAACACAAAGACAACCACACTGGAAGCTTCCACAAGGGAAAGAGATGGAAGGTACAACTGGTACAGAAAAAATTCTAGGTATGAGCAAAGGAGCTAAAAATCACATTGCTTGTCCTGGACACAAGGGACATGGACACAAAAAGAAAGTCATGAAAAGGTGCTTTCCCTTCTTCTGCAACAGCAACACAGCATTCAAGAAAGTCCAATCTATTTTAAGTAGTTTCAGGTGACAGATTATTGGCCCATGACGAGACACAGACTGATGGATCACAGAGGAGATAAAGCTCCCTGTGCTGTGAACCACTGCTAATCTCAACTGATAGAACTAGAAGAGACACACATCTCCACTTTCAAGTGTTTACTGGGTGACATCACACTGTTGATTTAACCCAAGTGCTGTCTGGATTATCCAGTAAATGTCACATAATAGTACTCGAGTAGCTTAGATAAAGGCCTCAGAACACTGTGAATGAACACATGCCGCAAAACAAATTTCCCAGATGAGTGCATAATCTTAACTCCATGTCAGTCTACTTGGTGTTCTTTCAGGTATAACTCTAACCTCGTTAAGTGACATTTGTCTAGTATAGAGCTATGGTTCTGTTTTAGAAAGTCAATCCAGTCACCTCAGACAGTTTCCATAATGTGCTTAAGAAAGTATAAGATTGAAGCTGTTGACTTAGGTTGGCAAAATAACGATTACAATAATCCATCAGGGAAATGCATATCAAAACAATGAGATACCACTTCACACCCACTAGGATGGCTACAATCAAAGAGACAGATAATAACAAGTGTCGGCGAGGACGTGGAGCAATTGGAACCCTCACACACTGCTGGTGGGAATGTAAAATGGCGCAGTCGCTTTGGAAAACAGTCTGGCAGTTCCTAAAAAGGATAAACATAGAGTTACCAAATGACCCAGCAACTGCACTCTCAAATACCACAAGAAATGAAAATGAAAACATATGCCCACTTGTACATGAATGTTTACAGCAGCATTATTCATAACAGCCAAAACACAGACACAACCCAAATAAAAGGTGGTATATCCATACAATGACATGTTATTCAGCACTAAAAAGAATGAAGTTCTGGTACATGCTGCAACATGGAGAAACCTGAAAACATGCTAAGTGAAAGAAGCCAGTTACAAAAGACCACATACGCATGTTTACACGATATGTCCAGAACAGACAAATCCAAAGACAGAAGGTAGATTAGTGGTTGCTGGAGGAAAATAGGAAGGGAACGCAAAGGGATACATTAGGGTTTCTTTCTGGAAATATCCTAAAATTGATTGTGTTATAGAATTCTGAGAATATATTAAAAACCATTCATTGTGTACTTTAAATGGGTAAACTCTATTGTATGTGAATTATAGCTCAATAAAGCGATTATGAAAAGGAATATTAACACATGAGATAGAAGGAAATATGATTGCTTACTAAAACAAGGATTGCTTCTTTGGGGACCCTAATGCCATCCTCCTTCACAAATTTAGTGTGTAACCTATCAGCTAAAGGCTCAAGAACTAAACAATGGTCTTCCAGAGTCTCAGCGACCTCACTAATGTTCAATGTAATCCTGCTCCTTCCACTAATCAGTACATTGATGATTAAGCTTTCCTCCTATTTATATTTCCTACTACGGTAAGAAGCATGGAGCTTTCCACATAGTAGATGCTCATTTATTGCGTTCAATTTAAATACATGTCCAAAAATAACCAACTGGAGTCAGTAATTAAAATCAAACCAATAATACTTTGCCCTGCTTAGGGACAGCTGATCAGCACCACTAACAGCTACTTGCTCAACTCAATCTGGGGCATCTGAAATGCAATTATGTCCCTCAAATCTTAGTCAGTCCTGGTTACAACAATAAGATTCATGCTCTTCAACTGCCTGGGGTGTATCTCCCTTGATAAAATCTGAAACTTCCTGGGCAGGAGTTACTTCTCATGTGGATTAATTGACAAGATCCTGGAGGGTACAAGGAAGGCAGCATTCTGTTTCTCTGATATGTAATGCCAGGAAATCCCCAGATGGTCCTTTGGTTTGTTATACTACCTACAGTTTGATATTGAGGGGGATGACTTCTAGAGCTAGTCTGCCTGGGTTTAAATTCAACCTCTGCCATGTATTACTAGCTGCTCAACCCTGGTGCAAGTTATTTGACATCTCTGTACCTCAGTTTCACCATCTGTACAATAAGGATAATCCTAACACACACCACTGAGATTTCCGTGAGGGTGTAGACCACTTAGAAGGATGCCCAAAATATAGTACGTGCTCAGTAGCTTAAGCCGTCAGTGTAGTAAAACTTACATTTGCAGAATCCCTGACAAAGACCTCAGGCATCGAGAGCCATAGTTATAAGAGAGGACCACAGGTTATCAGATATACACCAGGGCCACTGGGACAGACTGAAGTAAAAACTATAAAAATACACTCTTTCCTCAATTCCTGGTTGGGAAATGCTACTCCAGACTAAAGGAAGTGTTCAACAAATACAGCCTACCGACATTGAAATTTTGTTTTTCATGTTGCAGAACCCTCCTGGAGGAGAGGAGGATCTTCTTTGATAGGTATGAGAGGAAAAGAACTACCACCACTGTGATCAGACACCAGTAATTTTCAGAATCTGTATGCTCTTAGTCTTCTTGTGGACTTTCCATCACTGACAGGGAATCACAGGTGGTTTGTAGTAGTCAGCAACATTACCAGTGGTAAGAGGCTTCTGGGAGACATTTCCTAAATTCCTTATTTTTTTTATTTTTTGAAAGATAACTTGTTTGAAATCATTTCAAATTTTATCAACAACATTCTTTTGAAAACACAAGGGCCTTTTTCACCATATTTCCCTTCCCACATGCTTCCTAAAGCTTCTCCAATCTACGTATTGCTAGCGTGACAGACACAGAATACTCACTAGTATGCACATTCTCTTCTTCCTCCTAACTATACCTTTTTTTCCCAGCCTTCCCTGTACGTAGGTGTGGTACATGTTGTAGCCAATGAAATGGGAGTGGAAGTAATGGGCTCTTCCTTATGTAGACCTAGCCCAACCGCACTCTTTCCCCATGGACCAGTTTGAAAGGAGGGAACTCAGGAGAGAGCCACAAGATGGAAGGAACCTGGGTCCTTGCATAACTTTATATTATAGGCCTGACCCCCTCCTTGCCCATCTGCACTGAACTTCACATAGGGAAAAATACACAGTAGTAATAAGCCACTGGGGTTTTGGAGTTGTTTATACAAAAGCTCCTGTTACTTACTCTAATTAATATAGCTAGGTCAAAGCTTTGTTAATTATTGTTTAGGCGATCCGGTTTGCTCCTAGAATAGTTCTACTTCTGCTAGATATTGGCAACAAGTACACTCATGAAACACATTTCTTTTTTTGTTTTTTTTAAGATTTATTTATTTGAGAGCGTGCATGTGTGAGTGGGGGGAGGGGTAGAGGGAGAGAGAATCCCTAGGAAGACTCCCCGCTGAGCACAGAGCCCAACATGGGCACGATGTGGGGCCCAATCTCACGACCCTGAGATCATGACCTGAGCCAAAACCAAGAGTAGGATGCTTAACTGGCTGAGCCACCCAGGAGCCCCAAATGAAACACATTTCTTAAATCCCTTTGCCTTTAGTTGTTTTTTTTGTTTTTTTTTTACTATCACCAAGATCACGGGATACATCCTTTCCATTGTATTGATGAAACACATCCTGGTGAACCATCTGATCTTGCCACATTCTTTTTCAAAGAACATGTCTTTTGCATTGTAATCTTAGTCCAGATCTCTTTGCAGAGCTGGGCAAAGTATATCTGCTACTGTGCACTTAATTAATCATTCACTATCTCAGAGAATTATTTTATAATTACATCAAACTCTGGGCTAGGAGTTGGCCAATTTAAAACTGTCAGATAAAAATTAAAAGATATCAGCAAAAATGAATTATATTTATTTATAATTTTCAGGTAGCTCTTTATAGCAATCTTTTAGTAGCCCATATATTTAATATAAATCACATTTTTTGTGTGTTAAATTTATGAAAGGAATGAAAGAATCCTTTCTGATTATTATCTCCAGCCTCTTGGGATGAATAAGCAAAGTCAATATAGCAACCTTGAGTTTTAACACCATTAAGTACCTTCTGAAAGTTTCTATTCTTGCTTAGTAACTCCTTTCTCATCTTTTAAAAATGTTCTTAGTATTCACTACAATTATAGCTATAAAATACGTGCTTGCATGTTTACTGACGGCTTTCATTATCAGACTGTAATTCCTAGGAAGACAGAACTTCTATCTGTTTCTGTTCATCCAATAAATATTTACTGAATGCCCATTGTGAGGCATTGTTCCAGGTACTGGGGAATTAAACATAAATAAGGTATAGTACTTGGCTTCAAGATGTCTATAGTTTGGTGGAGGAAACAGACTAAGCCTATAAATAATATATACCGGGATAAATCCTACATTGTACTTTTCACTTCATGTGTCCTTGGTTTTAGGTGGTAGTGGCGCTGTCTGTCCAGCTCATGATGGCCCAACCTACCTGAGAACTGTTTCTTTTGCATTCATTTGGGTGTGAATGTAACCATATTTGTATCACATGACTCTGTCCCTTTGACCACAATTGCTTGGACCACAGTGGACTACTGACATATGCTGCATCAACCAACTTCTCTCTTCCAAGAGGTTGGAATTGGAGCTAAGAGATTCTAATTCAGTCTGAGCTCTTTAGTTGAACTGAAAGAGGATCTATAACCTAGAGTGCTATGCAGTGGTCATCTTCTGCCAGATGGCCAGGGAAACTGACAACACTAGTCTAAAGAGAGAGACAAAAGGAGCAAGTCACAGAAAGAAGTAAAGATGAGAGATTTTATAGTCTGAGAAAGACCTGAAAGCCCACTTCATATGCTCGTTCTAGTCCCTTTTCCCATGAGACACCTGTACTTTATAGCTTTTCTCTCTTTTTTTGCTAAAGCTATTTTGTTAGTGTCTTATGTTTTCAGTCATGTCTTAACTGAGACATTTCTATTTGATATGAAGTATTTATAATTCTACTTAGTCTCACTTACTTTCATAGTGTAAGACATATGTACTGTCACCAAAAAAATGTAGCTTTTCTCCCCTATGTTATAAACATCGCATCTGTTGGATTTTAATCCTTAGGAATTCTAGCAACACTTCTCAGGTGCTTGCCTGGAAGTTTCCGTGTTTCCTCACTGGTGATTTTATAATGCAGACTCATTTCTATTTAAGGGCAGAACATCAAAGGCCAACATTCTTTGAACTCCGTGAAAAACACTATCACATGTGTACCCCATCTTTTGTGGCTAGTTAACATTCAGGGGAGAAACTAATTCTTCTTACAAACATCAATGGTGTGTTTGTACTCATAAACAAAAAGGCTTTGATAATGAATGCTTTGATTTCAGCTCAGTAAGTTGATCAGCTAGTCTGATTAACAACTGTTAACTGGAGCCACCAGAATTTGAACACACCTAAAATACGTGGCTTTAAGGTCCTACTCAGGAAAAGGAACTTAAGATTTTACATAACTTAAGCTTCACATTAATATTTATGTTACATTTACACTTAAGCTTTATATTAGACTCCAGAGATTTCTGTGACAGCACACCCATAAACATCTGCTACTTTTAAAGCGTATTTCTTCTTTATTCCTCACAGATAGGTCAGGCACTGTGAATGTAAGGGGAGTAAGACCTGGTGTCTGTCCTAAGAGAGCTCAGTTTACTGGAAAAGACAGACAGGAAACAGGAAACCGTCATGCCATGCTCTGATAAGTGCCACGCTAGAGATACCCGTATGGATGAGAGGCATCTAATCTATCCTGAGGTAAGCCTTTGGGCTAAGTCCTAGAGAATTAGCAGGAATTAGGCAGAGGAGGAGCAGAGGCTGAGACAGATTTGCTGAGGGAAAGGAGCGTACAGTGCTCATGTACATGGCAACAATGTGAGGCAGAACAGGGTCTACATGTTAATACCCAGTGAGACAGCTGTGCCAGCAAGACGTTTTGGATAATTGCCTACATTTTCCTCCAGAGCTCCTGTTTCCAATGCTTCTCATGGGTTCTGATTACTCTAGAAATTCTGATTCAACTCAACAAATATTTGGTGAGAACTTAGTAAGTTTTAGGTACTTTTTTAGTCCCTGGGAGTACACAGATTGAGTAAGACTAAGGGAATAGTACTTTCCTAAAGAAGCTCGGTCTAGTGGGGAAGGCAGATACCCAGCATCTGGAGAGGGTTAAAAAGGACAGATGCAGGGTGCCTGGGTGGCTCAGGTCATGAGCCTGGAGTCCCGGGATCGAGTCCCACATCGGGCTCCCTGCTCAGCAGGGGGTCTGCTTCTCCCTCTGCCCTCTTCCCTCTCGTGCTCTCTGTCTCTCATTCTCTCTCTCTCAAATAAATAAATAAAATCTTAAAAAAAAAAAAAGGACAGATGCATATAAATAAACAGATGATAAAGCCTGAAATGAGTCTTTAAGAATGAATAAGAACACGCTTGCCATGTGAACAATAACAAAAGTGAGAGAAGCCTTTCGGAACACGGAAAAACGTTAAGTAACAACTGGCAGGGAAAAGGATCAGGGCACAGGGAGAGAACAGATTTGTGAAATAGCTAGGAAGCAATAGAACTGAAATGGGATGGCTAAGAGCGAAGGAGGGGGTTAGTCTATTATGACTCCAGGTTTTTTTGTTTGAGTGGATGATCCATTAACAGAGGCAGGGATTGCAGAAGGAAGAGCTGATTTTGGAAGGAAAAAAGGTCATGTTGAAGCTGCAGTGCAGCCACCTGCAAGTGAAGAGAGAAGTAGTAAGAACAGGATTATGGCCTGGTGCAGCCACTCTGGAAAACAATATGGAGGTTCCTCAAAAGGTTAAAAATATAACTACCAAACGACCAAGCAACTGCATTACAAGGTATTTACGCAAAGGATACAAAAATACTGATTTGAAGGGGCACATGCACCCTGATGTTTATAGCAGTATTATCAACAACAAATTATGGAAAGACCCCAAGTGTCTATCCACTGAGGAATGGATAAAAATACACACACACAATGGAATATTACTCAGCTATCAGAAAGAATGAAATCTTGCCATTTGTAATGACGTGGATGGAGTGAGGGTGCATTATGCTAAATGAAATAATTCAGTCAGAGAAAGATAAATACCACATGATTTCACTCATATGTGGAATTTAAGAAACAAAACAAATGAACTTGGCGGGGAGAGGCAAACCAAGAAACAGAATCTTAACGAAAGAGAACAAACTGAGGGTTTCTGGAGGGGAGATGGGTGGAGGATGGGCTAAATGGGGGATGGGTATTAGAAGGACACTTATGATGAGCACTGGATGTTACATGTAAGTGACAAACTACTAAATTCTACTCTGAAACCAGTATTACACTATATGTTAACTAACTAGAATTTAAATAAAAACTTGAAACAAAACAAGAAAGAAAGAGAATTGAAGAGCTGTGTAAAAAAACAAAAACAGGGGCGCCTGGGTGGCTCAGTCGTTAAGCGTCTGCCTTCGGCTCAGGTCATGATCCCAGGGTCCTGGGATCGAGCCCCGCATCGGGCTCCCTGCTCGGTGGGAAGCCTGCTTCTCCCTCTCCCACTCCCCCTGCTTGTGTTCCCTCTCTTGCTCTCTCTCTCTCTGTCAAATAAATAAATAAATAAAATCTTAAAAACAAAACAAAAACAAAAACAAAAAACCCACACAAAAAAACCAGGATTATAGCTAGGGATCTCGCTCAGCAGCACAAACAGAGGGTGGGAGCTGAAGTCATGATGACTGAGATGAAGCAAAGAGAAAGTCAATGTAAAGGAGGGCAAGTGGCTAGAAGCAGAATCCTTGAAAAATAGTAGAAGCAGCTCAAGAAGAAGCTCACAAAGGAGATGAAGTGGGGAGCAATGAGTTTCTAGGAGCATTCAGTAGTCAAACATTTTAAACGAAGCAGAGACTTGGTAAGATACAGACTGAAAAATTTTGTGACCTGGAGATCTTCTGGAGAGGATTCATTGGAGTGATGGAAGGATCAGGCTGCCATGATGGAGGAGTGAACAGAAGAAAGGAAGTGGTCCCTGGGTATTCAAACTACTCTCGTAAGAAGGCTGTAGGAAGAGACGTGAGAGAAGGGGCACGAGTTGATGCAGGACAGTCTCAATCTCTCTCTCTTTCTCTTCATTATCTATCAGTACTTTTAAAGTTAGAGATGAAAAGACTTGAGTGGGTTTCCAGGCCTAGAGGAAAGCCAGCAGAGATGGAGAGACTAATGATATTGGTGAGAGGACATAATTTAAGGAAATGGTGCTGGAGGAGAAAGTTGTCCTAATGAAGTAATCTACTTTATTTTTTGTAAACATTTTTAAAAAAAGATTTTATTTACTTATTTTAGAGAGAGAGAGAGAGTGTGTGTGTGTGTGACTGGGGAGGAGCAAAGGAGGAAGAGAATCTTGAGCAGACTCCCCACTGAGTGTGGAGCCCAACTCGGGGCTCAATCCCAGGACCAAGATCATGACCTGCGTTGAAATCACAAGTTGGACGCTCAACTGACTAAGCCACCCAGGCGCCCCTGAGGTAATCTACTTTAACAAATTTTAGCTTCTAATCGTCTCTAGCCCGGAGAGCTGTCAAGCAATGTATGTCCCAAGGCCAAGTATCTGTGGAAAGCATTTGCAGCAGACAGCAAACAGTGGTATTGGGCTTGGAGCAATACCAGGGAACAGGAGACAAATTCCCTATCTTATTAATCCTAAAGGCTGCTGACTTGCTTAGTAAAACCCCACAGAGGAGGTACCTGTAGTGAGATTAGAGAAAGTTCACCCCCTCATCTACGTCTCCCGAAATGCTGTAATCAGCAAGGGAGCAGACCCCTCACTCCAGGGCATTACAATCACTGCCCAAACATGACTTTCTGAGGCTGCAAAGGAGTCAGATTTGAGTCTGAGTCTCAGCTTCGCTAGAGATTAGCTACTGGCTTTGGGCCACTTCGTTGCTGTAGGCCTCAGTTTCTTCACTTACAAAATGGAGCGAAGCGATTGATGCTACACAGCCCAGATGGTGAGGCTTGAGCAAGTTCACAGACATGAAAGTGCCTGGTAAAATATAATGCTCAATGCAAATATATGGTGTTCCCATCCAGATGTTATCTGAAGTCTCGGAAAGTTGGGCAAAGCGGGAAGAGACTGGCCATAAACAGTTTTTGTTGCTACCGTTGTAAAAAGACATATTAATACAAAGGAAAGCGTTGAAGCAAAGACCTTCAGCTTTCACTGATGACTAACTCCCCTCTGTTCTCTGGTAGTCTTGCAATCCTGAGGAGCCAGGGGGTCAGGTGTTGGGAGGGGAATACAAATGAGTCGCCCCAGGCACTGGAGCGGGAGAATCCAGCGCTGCTAGCGGGGATAGCGAGCCGCATTGCTCGATGGAAACCGTACACGTAGGACTCCAAGGTGCATCCTCACAGTTAAGGGCTCAGGTTGGAGTCAAGACAAACCTGAGTTCGAATCCTGGCTCAGCCGCTTATTAGCCATGTAACCTCAGACAACCCAATTTCACTCAGCTTCAGTTTCCTCGTCTGTAAACTGGGATAACAACATCTACCCTTAGAATGTTGTAATGATTAAATACAACAGTGTGTTTGTATCTATGTAAGTATGCACGCGCATGCGTGTGTGTAATTCCTGCCATACTGTAAGGGCTCAAGAAATGGCAGCTGTCATAGTGGGTCTGTTGTCAGAGGATTCACAGAAGCTTGTTTTCACACAGAGCTGCTATTTATTGACATTTACTGAGAGCTTTACAGGCATAGTGCTATCTAAACATACATGTTTGATCTATTACGCCTCGGGATGGGGCGCCTGGGTGGTATAGTCGGTTGAGCGTCCGACTCTTGGTTTCAGCTCAGGTCGTGATCTTGGGGTCCTGAGATCAAGCCCTGTGTAGGGCTCTGTGCTCAGTGCAGAGTCAGCTTGGGTTTCTCTCTCCCTCTCCCCCCACCCCACCCCTGTGTGCGTGCACATGCTCTCTCTCTCTCTCTCTCAGATAAATAAATCTTAGAAAAAAGTCTTTAATTAAATTGATTTTAAATGAAAAATTTTAAAAAAGATGTTAGCTGAAAGACAAAAAATAAAACAAATTAAAAAATTTTTAAAAATCTATTATGCTACTTGAACTTTAAAACTCTGAGAGTAAAAACTATGTCGATCCTATTTTTCTCTGGATCCCGGGGCATAATAAAGTACCCAGCACAGAGTAGGTATATTAGAAATATTTGTTGAAAGAAGGAAGGAAGGAAGAGAGGGAGGGGAAAAGGGCAAGAAAGGTGGAGGCCAAAGAGAGGGAAGGAGGGGTGGATGTTGAGAACGACTGACTCAGGTGCCATGAAACCCAAGGACTGACAAAAATAGAAACAAAGCATTTCTGAGCTACCGAATGGATGGAGGCCTCCTATAAAAAAGCCACTTTCTGTGCTGATGTGATTTATTTTTACTCCTCTAAGCTCTGGTATAATCTTTCCCTCCATCTGGCAAGTGGGAACGGACCAGCTATATTTCAAGTTTGCTAACAAAGATTGCTTAAGGTAAATATTTGTTGCTTGCCAGAGCAAACCATACCATTTTAGTTTTAGGTTATTTTAATGATAAGCTCCTTCAGATCTAGTTCCACTGATACTTTGTAGTACAGCATGGAAGTACATTTCACTCAAATCCCAACTATATTTAGAATCCCTTTCACACTGCATCATTCAAGCAGATGTGGGGCCAGCTGCGGCTAATTCTTTCCTAGAATCTGAGACATAGATTTTAGCAAGGTTTTTAAAAATAAGTCACACAGGTGTCATCTCTGAGTCAATTAGCACGTTAGCTATAAAAAGAGTATGTACAAATTAGGCTCTCTTTCTACAAGCTCCAAGACAGAAACAGGGTTCTCACTGTTTCGATCAATCTGTTTTTATGTGGTTGTATTAAGGTATTTTTTTCCACAAAACAAAAATAAAGTTCTCCCTGGACTGTGGCACTACACCTTTTTTCTTTTTGTTGCTAGTACTTATTCTAATATTATCACAGAATAAAGTGATCCAATATAGTCCTTTCTTCCGGTTCAGATTCAAGGAATATTGATCAAGCACGGCACAGAAACTCTGCAAGTACTTCGATACCCACTGTTCTTTTTCCCTGAGCGATTTAAAGATACGAACACAAATGTGAATGTCCTGTCTTCAGATATGTGGGAAGTCAGAGAAACACTTGGAAATCCTGAAAACATCCGCATCTAGGTATCTTGGGGGCAGTCACTGGTTCAGCGGTCCTAGGCAAGGCTGGAATGCCTCTGGTCCAGTTTCCTCATTTCTAAAACAAGGATTCATGGACCGGATGGGTTTCTCTCTCCCTCTCCCCCCACCCCACCCCTGTGTGCGTGCACATGCTCTCTCTCTCTCTCTCTCAGATAAATAAATCTTAGAAAAAAGTCTTTAATTAAATTGATTTTAAATGAAAAATTTAAAAAAAGATGTTAGCTGAAAGACAAAAAATAAAACAAATTAAAAACATTTTTAAAATCTATTATGCTACTTGAACTTTAAAACTCTGAGAGTAAAAACTATGTCGATCCTATTTTTCTCTGGATCCCGGGGCATAATAAAGTACCCAGCACAGAGTAGGTATATTAGAAATATTTGTTGAAAGAAGGAAGGAAGAGAGGGAGGGGAAAAGGGCAGGAAAGATCTCAGGCCAATCGCTAGAACCTCTTGCGCCCTGCAGGGGACCACAGTCATGGCTCTGCCTCTGCATGCCACTCTGAGACTCAGCCGCAGCAGGGACCTTTTTGAAAGCAAGACAAATAAAGTTGTTGAAAGTCGAGAAAAGTCTTCTCTCTTTAGGGGGTATTATTTTTTTAATAAAGTGGGAGCACCCAAAAGTCAAATTTTCATTCTGCGAATTTTTGTTTTAGTCTTTCTAAAGTCAATAATGTTCTAATGCTGTGTTGTGGCCCAGTGTGCCTGAGTGGAAACCAAGAGATGGGCAGGCCTCGGGTTCCTCCGCGGTGATCCACAGGTTGTGCCGAGTCGTGCGCCTTCCCCATGCGGTTACGTTGACAGCCCGCGCCCACTGTTGAACCGCAATTTTCATCTGTGCATCTCTTTCTGTGTTATAATACTTAATTACATTTAATCTTCATATTATCCTAATCTTACTGACGTTCGCTCACAGAAGTTAGGTGGTTTCCAGCTGGTCACAGCTACATAGAGAGACAGAACAAGGGCCTGAGCCCGCTTTCCTTGATTCCCAGCTCGGTGCTTTCTGAATCAAATACAACAGTAGCAGCCGTGGTGAATCAGCACGATGCATGTCCCGTGTGTCCGACATCCAGCAAAGAGCTCTGCTTATAACTCTAGCTTATTCCATCATCGTAATAACTCTATGAGGTAGATGTTATTATGATCCCCACTCACAGATGTGGACAGTGAGACCATAGAGAGGTCACCCAACACGCCCAAGCTCACGCAACAGTCAAGAAGCACAATCGAGATTCCAATTCAGGCAGTTTGCTTTCTCACTTCTCTTTCAACAGTGATGCCAGATTGCCTTCTTACAATAGGCCGCTGCCGCCATCACTGTTTCCAGCCATAATTCAGGGGAAATTATTTGCAAGAAGAGTCCAGGGCTGCCTAATATGGCTCTTCCCTGGAGCTGCAAGTCATGCATGAACGTAGTCACTGGTGTCAGGCCATCCCGCTCTCGTCTAGCCCAGATACTGCGAGGGCGTGGACTGCTTAGCTTTATTCCTAGTGCCCAAGCACAACTGTCCTATATAGAGATGATTTATAGTAGCTGTGTGTGAGCGGAACCTAATGGAAACTACCAAGTCTTCATCAACATAGACATAGTACCTTCATTGGCTGCAGGTCAAAATCATCCATGCTGGTGTTTTGTTGTGCCCTGCATAGTGGGGGCAAAACACTGAATCTTTTTTTTTTTAAGCCATCTATGTAGGCAAAAAGTTGACATTTGCACTCACTGACTGGGTAGGTGCACAGGGTTTTTTTCCTGAAAAATTCTGTGGTCTCCGCAGCTGTGCTACTATTCCGCAAGACCACAGGTCTGTGGAGCAGCAACCAGGGAGGGCAATATGCACTTGAGAAAAGTCTTACATTACTAAATTAAACAGGTTTATACAATCCAACTATAGTCACAGATGAACGACGATGGTCTAAAATGAGATTTGCCCTTACCGAAATTTTGGATTTTACAATGTAAGAAAAATATTTCCTCAATTAGTCAGTGGATTGCTATTGAATCCTAGGCCTTAAATAACCTACAGACATTTAAGGGCTTTCTCCTGTCTGGATGGGTCCCAAACGAAAACCAAAAATCTCTAAGGGGTCAAAAGTATTGCTAAACTTACACACCCAGTATCATTTTATATTACAATCAGCTAGACTTCAAATAGAGACTTTTATGAAATGAAGTTAATGGGATCATTTCCGAATAGGATTTTTTAATGCTTTGTATGATAGGAAATACGCAATTTCTTTCACTGTTAAAAAATAATCCCTGCTTGTTAGAAAGTCTGCAATCAACTCAGCTTTATTGCTTCAAATAAGCAGTTTGCACACAGAACAATAAAACTGTTTAATAAAAGAACATAATAGGCTTAGCAGATGTTGCAATCACAGAACATTTTAGGTAAATGGTTTTAAAAGGACATTTCCTCAGTTTAGAAACACACTTTGGAAAATCAAATTCAGTTGTTGAATTTATGCAGGCTCCCTCTGAGGGAATATTTGGGCCTATTTTTCTCTAGCAGAAACACAAGACTGAGTTTACAATGAACCAGCTTTCAGCAAAAGCAGGCCGGAGGGAGTGTAACTCCTTTAACTAGCTCACATACCCACGTTCCTGCTTGTGTTGCTAATAAAGACATCTTGGTGGTTTCCTTAAAAAAAATCTTTACCATTTGTTTGCTGACAGCTTTGTGGGGTATTAAAGAAAACTGTCACTTTCTTAGCAATGAATCCTTCAACATTAAACACTCTCTAGATGAGGACAAAAGGATGGTACCTGCCTTCAAGGAACTTATGCTCCACTGGTAAAACAAACAATGACAAATAAAATACAAGCTCATTATTATATAGTTCCACCCATTTCTTGCTAATTGATGGAGAGTATCAAAGATTGCTGGGTTTACTATGTCATTCCTCTCCTAATAATGCCACCTACATAAGGACAAACTTTTTAAGGCTGATGAAAGACAGGACTTCAGCTCAAGGGAGGAAAAAGTGTTACAATTTTTAAATGTCACTTAATGTAACCTATCTACCAAGAAGATAGGCAAACATGGCAAGTGGCCAACATTTTAAAAGTGCATGCTTGGGGCGCCTGGTGGCTCAGTCATTAAGCATCTGCTTTGGCTCAGGTCATGATCCCAGGGTCCTGGGATCGAGCCCCACATCAGGCTCCCTGCTTGGCGGGAGGCCTGCTTCTCCCTCTCCCACTTCCCCTGCTTGTGTTCCTGCTTCTCCCTCTCTCACTCCCCCTGCTTGTGTTCCTGCTCTCACTGTCTCTCTTTCTCTGTCAAATGGGTGAATAAAATCTTTAAAAATAAATAAATAAATGCACATGCTTATTTCCTAACAACAAAGTTGGGCGATATAATTTATTAAAATAATCAAGTACAAGTTATGATTTAAGTCTGTAGTGTCTCAACTCTTAGCTTCAAAAAGAGAAAAATCATAGTGATCTTCCCATCTTAATGCATCCTTTTTGCCTTACAACCAATAAATGCCCCAACCCTAAACACTCGCCTTGTATCTGCTACAAGTCTAAGCAGACTTTACTTAACACCAATTTAGTGACTTGATTCTAGTTAGTACTCTTAACAAAATGCTTGTATCATAACATACACCATAACAATTTATTTGGGAGAAGTCAGCATGGTCATTATCATTCTTAAATAAGACCATTTTTCACAAGGAAGCTATGCTTCTGGCAGTGGCATAGAAAATGTTAATGTTCATGCTGCCACAATCAACCATTTGTGCTATATGGGGGGGCGGGGGACAACCCTTGATATATTTCAGGGCTCCATCTGTGCTAACTGCCTCGGGCTCAACCATGTCTCAGCTCCCAGGTGCACTGAACCACATCTATCAAAATATTTACCCCTAAAATAGCTTTGTAATAAGAGTGGAATGTCCTTTTTGATGATTTCCTTTGAAAAATCTGTATGTATTTAATTGGTAATTCTAAGTTCTTGAGATGATAGATCACATGAATCTACATATTTAAAAAAACAACACCCCCCCCCCCATGGTGATTAGAGTTAATGTATTATAAATAACTATACAAACACATAATATATTTAATATGCTTTACACTTTCACCTTTGACTGTGGCTCTAATCTCCAGCTGAGTGTGTCTCCTTGCTAATCCCATCCTGGTTCTCACTCTGCATTGAAGCCTTGCTAGATGGGTAGTAGGGAGCCAATGTTAGGTATGAGCCTTCAGCAGCACTAGCCTACCAACATGATACGTAGCTCAAGAAAGCTATGAAGGCCTATAGCAGTTTCTGAACAGGTTAAAGCAAATCAGCTCCTGGGACTGCAATTTATGTGGCAGAACGAAAAACAAAAGAACATCCACATGCGCACACACACACACACACACACACAAAAAGGGTAGGGGAATTCCTCCTCATGAAGCAAAAATATACCAAAAATCCACCTAACTTTTAAATATTCAACGCTCATTGCTGAGGAAATACCTCTACCATATTGTCCACATGGTCACTGCATAATCAGTACTTAAAACAATGGTTCAGCACTTTGAGTCACCCCCAGCGTGAAGGGCAAGTGGAAAGGTCAGTTCCGGCATGCCTCGCAAAAGCCAACAATGGAAAACCGCATTCCTCTGCTCCTGCACAGTTCCCAGGTCCTGGCCACGACATCCCTTTGCTTCATCTGCTTTAGCACTTTGCCCTCCTTCCTGTGCCACCCCCAACTTCCTATCCTCGAAAGGAACCGGGGCGGGGGGGCGGGGAGCGGTGGGGGGCAAGTAAATCTGAGAGGAGGGCCAACACTGAACATTCAGGAGGCTCTTTACTGGTACCACCTGGGGGCCCCAAAGATTGCTCAACATCTCCATAGGAATGTGGCACTCATTCTGCCTAAGTGGGGGGGGGGGGAATTCCCTTCACTCTTTTTTCTGTCAATAGAATAAAATAAACAACAGAAGAATAACAAAATATCCGAGCTTCCTTCCCTCCATAAGAACAACAAAGATCATCATAATTTAATTACAATCAATTAACACCCAGCAAACTTTTTTTTTTGGGGGGGGAGCTACGTGCACAGTATTGAGAACCCAGACAATCTTTAAGATACCAAGTATGTTTAATTTTCGGAGCCCCAGCCCCAATATCATATCAAACATACTAAAAGTTGTATTCATAACCCACATTTAAAACTAACTTTATGGCCTGGGCACCCGGCTGGCTCATTCGGAAGAGCACGCGACTCTTGATCTCAGGGTTGTGAGTTCGAGCCCCATGGTGGGTGGAGAGATTACTAAAAAAATAAATAAACTTAAAAAAAAATTATGGCCAAAACATTTTCAAAAGAATTTTTGTATTTGTTTTTGACATTACTTGGCTACTCCTCATTTACTCTACAGTTTGCTTTGATTTCTCAGTAATCCCTGCTAAATTTAGTATCTAATGAAGAAGACAAAATATGTGAGTTTGTATTTCTTTGTTTAAACATTTATTTCTGATCCTGTACTTTTGTGTGTGTTTTAGAGCCACTAGTTTTTCTCTCGAGATCTCCAGCACTTTGGGGGTTTTTGAAAAGGACAACGTTGTTTAGTCATTGTGCCCCTAGGGCCTTATGAATACCTTATGAATGGCCTTGACGATAATAGCCAGAGAGGCAATATTGAGGAGGACACGCCTCGTCAGGAACTGGCAAGAAAGACCCAGGGTGAGCACAGAGGGAGGGAAATGTAGGTGAAGAAGAGGATGGCTGAGAAGATGCACGTTGCAGAGGCTCCAACTCTGTCAAAACAGCGGACAGGATATATGACCATTCCAGTCACTCTGCATGGGTCTCACACGCGACACTAACGAAGAAAGCACTTGCCTCTCCAGGAATTCATAACGTAGTGGGGAAATAAGACTTCCATATAGCATGGGAGGCAGGGTGTGAAAACTGTTGTTAAGAAAGACCTTGGGTACCATGAAAACATGGAGGAGGGAGCGGTCACCAGAGCCACCAAACTGCACAAGTCCAGGGCCGGGGGTCACCATGCACACGGTCATCTACGCGAACGGTGTCCCCACAGTTGTGCAGTGCTGCGGTCATGGCCGAAGGGATAATAAAAGGTCTCCCAGAAGCGATGGCATTTGGGCAGGTCCATTTACTAGCACTGCAACCATGAGCTTCATTTGCTCACCTGTAACTGGGATACCACTACTGACGTCACTGGGTCAGGAATCAAAAAAAATGTATGTACAGTACAATACCTGTGTCAAATGCATCCTCCTTCCATTTCCCCCTCCTTCCTTCTTTATAGGAAAAGGGGAGCTTTTACCATGTGTCAGATACTCTACCAGGCCCTGTATATGCAATGAAGGACGATACACACCAGTTTGCCTTCATGAAACTTTTTTTTTTTTATGTATTTGAGAGAGAGGGAGAGAGCATGAGAGAGAGAGAGCACAAGCAGGAGGGAGGGGCAGAGGGAGAGGGAGAAGCAGACTCCCTGCTTGGAGCAGGGAGCCCGATGCAGGACTCGATCCCAGGACCCCGGGATCATGACCTGAGCCGAAGGCAGATGCTTAACCAACTGAGCCACCCAGGCGCCCTGCCTTCATGAAACTTCTATCATAGAGACTATTCTGTTACTAATTATTCTACAGTGATAGGAAGAAGGTGGGTCACGTAGAAGAACAATGCAAGCAAGAGCAATGGTGTGTCAAGAGAGCGGTCAGTCATCCAGTTTTTCAGGAATAAGGAAGAGGGTTTTAGGGGGTTTGTTACTCAGTTAGCAGTAAGACTAACAAAGAGTAGGAAAACCACCCAGCAACAGCAGTTAGGGGGTAGAGCAGAGTGGCAAACAGGTTGTATCTACTCTATCAATTCTCATCAATTGGCAATGGCTTCCTAGAAGGCCAGATTGAAAATAAACTCATGACTGTCATTGTCCATCACGGGCATTGTAGGGGCTAGGGGTGACATGCAAGCAGCAGATTGGGCATTCCTTGTCTACATGAACTTGAGCACTGTCTTTGTAAAGAGTCACACCTGGAAGAATCTGTGTCATTTCCTTAGCGCACAACTAGAGCACTAGAGCAGGACAGAAGACCCAGTGGGAGAGGCAGACCTCTGACTAATCGCCCAGCAGAAGGCCAAGAGATCAAAGGAATATAGGGTGGTGGTGACTGCTTTAATGAATTGGCTTAGTGTGGAATTCATGCTAGGTTGAGTCACGAAAATGGATAAAATGAATTGGTAAAATGAAAATGGTTCCGTTTTGGAGGCAGAATCCCGTGTTCAAATTACAGCTCCTCCAATTATTAGCTTCTTGTGATCCTTACTTTCTCATGATAAAACATGTGGATATTAATACCTATCTCAAAGGGTTGTGGGAATGACTAAAACATACTGTAAAGTACCTAAAACACACTGGGTGCTCAATAAACAGTACTTCTCTTCCTCTTTTCCTGAAGTGACTGGAGGTCCATACATAGAAAATTGTGTAGGTCTACAGAAAGGGAAGGAGTTAGAAGGTAAATATCAACCGTGGCTGGGCTGGGCAGCAAATGAAAATTACAAATGCCTAGAATTAAGAAGTCAGGGAGTGGTGAGACCAGAAACCACTGGTTTGGCTGGCTATCCACAGTCATGGGTCTTGTATGTTACCCGGAAAGATACAAGGAGGAATATGGAGTGGAACGCTGCTGGTGGAGTTCACAGCTCACTGGGGAAGATCATTTTTAACCACAAGTTATAATAAGTGTGCCCAAGAATTAGGCACGAAAGACATGAGAATTAGGGGACAGGGAACAAGGTGAGAGAGAAATTGGGGAAAGTTTCACAGAAGCTGCAATGAGAATTGCATTAAAGCACATCAAATTTTTTTCCAAATGCAGAGAAAGAAAAACATTCTTCTGTGAAGAAGGAAGAGTATATGGGAGAGAAGTAAATGTGAAGAGTTTTAGGGGCCTTTTCAGTGAAGATGTCAAAATCACATAGAATCAAGGCAGGAATGAGGAAGATGGGGGAAAAGAATGAGTCAGGTGCTGAGGTCACCTAGGATAACTTATTATTCTGCTGTTATTGTTTTTATTAACTTCAGATTGCCCAAGAAAAATTTTAAGACCAATCAAGAACAACAAGAACAAATAGATTCTTACATTAGATTCTTTTTGTTTGTTTCTGTTTTTATTTAAATTCTAGTTAGTTAACATATAGTGTAATACTGGTTTCAGGAGTAGAATTCAGTGATTCATCACTTCCATACAACACCCAGGGCTCATCACAACAAGTGCCCTCCTTAATACCCATCACCCATTTAGCCCATCCACCACCCACCTCCCTCTCATCAACCCTGAGTTTGTTCTCTATCATTAAGAGTCTCTTACGGTTTGCCTCCCTCTCTTTTAACCCTAGTCAGTGAAACTAAACATGTGTTTATCCTACATAGAAAACAATCTAATTAGTCAAATAAATATGCAGGAAACTGGAAATGTTATGGTTCATATGCAAAAACACTTGCCCAACTGAAAACTGGTGGGTGTCGTCCAGTTAACTGAGAAAAGAGCTTGACTCACAACTCAGAAAGCAACTAGTTTATAAAAGCTAGTATTGTCTCTAAAAAATTAAATGAACTTAAAATCACTAAATTGACAGAAATTAAAATGAATGCAAGAAACTTGCACTGGATTTTTAAAAATCCTGTTTTGCTAACTTACTTTAGAACCACATTTTTAGTAAATAAGTTGAGACATTTTTTTGTTTCATTTTCAGTATTTTTCTGTTTTGCAATCTTGAATGCTTGAAGCCTTCCCTTGTGGTTAGGACCTCCAGTCTGCCAAACAGCGTGTATGGGTTCAGCTTCACCTGTATATTGGGGGTGGGGGGGAGGGGGTGTACAGCCGATATGCCTTTTTTTTTTTTTTAAAGATTTATTTATTTGACAGAGAGAGAGAGATCACAAGTAGGCAGACAGGCAAGCAGAGGGAGAGGGAGAAGCAGACTCCCTGCTGAGCAGAGAGCCCGATGTGGGGCTCGATCCCAGGACCCTGGGATCATGACCTGAGCCGAAGGCAGATGCTTAACCGACTGAGCCACCCAGGCGCCCCCCCAATCAATATACCTTTCTTAAACTGTTTGAGACGCCCTTGTCTTAGGAGCTCTGGAAGTCCTCTGAGAATGACATCATCACCAAGGTGAATCATCTAGAACACATTCCACCTCTCAAAAGGAGAGGTACCTGAACACAGCCTGAGTTAGGCTGAATGGGGCAGAAGAGGCAGCTGGTACAGGGTGTTTAGAAAACCCAGGTTCCTACCAGCTCCAGGTTGCCCTATCAGGAGACTTCAGATTCTCATCAAGAAATGACCCCACCGATGAGATCTCAGGATAATAAGATTTATAATTCAGCAACCCAATTTCACAGGTCTAGAAACTAAGTCATAGGAAGGCTATCAGCCATCCCCCGTCTGCAATCAGAGCCAGGAAGGGAGCCAGAAATAAGGAGCTGGTCTCCAACTTCACCATTCATTTCTAAGCCCACTCGACTAAGCTGAGACACACTGTGGAGGATCATATGAGAAATCACACGACTGTACTGTGGTCTAAAGAAGGAATGGAATAAAAACCAGTTGCAACCTCAAATAGGTCCATAAACTGAAAGTCAGAAAGGTAGTTTTAAAATACACTTTCCAATTCTTTTGAACTAAAATCAAATTTGGGACGCTGTAGGAAGGCAGTTGAAACAAAAGCTAATTTTGTTTAATGAACTAACCAGGAAGGCATTGTGAAAGTATTGTGCAATGAAATGCTTAGCTAATTACTGAGAGATCAAATAACTGTTACCATAGTTACTGCACACTGTTTTCCATAATAACTTTTATCGCTTCAATAAATCTTTGTGACGCAATAAATATAAAAAGTTTACTGTAACATGACTATAATGTTTTGGAAGGCACACGCTGATGACTGGCCTACTGAAGTTACCTTCCCATATTTGTCAGCCAACCAGGGGTGATAGCCCATCTCCTTGACTCAATATCACAATGTTTCAATGCCTCCTTTCATCAGAGTCTGTAATTCCTCAAAAGTTGAATTTACCTGCTCCTGTCACTCAGCAGAAAAGTCAGAGGGCTCTTTCAGCAGTACATCTTGTTGTTGAATGGGAATAAAATTACTGACAGCAACAGCAAGCAGGAACTATCAGGCTGCACGCTGGGCAGGTACATGTCACCATCTGATCTTTCCCACACGGCTGTGGGAGAAGGAGCCGGCCAATGTCACCCAGCTCCCTCTTGGAAGACATTTCAACCCAGGTCTGTCTAGCTCCAAAGTCAGTTCTCTGTCCATCACACCACACAGCCATATATATATATATACACAGTATATATATATATATACTGTCTGTCTTTATATAATAGTTTCTATAATAATCATCTTCTTACTGCTGGGTATAATGTTCTATTTGCACCAAAGTGCCACAGAAGACTGGCTGGTCTGTTAACCAAGATGATGTCACTGCTCCACTGGAAAACGGGCATTCTTTCCCCGGACACACTGGAGTCAAGACTTGCTTATATTCCTATTCCTGGTCCCTCCCCACCTCCACATAGGCAGGGCTGAGTCATTTGGCCACTTTCACTCCTTCCTGTACCTTGCCTGCCCTTTTCTGTATCTGAACACCGAGATTTCTGAGCAAGTGAAATGGTAAACGTGATCTAATAGGTTAAGACTGACAATGAGCACAGAGTATGGGCGTGATAAGATCAAGGTGACTGCAGATGTAGAATTCGGTTCTGCTGATGTGAGACCGAGGAGCCTCGGGCAGGTCGCTCCGCGAGTGTCTCCCTGGGTTTCCCCATCTGGAAAATGGGGCAATAACCACCTACTAACTCCCAGGGATATGATGCAGATTAATTATTTAATGTTGTTGTTTCCTGAAGCCACAAAATCCTAAGTATAACAATCATTATCAGGGTGAAACGTAAAACAGACAGAGGATCACAGAGTTATTAAAAAGCATGACTGAAAACCACCATAGGACGGGTATCCTACTGCAATAAAAGCAAGTATGCATCCTCCAGAACCCTGATGGAGAAACTTGGGAGGCTCCTGCCTATGAAACCTGATTCATACCTATGCAGCACTGTTCCAAAGGTCTCAGTTTCAGAGAGGCCAAAAGCCATTTATTTCATGGTTGGTTTCAAAGATGAACAGGTAGGAGTCATGTCCGGGACTGAATCAGCCTTGGATGACTCAGCTGCTGTAATCTCTCTCACGGCAGAGATAGCCAAAGGCTGACCCTTCCGTCTTTTGCACCCCGTCTTCCCCCATTGCCTGGGCATTTCAGCTGCAAATGTGTCCTTGACTCTACCCTGCCTCTCATGCCCTCCTATCTTTTCCATTCAACTGGTTCCTGCTACCTCCCAAAGATCTCTCAAATTCAATTCCTTCTCTCCATGCCCACCTTAATAGCATCTTCAAAAAGACAACTGTCTTCCTGCCTCTGGTTTTCCCTCCTCCTTAAATCTTATCTGTCATTCTACCCCAAATGTAACATAATGCTGATCATGACTTGCTTCTGTTTAAAACAATTCGGCGTACACCAGTGCTTCCAAGATAAGATTCAGATTCTTTAGCAAGTGACGTAAGGATCTGCATAAACTGTATCCCATCTACCGTTTCCAACTTTTTGACTTCTCTCTTTATCATGCTCTCCTCACACTTTCTCTTCTTGCAGCACCCTCTGCTTACTACTACTTAACATCTACTACTGCGTCATATTGGAAACTGTGTTCTCTGTAAAGACACTAGTCCTGGAGAGCCCTAAGGGCAGTGACTGCCTTTCCTTCAGCCTGGCATGAAGTGTCTGTGTACTAATGAATGACAGAATGAATTAACAAAGCCTTCTGTGCACAGGTTAACCAGTTATGCTCACTCATATTCTGTTGTGCTCGCAGCTTGGTAAAGGGCTCTTGATCAATTAATTTGATTGTTTTTAACTACAGACGATGATGACAGTAACTGATTCAGGATGTCTTATTATGAAGACTCAAGTGAATTAAGTTATCCTTTATAATACAGACCTAAATGATTCAAGTTTGCCTTGAAGCTCTTAGATTCAGTCAGATTCTATGAACTCCTGCCAAGAAGCAAACACTCAAAGCATAAAACAAGAGTGTTAATGATTTTGTAGAAAGCTGTGATCATGGAACGTTCCCATCTATCAGAACTCCTGCTGTAAAAAATCTCCTCTTCCAAAGTTATGTCAGGGACAGGAAAAAAATTAATCAAGCAGTGAGCGGAATACAAAGGAATGCCATTTTAGGATGGTATGCTTTTGTTTGCTCCACAGATATTAAGAGAAAAAAAATGAAAGAAAACAGCATTTTACTTCCTTGCTCTGGAATGCTATGGGACACATAAAAGCAAGTCAGCCATAGGTAGACCAGCTTCTCTTACTCAAAGTAAAAGAGCCAAATTAATCTTAATCTATTTTGGGGAATGAGCAAAGGCAGCTTTTGCCTAAGAAGCTCCTGTTTTGTGGGAGTACAAAAGATCTCTTCACAAGTATCTGCCAATTAAAAAAAAAAGTCTTCGAAACTGATAAAACACCAGAGATTTAAATGTCATCCATCAAGTTCACTTCATTTAAAGCTCACACAATGGACTTCCAATAGAATCGCCTCTATTTTAGCTTCTGACTTCTTGGCCCTCTTCCTCTTCTTGGATTTCAATTTTTATTTTCTAAGCTCTAGATTACTCCTGTGATTACTCATTAGTTTCCATCTGCAGGCCCGGCCACTGCCGGCCACACCATTCCTCCTGACACCATTTCCGCCCTCGGCTCCCATGCTACTTGGGATCTTGCACCTCCTCCATCACAGACCACCTCCTACATGGCTTCTTCCTCTTTCTAGCCAGTGGCTGTGTGTCCATCTCAGCCCTCTGTGTTGTGCCTGCTAAAACGTCAACATTGTATCAAAATTATATCAACATTATATCGAAAATAATTATGTTTAGCCTTCATCTTTCTCCTAGTCCGGGGTCTGCATCTCCAGCAACCTTTAATTGCTCATCATACCAGTGCTTCGAAGAGAACACGTGTGGAACTGAATACACCATCGATTCCTTCATGCCCAATCGGTTCCTTTTGCATTTGTTGGTAAGGAGTGACTGTTCTCTAGGGCATTCATGAGAAAACCTTGGGGTCCCCTCTCCTTCCTTCTAACAACCAATGTAAGTCCTGGGACAAATGCCAATTTCCTCTGCCACTTATCTCATGGTCCCTTACATTTCTCACTTTTAATCAACCAAAAACAGTGCTCAAAACACTTACTGTTTTCATAGACAAATTAGTATTGTCCCTGTCTCCAGTTTCTTCTCTTTCTTTCATAATGCCACCAGATTAAACTGTTTGTGTATCTAAACTTTTTTTTGGCGTACACTGTTGTTTATACCGAAAGTCTCCTATATAGTTTCAGTATCACCTGTAAGATATCCATTTCCTAGCTTAGCCTTCAACTTCCTGAGCAGTCTGGCCCTGACCTTGTAGTCTCACTTCCCACAATCTCTCATAAAAATACCACCTGGATGGAAGCCCTTATACATGTTTGAGCTTACTAAAGTAAGGCAATAAAGAAAACATGCTTTGTCTGGTCCTCAAACTAAATGTTCACTGCCTTTGTTTATAAATCAGAGTTTTTACCCTATGAAATTCCCAGGGACACGGTAACTCCTAACATCACTCCTCCTACTCGACAGACACTGGAGCATAAATAATTCCAAGGTCTGTTTCCTTGCCCTCAACTCCCTTTACCTCTGTTAAGACTCACTTGCAAAAAACAAAAAAACAAAAAAACCCACCACACACACACACAAACAAAAAACAAACCCAAAGTCTACTACTGCTATCTTTTCTTTTCCCTTCTATTTTTATTTTTTTATTTTATTTTATTTTATTTTATTTTAAGATTTTATTTATTTATTTGAGACAGAGAGCTCATGAGAGGGGAGGGTCAGAGGGAGAAGCAGACTCCCTGCAGAGCAGGGAGCCTGATGCGGGACTGATCCAGGGACTCCAGGATCATGACCTGAGCCGAAGGCAGTCGTTTAACCAACTGAGGCACCCAGGCGCCCCTCCCTTCTATTTTTAATCTCAAATTGCCAGTACTTTCTGTTTGCCACCCATCTGCCGACCCCGCCACCAACAGGTATGCTAGACCTGAAATTCTCAAGGATGCCTGTAAATTATTCAGAAGTAAGGCCAAGCACAAGGAAGTTGATCTGTTCTTCCCAACTAGATAGCAGGACCAACTGATACATACTTTAGAAAAACAAAATCTTCACAGTAAAAGATAATTTATAGCTCCATATAGTCCTATGCACCCTCCTGCCATAGAGGGTGAACACGGACAGTGCTTTTTGTTCTTGTTGCCATGCACTGTTTTCATTATCCGAGAAACTTCACTAAAGAGCAAAGTCTGTAGGAATTTTGAGTTTATGGGACATGCTGCTGAATTCCTAGTTGCTATCCTAATCACTATGTCGTTCTATAACTTGAGGGTGTTTTAAAAAAAAATAAAGCACCTCTCCCAGCTCATGCAGAATTAACTATACTTGGGGCGCCTGGGTGGCTCAGTCGGTTAAGTGTCTGACTCTTGGTTTCAGCTCAGGTCATGATCTCAGAGTTGTGAGATTGAGCCCTGCACTGGGCTCTATGCTGGGCATGGAGCCTACTTAAGATTCTCCCTCTCCCTCTGTCCCTCTGCATCCCCTGCTTTTTCTCTAAAAAAAAAGAAAAAAGAAAAAAAAAATTAGCTATACTCATATAGGTTCTTAATCTGTGTCACAAAATTTAGCTCTAAGCAAGGCAAAGATTTCCTACTGTGCCCTTGAGATAAGATTCATCCAGAAATGTTTGGAAGTCAAAGAACTTAAAACAACAGAGGTGTTACCTAAGAGGCATTTACAGAAAAAAATACATGGAAAGATCACCAGGGGGTATTAAAGAGACTCTCCAATAATGGGGTTTAAAAGTGTAAGAAAATTTAAAGAACAACAACAACAACAAAAGACCAATAGATGTTCAGAGACAAAGAAAATTAGGCATTCAAGTGGCTGCGAGGTGGGACAGAAAGAGGTAGAAAAGCCTTGTTTCAAAAGCAGGCTCTGCTACTTACAGGTGTATGTATGACCCAAGGCATCTATCTTATCTATCTGGGGGGGGGGGGGGGGGAGGAGTGAGGCAGTGGCCTCAGGGGCAAAATTGAAGAGCCTACACAGAAACTCACCAATCAGAAGAAATCATATTTTAATGCAATATTCCAAATGTCAAAATTAATGCCCCCCCCCCCCCGTCAATGATGAACAAAACAGAATTTTAAATGATGACAGAACCCAACCCTGCACTTACTACCTGTCTCACACCTCCTGCCTCACCTTCATCCTGGCCCTCTCAGATCCTGCAAATTTATTTTTGTAAATACTGCATTAAAAGTTATTTATCTCGATTACTGAGTTGTTGGCAGTCCCCTCACCCTCGTTCCAGCCCTCCTCCTGGTCTGCTCATTTGTGTGACAGTAACACTGAAAACAAAAAGAAACCCCATCACTTTCACAGGGTTGCTGAGAAGATCAAATGAGATACTTGCAAATGTCAAGGTACTGGAGGAGGTAAGGACATTCTTTGGTATTATTATTGCTTTAGGAAGAGTTGAAAGAATCAATGAGGTGGGGAGACGACGGTGTAATAAGACTCCCAGAAAGTAACTGTGGCTGGCTGTCCCACTTCTCTTTCCTCTCCTGGGCCTTTTGGTCTCTTACATAGTTCTGAAATGGCTTCAAAGAACAGCCCACCCTCTTCTGGGCCATTCCACGTGGACAAGCACCACTGTGTGCAACAGACATAGATGGGACTTGGCAGAGGATACACCCAAGGTATCTTCTTGGAATATCCATGTTATCCATTCTGCTGAGGATTATTTTTTGAAAGGAACAGGAGTGGAGTAGAAAATCTCAAACAAAACGGCAAAGATTGGAAAAGCAACTCCAGGCCAAAAGACACGAAAAGATGCTCAACATCACTAATCATGGGGGAAATGCAAATCAAAACCGCCTTACACCTTACACTTTTGGAAAGGCAAGGAAAAACAAGTGTCGGCAAGTGGAGAAAAAGGAACCCTCGTGCACCACTAGTGGGAATACAAAGCGGTACAGCCACGGTGGAAAACAGGATGGAGGCTCCTCAAAAAATTAAAAATAGAAATACCACAGGATCCAGTAATTCCAGTACTGGGTATTTGCCCAAAGAAAACAAAACACTAATTTGAAAAGATATCTGCACCTCTTTGTTTACTGCAGCATTATTTACAATAACCAAGATATGGAAGCAACCCAAATGTCCATTGATAGATGGACAGATAAAGAAGATGTGGTCTATAAATACAATGGAATATTACTCAGCAACAAAAAGGAATGAGATCTTAATGTCTGTGACAACATGGATGGACCTAGAGGATATTATGCTAAGTCAAGTCAGAGAAAGACAAATACTATTAGATTTATATATGAAATCTAAAGAACAAAACGAAACAAACAAAAAAGCAGGAACAGACCGCTAAATATAAACTGATGGTTGCCAGAGGGGAAGGGAGTGGGAGGATGGACAAAATGGGTGAAGGGGAGAGGGAGGTATAGGCTTCCATTTATGGAATGATGATGTCCCAGGAATCAAAGGTGCAGCGTAGGGAACACAGTCCGTGGTCCCCCATACAGTGTTGCATGGGGACAGATGGTGGCCACGCCTGAGCTGAGCACAGCAGAGTGCAAAGCTGTGGAATCACTATGTTGTATACCTGAGACTAACAGGACCCTGTGTGTCAACTATACTATGAGAAAATAAAACAAAACAAAAAGCTTATGAAAAAACAAAACAAAGAAATTTCAATGAAACTTCACATTTGTAGCAGAGGCTGCTTTGGGTTGTGCCTCAGACTTCCTGGGAGTAGGTCACTCTCTCTCTTTTGAGGGCTTACTCTAGGGAGAGATCAGGAATTCCTCATCTTGGGGCATCCATCATAGTCCGGGGTATGCTTGTCCGTGTGTTCATTTGACAAAAACGCAGAACACCAACGATGTGCCAGACACTGGACATCTTGAGATGAATAAATATAGCCCCTGCCTTCAAGAAGCCATCTGGGATTATCAGGGTATCAGAAGGACTCTATATGGTAGACTGAAGCTTTTATTTATTCAAAACATTTTTAGTGAGCCAGTCATTTGGCACTGGGAGGTAGCAGTGAGTAGGACACAGTAATCTCTCTGTCCTCTGGAGCTGATATCTGAGAGCAATCCTTAAGTGAGTCCATAACTGGGTTTGCTCTAGGGAAGATCGGACCTCTTGTCTCATCCTAGGGCACCAGCATGGGAGACCTAAAACCTGGCAGTACATCACACATGAAGCTAGAAGTAAGTTTTTAATTTCCTCATAAGATGATCTGTTCCATGATCGAAAAGGGATACATGGGCATTCCAGTGTCTAAGAGAGAGGGCCCCTGGAAACATTATAGGGCCAACTGGACATCTCTGTACAGATCCTTAGGAAGCTGCAATTAAGGTAATGATTTCTATTTGGCCACTTGGAAGACAGATGCCATCTCATCCCTTATGCCTCTCTGCCCACTTAGTCTGGGCATCTAACCAATACTTGTTGATTTAATACAATATGTGGATTGAATAATATTTTTGAAGTAACTTTCACCAGCTATAGATATCATTCCCCCAGCTACATCACTGGCAAGTCCCTGCCCCATGAAAGAGAGGTAGCATGGTTGTACGTGTGGAAATGGTGAAGGCTGTCCGTCATAACACACCGATCTAGTTCAAGAGAACAATAAAAATGTACTCATCTTCAATCCTGTCCAAAGAGGCAACAAACTGGTCAAAACCACTACCACAATCACAAGATTACCACTTGTTTTTATGTAATGCCTGATCATTTTCAAGTCTCTTTCAAAATTACGAATTCATTTGATTCTTGTATCAAAGCTGTGATGTAAATAGGGTGAGCAAAATTATTTCAGAGATGAGGAAACAGTCACAGAATGGGTCTCGCCCAAAGTCACACAGCTTACCAGTGAGTTTAAGAAAACCACCGGACTCCCAGTGTCACACTCACTCTATTACACCAGCCTCTGTAGCTATAAGCATAGTTCCCAAGTTTCAAAGTGCCTGGCACACAGTCAACGCTGTCCTTCTTATTTATCTCCATTACCGCAGTGTCTAGAGCAGTATCTGGGGAATTAATAAGTGAACAATGAATAGATGAATAATAATGAATGGATGAATAAGAGACTGGCAAAGCTAAAGGAAGGTTTGAGTCACACTTTAGGTATACAGATGGCAGCTTGCATAAAATTACAAAAAACCGATTTCACAAATGCTTTTCAAAAGCTCCTAAGTTGCTTTTCTAACTGCCTCACCTGACTAGATTTAAAGCAAAGTAGATGTGTCTCCCTGACCTATTTTCAAAGCTCAGCTGTTTTTTTTTTTTTTTTTAAAGATTTTTAAATTTATTTGACAGAGACACAGCAAGAGAGGGAACACAAGCAGGGGGAGTGGGAGAGGGAGAGGGAGAAGCAGGCTTCCCACTGAGCAGGGAGCCCGATGCGGGGCTCAATTCCAGGACCCTGGGACCATGACCTGTGCTGAAGGCAGATGCTTAATGACTGAGCCACCCAGGCGCCCCTAAAGCTCTTCTTTAAATCCCTGTTTACAAAATCATAAGGACTAAATATTTGTTCTGAAAGAATATATAATGGTTCAGGCAAGAAAAAATTTCAAAGAGTCAGTATTGATTAAATTCCCAGAATTGAAGATATTAATAAGAGTTATATTAAAATGCCTTCTGTGTGATGAATCTCCAATGAGAGTTTAATTGCTGGTATTTCAAAAGCCACTCAAGTCATAAACCCAATTGCATAAGAATAGTAATAGAGCAAAGACGCCAAATGAAAAAAAGTAAAAACCAGATGCTTCCACAAACAATAAAAGCCTTATGATGCTGGATCTAGACTGCATTTGAATATCTAAGTATAGTTTTCTAGTAGAAAAGAAAAAGTTCAGCATTTCCAACCTTCTGAACTGGACCACCTTCCCATTCTCTCCCTGGTTGAATAGAGCTGGGGTTCAGCCCGCATAAACTGGCTCGGGTACACGATCCAGCACCAAAGTGGCTATCCATAAATGTTCACAATGAATTTGGATAATTCCACAGAAAACTACAGGTAAGAACATGATTCTGTGATAACTACAGAGCACTTTGGTTGATTCACAAGATAGTGTTTTTCTTCCCTTCCTCACTGTAATGTCAATATCAGGGGTTTCTTGGCCAGAGCTACTGAATACTTTTCTCCTTGGGCTCTGTTCCACACCTGTGCTCCTCTGAACACACAGAATAAGATCCTTTATCTGGGGGATGATGTGGTCACGTTTTGTCTTCAAATAGCTGTGCTGTAGGGTATACCGGAAATTAAAGAGTTAAACCATGCTAGAACAGGAAGGGGCTCTCCGAGACCCAAATCCTCATTTTAGAAAGGAAACTCAAGCCCAGAAAGAGAATCATGCCTGGCTTGACATCTAATAAATGAAGGAGACAGCAGGACTAGAATCCAGATCTGCTGAGGAAAACAACCAGAACTGGTAGGAATGCACAAAAGTGCAGTCATGTATTACATACATGCGCAGTCATATATGTAATAGATACTTAGCACCAAGGAATCAAAGCAACCTGTCCCAAACTGTAATCATCATTTTGCTACAGTGCTGTTTTGATGGAATCCTGCTACTCAGATGACTTCATCTTTAATTTTATCCTCTTGGTTCCATTCTGAAAAACGCATTTTCCTATTGGGCTAACACTAGTGGAGTAGCCCAAGGCATCAGACTCCCCCAGGTGAAGTCATGTTCAGGGGCCCACTCCCTTCCACCACACTACTCTGACTTCCACAGAGATACCTCCTCCCATATTCCTTGAATTGAAACCCAAACCAGAGTAGTGTAGTAGGATGCATTCCAGCTCTGGCTTCGACACAGACTTTGGGCTCCAGAAAATCACTGACGCTTTCCGGAACATTTTTATTATTTATTGAGCAACTTTCATGGCAAATATCATGTATCTGGCACTGAACTAGATATTTTACATACGGTAAAATAATAACTAATTTTCTAAAAATGATGGGTACTCTGGGAACTCTATGATCTCACTGGATCCTCTTAACCTTCCTCAAAGGTTGGTACAACTATTCTTCCTATTTCACAGATAAGGAAACCCAAGGCTTAGTTCTCACGTGATTCTTCCTATTTTACAGTAGAGGATCCTGAAGCTTACAGAATCCTTACCCAGAACCTGCCTGACATAACTAGCTTAGTGAGTGGCTAGGAGGTCGCAGAGCCGCGATTTAAACCCATGTCCAGATAAGCTGAGTCCACCATGGCGGACACTGTGAAGCGCCTTCCAGAGGCTCCTCAGGAATGAAACAGCCACGAGTCCTGCTGGTAGCAAGTGCCCTGCTCTCAGCCCTCTTTGGAGACCACTTTAGTTAAGGAGTCACCTTGCTCTAGACCATGCCCCTTTTGGGAGTGACTGGCATCTGATGGCTGGTCAAAGAGGTATAAAGGCCTGGCCTTATTTTCCCAACTCAGGAACAGCTCTGAAGGGTCATCCATCTTCAGAACTCCCTGCAGGTTCTGCTGACGCTTCTGGGGGAGACTGGATCATCAGCTTGACTTCCCCCTGCCCAATCCTGCTTCCTTCCCTTCCCTTCCCTTCCCCAAGTGTTGGTCCCAAGAGCACTCCCTAGCAGACTTCTGCACCTCAATCTCCACCTCAGAATCGGCTTCCCAGAACACCCAACCTGTGTGGTATCTGTGCAGGTTTTTTTTTTTGTTGTTTCCCACTTTACCACCAGGCTGCTGACTCAGTTGCTTCATCTATAAGAGGGGAGGTTGGTTTAGATGAGCCCAGTCTAGCTTTAGCTCCAAAACTGCAATGTGGCATAGCTGAAAAAAGTGAAAAGTTACAAGATCTACTTTCTGTTTTTATTTCAGCCACTTATTAGCAGTATGAACTTAACCCCAGAGATTCCCTTTCTAGTCTGTAAACTGGAATAACATTATCTACCCTGTCTTTCAGAGTTGTTGAAAGCATCCGTTTACAAACTACAAAGCCTGTATTAATATAAGCTATATTTTCAAGAGGATTATTACTGTTCAGTTTGTGGGAGGAGTAGAGCAGCAAGGAATGAAATGCTGTTCTACAATCCTGGGGAGACCCAACCAAGGCCCCTGGCACCCCACGCCTGTGGCAGCCCTTGCCCAGAGGGAGCCCCCATCTCAACCAGGGTCCACGCCGTTGCTCTGAACTTCATGAGTCCGTCGCTGATGGGTATAGGACTCTCACTTCCTCTTTCCAAAGCTCTGTGAGAAAGCCAGAAGTTGGTCGGGACCATCAGTCAGTTGTATCACCACAATGCCTCATACAAAAGATACGTCAGGTATTCTCTTCCAACTAAGTCTCTTTGTGTCACCCTCTGGCCACCGAATAAAAGGAAGTCACATCACCAGCCCACATCCCCCAACCTCTTACTCCTTGGCATTTTCTCATCTGTGGCTTTTCTCATTCTTGATTCCTTTCCAGATCTTTTCTATTTTGCTGTTGGGAACCCTGATGTCATTATTAAAAAAAAAAAAGCAAATCATTCCCCAGCTTTACCCAGAGTGCTCGATCTCATTGTTGTAATCAAAACTTTGTTCTTCCTGGAGGCCCTGCTTCCTTCTTTGTGGAAATTGAAGATCATAGTTGAGACCACACCATTTTCCCCCATTTCTTCTGCCAATGGGGCCAGTTAACGGGGGTGGGGGTGGGGGGGGAGTGTCCTGTGTTGAGTGACTTAAGGGTGAGGGCATTCCCCTGGATAAAATCAAATAACCGTGCAGACGGTTACTAGTACAAAACTATGGTTTTCAACATCAACTGGGCCTTCAGAGTCTCCTATCAATCCCTCTTGCTTATTGTAAGCCAGTCCTCGTTTCCATTTCTCTAAAACATTATTCTAAAACGAATCACTCTCTTCAATACAACTATTTTTCCTGCTTTGCTCCCTTCTCTCAGTGGACAAACCTGACTCCTATTTCACGGAAAAAAATTAAGTCCCTCAACTCTGATCTTCAATTTCCTGCCCTACTCCTATAAAATTATGTACATCAATACCACCCTTACTGCATTTCTCCAGTCTCAAAGGACTGCCCTTGACTCTCTGTCCTTCTGTCTCCAAGTGGATGTTACTGCATGAATCCCACCTTCTCTTCTCTCTTCCACCTCTTCCTTCTACTGCCATGAATTCCTTGGGTCATAAAAGCATTTATGTATTTTCCATCCCTCCAAAACCACCAGCACCAGCACCACACCTTCTCATGCTCTGTGTTCTTCTCCGGCTAGTCTCCATTCCCGTAGCTACATCATCTGTATCTACTTTCTAACCTCCCATTCACTCGTCCATTGGAACCTGGCTTTGTCCAGCTTGGCTAAAGTCAGAAGTGACTTCTCATCTATGCCTATCTTTCTGGCCTGGTTATTTACATTTGACACAAAGGATTTACCGCCTACTTGAAACTGCTTATTTGGTTACTGAGACAACTCCTTCTTGGTTCTCCTGGAACTTCTTGTATCTTTCTTTTCCATCTCTTTTATGGGCTCCTTCTCCTTTGACCACATTTTAAATGTCAGGGTACTACTCCCAGAGTTATATCCTCTTCTCATTCTTCTCCTGGGGGAGCTCATCCAGTAATAATTCCAATTGTCAGATTTGTGACAATATTTATCCCAAATCTTTATGTCGCTTAAATCTCCTCTCATTTTGACTTGTACTCTTCTTTTGCTCCCTTCTGGGGGTATTAGCATCCAGCCAGTCACCCAACTTAGAAATCTAAGAGTCTTCCTTTACTTCACCCTTTCTCCCCACAGTTAGTTACTAAATATTTTTTTACCTCCTAAATACTTTCTTTTTTAACTCCCTAATGCTTCTTGAATGTATTTTCTTTTGCTGCTCCCCATCATTGCAGTTAATTCAGGCCCTCGAAGTCCTTGCCTGAACTACTGCAATGGTCACCTAACTAACTGGTCTTCCTGCTCCCTGTTTTAATACCCTCAAAGTCCACTCTCCCCACAGTCAAACTGAGGGATCTAAAACACCAGTGTGATCAGATTGCTCCATCCAATACCTGTGACCATAACAAAAACCCAACTGTCTGAATACAATATGCCTTCACTTGGCATACAAGGACCTCCAGGACTCAAACTCTGCTAATCTCTGGTTAGATCAATCAGTACTTCCTCCTATCTCCAGCTTTATGCTCCAGCCACCCCTAAGTGCTCCTAATTCCTCATGCACATCATGCTGCTTCCTGCACACTCTTGTCCCTTCTGCCCAGAACACTTCACCCTTGTTCCCTCCACCTGGCTAAGTCTTACTCAAGACTCAGTTCACTTGTCTCACTGAGGAAGTCTTCCTTGATACAGGATTAGCTGTCTCTCCTCAGGGTTCTTGTGAGATCTGGTACATACTGTTGCCATCCTAATTCTACATTGCTTCAAAATTGCTATGTGACTATGTCCTTGCTCCGGCAACAAAACTTAGTGGCCTAACCCAACAGGCTCAGGAATCTGTAGTTTGGGCAGGGCTCCACGAGCATGGCTTGTCTCTGCTCCACTCAGTGTCAGCTGGTGCAGCTCTCCCAGAGCTGGAAAATCTACTTCCAAGATGACTCACTCCCTGTGCTGACAAGCAGGTGCTGGCTGTTAGTTCCTCTCTGCCTGTGTCCTTCCACAGAGCAGTTTAGGTTCTTCATGGCATGGTAGCTGAGTTCCAGGTGCAAGTGTCCCAAGACACAGGAAGTGGAAGCTGCTAGTTTCTTAAGGCCTGGGCCCAGAAACTGGTAGTTTCTAAGTAGAAACTGAATAGACTTCTGCCATAGTCTCCGGTTAGGCAGGCACAGAGCCCAGATTCAAGCGGAGAGGGCGTAGCCCCATCAGTTGATGGGAGGAGTGTCAAGGAATTTCGGGAGCCATGTTTTAAAACCATCACCTTCCTCTACTGGACTACGTGAGCTCTTCTAGGACAGACATGGCATGTATGTGCTGAGTGAATGGGTTCATTCCTAGACCAAACTGTCTACACAGAACTTCACAATCTCCATCAGTCACTTGCACCACAGAGGTTCTATTCTGGACAAGTGAGGCACATCGATTAGCAGAAGGATTAAGGCCCAGAGGAAATTAGGGTTAAAGTCACACAGCGTTAGAAATGGGAGGGTGGTTTGGGGGTGCTTCGGTGGCTCAGTCAGTTAAGCATCTGACTCTTGATAGATTTCAGTTCAGGTCATGATCTCAGAGTCCTGAGATTGAGCCCCTCAGTGGGCTCCGCACTCAGCATGCAGTCTGCTTGTCCCTCTCCCTCCACCCCACCCCTGCCCTCAAATAAATAAATAAAATCTTTTTAAAAAGGAGGATTTTAGGGGCGCCTGGGTGGCTCAGTTGGTTGGGCGACTGCCTTCGGCTTGGGTCATGATCCTGGAGTCCCTGGATCAAGTTCCGCATCGGGCTCCGTGCTCAGCAGGGAGTCTGCTTCTTCCTCTGACCCTCCCCCCTCTCATGTGCTCTCTCTCTCTCTCTCAAATAAATAAATAATGTTTTTTTTTTTTTTAAAAAAAGGAGGATTTTATGAGCTAATCATATTACAGTCCTTCATTTTGCGAAACAAAACACAAAAAAACCACACACACACAAACCGAGGCACATAGATAAAAAATATAGCAAACAATCTATGTGGGTCATCAGTTATAGAAAAAGTAGCAATGATTGAGAATTTGTTATATATGGGAAATACATGCTCGCTTTTTTTTTTTTTTTTAAAGCAAGTCAGAGCTACTTAAACCTAAGAATCTGAATGATGAGTACTGTTAATTTTCTTTCTTTTAAAGGGGACACTATCTGCTTTTGCAGATTGGGTCCCATTTACAGCTATAGTTGTAATTTATTTGATGATGCACGTCTTGATGTTTTGTGGCACACTGATGACTCAAATACTATGCATCTAGCCATTAAATAGAATATGAAAGAATGCATAAGACCTTAGTTATTAGACATCTTTAAACATGACTGAATCACGAATGTGAACAGAGGTATTGGAGTTTGAATTATTAAAAGTAATTATGAAAGTCAAAGGAAATGAAATAATTGGACATCAGTAAGGATCAGATTGTAAGCCTAATTCCAAAAGGTAAATCCTGACTAAATAAAAAACTAATAATAAATTAGCTGGCTGAATTCAGAGAGATACCTAATTATAGCTTTAGAAGCACACACTTAAACAGACCTGAAAATATTTAATCTCTTCTAGGCTTTCCGAGGAGCTTCCAAAACATTAGATAATCTAAAAATAAATAAATAAATAAATAAATAATTGGTGGGATTTGTCAAGTAACTGAATACATTGTAGCATTTTACCAAGGAAGTAAAATCAGTTTTCCCCAAAAGAATGAACTTTTTTCTCAGGATTCTTCTTGTGTGGCGGAACATTTAGGAAATCTAATTTCCTATATGCAATAATTACCTTGTAAATCAGACGGCCTATATGACTTCATTTTAAGCAATGTGGAGGAAGGGCACAATATTAATTTAGCCATTCCATAATAAAAAGAAGTTGGATGGGATGCTGCTTCTACGAGACAAACTATGAGGTATATTTATAACATGATCTGTACTGCCTACCCAACGTTCATGCAACTACTACTTCTCACCCAGTAGAACATCTGAGAAACTGAAAAATCTCCTGAAACAGATCAGAGATAAGGTAGAAAGTAAAACAAATGAACAAAAATCTCTTAAACTCAGTATGTTAAAAAGCCAGACTCAGTGTCATAACCCAAGCCTGCTTCTCCTTCTGGGGTCTTTGTCTTGTAGTAAAGGTATAGTGTAGTATTCTGTAGGGAAAAAAAAATTTAGATTATAGGTCCAAGTTCAAATCTCAGCTCTGACACTTTGCCCCTGTCAGATCTTGGGCAACTGATTTATTGTTGCTTAAAAAGGCAGTTTCTTTATCTAAAAAATAGGGTTAGTAACTTTCAGATAGTGGTAAAGATGAAATTAGCTAATTAACAAAAATAACTATCCCAATGACTACTATATAACAGGCACTCAATAAAAGGTTCTAATGATGCTTGAATTTGTTAATGAGCTCCTCTTCTGACCAGCTTAAGTTGGAAATTTGGAAATATCACTGTCCCCAGCACTTCTTTGAGCTCCATAACTACTCAGGCACTACATGTTACTGATTCTACTCAATGAACTATCATTCCTTCCGTTGTGTGAAAGACTGAATTTTCTTCTCTTTGCACTGGCAAAAAAAAAAAAAAATCATGTCTTCCTACTGAACCCGTAATATAATTTCCCACTGTGTCAAGCACCTCAGAAAAATTGGTTTGCTTTTGCTTTTTGAAAAGATGTACGTATTTCTGAAATTCATTTCTGGGCATTTTATGTATTATGTTACTATTGAGAATAAGATTATTTGTTTGTTTATTTTGTCCTCCCCCCACCATTATACTTTCTGAACGGTATGACTGGTATATAAGATAGCTACTGACATTTGTCTATTTTGTCCTAGAGCTGACTTTCTTACTCCACTGTTAATTTAAACTTTTAAATTATGAAATAAAACATCTCTCCTATTAAAACTTTGAATATACATATAAATAAAAATTTACATCACTGGTAGTCTCACCATCAAAGGTAACCACTTTAATAGCTGTTTATATATCCTTTTAGATATTTTTCCATATGGAAGTATTTTAGATTTATTATATTTTATAAAAAAGAGATATTGTACATGCTGTTTTATTGTAATATACATATAACTAGTATATGCAGGCTAATATTAATGTTATAATCAACACTGTTATCAGGTATCAACATACATCTCATTTAAAGATCAGGATTCAAACTGATTTAAAATATAGAACCTACTAAGTGTCTGGAAGAGACATGACAAAATAAATGGAAGTCAGAAGAAATTATAGCTATAATAATTGCAGACAAACCTGAATTCATGAGAATAAAAGTAAAAAACAGTAGTAAAAGTGGGTTATTTCTCAATAAGTATTCACTTACGATGAGGAAATAATAGACGTTTTATGCTAAACATTTCCACATTTCAAATTAATAGAGTTACACTAAACTTATTCTTAAAAATAGAAGGATAACTAGAAATTCAATGGTATCATGAGACTCTAATAACATTTCAGTCCTTTCCAGATTAATTAAAATAAGAAGGCTAGGAAAATCTGGGAGGATATAGAAAGGCGTGCTGATTTTGAAATACACCTTGTGAACATCTTAATATTCCCATACTAATATAAGCACACGTGTAAAACAGTGTTTCTCAGTGTTTTTAAAGTCCATGCCATCTTTAAATAAACTTAAAAAAAATCCCATACTTCAAATATGAAAACAATGGCAGATTTTGGGGGGGAAATTTGCTTAAAAGTGTTGCTCAGCATAAGCACCGAGTCTTCTCGCTTGCCAGAATCTTCTGCCTCCAAACCTCTGTGGTGTGGGAAAGAGAACGGAATAGGCGGGCCTTGCTGATGAGCACAAATGGAGAAAAACCAGCCTTGCACTTTTTGATGAAAACGGAGTGACATTCGAAGTCCACTCATTTGTTGTGGAATAAACAGGGAAATCTTTTACTCAAAAATTCTTCAGAGTGATTTTTCTGGAAGTTATTTTGGCAACTGAATGAAACCCGAATTCCAAACCCTCCCCACAAATATCTTCTGGCAAAGACTGGATGCAGGTGAGAAAAGCACCCCTCACAGGCTCCCAGGGGATCTGTAGCTGCGAGGTGGGAAGCTATCACCCAAATTCATTCTTCAGACAGATTAAGTTAAATTTCTCCCTTCCCTGAATTCATCTTCAGAAACCTGTTTTTTGAGAACTATAGTAAGTCAGAAAATTAAGAGACATGGTTGGTACAGCATTAAGGACTGAGAAAACAGACTTTGGCACCAGATGGGGTTTGAATCCCAGCTCTGCCAATTATTAGCCTGGGTGCCCCAGAGACCTAAAGCTAGAGACCTTTCTGTGCCTGTGAGCCTTTCCTGTAAAGTATGTAAAGTACTACCCATCACTCCCTCGGATGACTGTTCTGAGTACTATGTGTAAAGCCTCAGAATACTATCTAGAGTGCAGGAAGCATTCCAGAAACCTTAGTCTTGCTGGTACAGCTGGACTTATGTATCAGTGATGTTGCGTTTGCCCCTGGATATTTCAGTTCTTCCTAGATGAAACCCTCAAATATATCTTGCCAACATGTTATGCTTTGTTGAATGTTTGCAAGTCTGAAGTAGCGGTTTTTGTCCTCACTGTCTCGGGAGTGATGCAACATTATCCTTCAGGTCATAAATCTTTCCAAGCACTTTTACTTCTGACAGGATTGAAAAAGATCTGACAGAACATAATGTAGTACAAGTAGTCATTGTTGATTTCTTCCCATAGTTTGGTTTCAATTTTTAACATTTAAACTCCTCAGTTCATCTGGAATGTATTTTAATGTAAAGTCTAAACTTGGGATTTATGTTATAAAACATTAGCCAATGGTTCCAAAAATTTTTCTTGAATAAGCCAACTTTTTCCTCACTGATTTGAAATCTGTTATACATCAAAATCTTATATGTGCTTATTATAACAGTTATCTATTTATTGTTGTTCTCCCACCGGAACTAAGTTTTACAAAGAAAGGGAGTGGGCTACTTGGGTTCACTGCTGGATCACCAGAGTACTGCTTGGCTCACAGGAAGGAAAAGGCTTTCCTCTGTAGATCCCTCAATGTGATTACCATCTTACTGATTTTCTAATGACAAGCAAATGCTACATTACTGAAACAAGTCTGAACTGATCATATTTTCCATTTCTTTCAATAGGCTCCTAGATTTTATTTGCTAATATTTGATTGAAGATTTCATACATTTAGTTTTAAGTGATAGTGTTCTTACCTTTGAAGAAAAAGAAAAAACATAGAATTTGGTCATAGCCATTCTAGTTTCATAAAATAAACAGGACCATTTTCCATATTTCTCCATGCTTTGAAGTAGATTAGAAAGCACAGGAAATACCTGCTCCTTTAAGATTTGACAGAATTTACTGATAAATATATCTAGAATTTGTACTTTGGGGGGGGGAGTCTTTCTTTTAATCCTATTTTTGTCAATTTTAGCCATCTAAATTTTTAATAAATTTTTGGTCATTCATTTTGTAGGTTGAACTTATTGTCATAGGGTTAAAAATATTACTCTTTTCAAATATATTTTTAAAAATTCCCTCTGCATCTATGGTTATATGACTTTTTTTTTTAAGGCATGACTCTGGATCAAATTATTATGGTTGGATTTTTTAAAAAAACAATTTGAATACTTGTCTCCTAATAGAATAGGGTTGTTACTGTGTGGTAATGAATATGTTCGGTTTTAATTTAAACTATATTCTGCTTTTTATGCTTCCAAATGGTTTTCTCCTTACCATCCTCTCCTTAGCCATATTAAGATGTTCTATCCCGACTCGTGGCCAAGAAATTTTTCATCTCATTTCCACACTAGTACTGCTTAACTTAGAATTTTCTTCATCCTCGATTTCTTTACAGAAGCCAACCCTAAAACAGCATCGAGTCTCCTTGCACTCCTTCGTCTTCCTTCTGCCTGTCAAACTGTTGAAGCATTTTATAATTGTGGGTTCCCACTACTATTGGTCTGTTATATTAGTTTTTTGAGGAATCATTTATTGTTAACATTATGGCTTACTACTGTATTAACAACTGTTATTCGTAAGTAATTCCATACCACTTAAAAAAATACTCTATTTTGATTTCCTCCCCTATTGGGTTCGTAATTCTAATTACTTGTTTGGCTCTGGATCTCTTTGCATTTTTGTTGTTCAGGACAAGTACATGAATGGGATGTTTCGCGGGTCATTCAATGTCAAAGATGATCCTTCCGTTGCCCTTTCAGGCAATGACGTCTCCGCTGGCTGTAAAACGTGAACAGCACACGCCCTCTAGCATCTAAGGTGCTCTTCCACTGCTTTCGGCGTACGATGTTAGTAGGTAACTGGGTACAAATTTACTCTCCTTTTGTGGACAACATCTCCCTCACTCCCCCCTATCCCACCCCCACACAGCTGGATGCTTATAGTTTATTCATTTTTTAAGTATAACAATTCTGTTAGAATACATTTAAAAGAGAATTTTTCATGATTCTTTTTGTTAATAACCGCTTTATTGAGATAGAATTCACACGGCATAAAATTTCTTCATTGTTCTTTGCTGGCCCCCTCTGAGCCCTTCGACGTGGAGATTCCTGATTCCCTTTAGCCAAAGTGGCGGTGGGCGTGTGAGGTTTGACATGCAAGCTCAGGCTCCCGTCTTGAGCCAGAAGCCTATCCAGCACACCCTGAAAGTGGACTGTGGCTGCCGCACGGCTACCCCTCCCTCCTGTCCCTCAGGCTCCATCTTGGAACATCTTTGACTTTCTCTATACTCTTTGGCTTTCTCATCGGATTCCTCTTCTTTCTCTGTGGTTTTGCCAGGACCAAACCTCAGCCCCCTCCTCTCATTCAACATACTCTTCCTGGCTCCAACTACCATCTCTATCAGTGATTCTTTGGCCCCTCCCCAAATACTGTTTCTGTAGAAACTTTCTCCCATCAGCAACGCATCTGTCATTAAGCATGGTGATTCTCAACTACAGGGATATCCTGAAACTTCAGGAGGGGCATTTACAGCTTGAAGAAGCACTTCTGCCCAGGGCCTTTCGTCTGAGACACATCTGTTCCATCTCTGGCAAATGGCACCATCATCCACTGAGCGGTCCACTCCAGAAGCCTGGAAGTCGCTGCCACTGGACTTGAGGACAGAGATGGCGTCTTGTCTACTTCACTATCATTCATCAGGATGTACTGGATAGGCTTCTGGTTCAAGATGGTAACCTGAGCTTACATATTAAACTTCACACATTCCCCACCACCTTAGCTAAAGGGAATCAGGAATCTTCACCTCAAAGGACTCAGGGATGGCCAGCAAAAGAATGAAGAGGGCCTAACACACAGCAACACAACAAATATTTGTTGAAGGAATGAATGCAGTCAATCACTAAATTCTGTGGTTTCCAATTCATTTTCTTTCCACTCATCCTCTTTCCTTTCATCCATAGTCAGTAATTTAGTTAAAATCACTATTATTGTCTGCTTGGCTTACTGCCAAAGTTTGCCAGACTCCAGTCCTGCTTCTCCCAACCTGTTCTCTGTAGGCTATAGTCACTTATCTTCCTCACAGATCAGTTCTTATCCCCTCAACTTAAGGCCTTTCAAAATCAAATCCAAATTTCTCAACATAATATACAAGCCGATAATGCCCTTGACGTTGTACACAGCATTCCTTCTACTTGGGAGAATAACTCAGGTGTCATTGTAAGGAGAATTTCTTGATGTCCCAAAGCTGAATTAAACATTCATCTGATGTGTTCCCCAAAGCATCCCGTATTTCCCCTACTATTACATCTAATCTGTACTGTAATCGTCTTTTTACTCGTCTGTCTCCTCAACTACAATGGAAATTTTGATGGGTGGGCCACTGTCCTTTTCACCTTATCTCAGTGCCCCGCATGGTTCCTGACATGGAGTAGGCATTTAATGGGTATCAGGTGAATGAATGTATTTTCAAGCCCCACAAGAGTCCATGCAAGTAGAGAATTTTGGAACTCCATCATGGGAGAGGGATTCTGAATCCAGCTGAGATCCATAAACAGACATTAGGAGTGCATGAATACCACAGAATTGTACCCAACATTTTATGTGCATATACATTTGTTAAGGGTAATTTTTAGACTGCCTAAACAGTCAATCCTAAAAATTTAAGAAATGCTTGGTTAGAAAGGACTATTCTAAAGTGTATTACAAACGAACAAAACCAAAACGTAGATACACACACACACACACACACAACACACAGACACACACAGGGATTGACCCAATGACATCAAGCCCTAGGGTAAACTTTTCCTGAAAAGGGACAAGAGGCAGAGACTCAGGCTGCAGAAGAGCTGAAGAAAAACACACGCCAGGAAAGAACTGAGGGAGAAGAGGAACTTCTGTTTCCTTGGCCGTTTTACGCAGGGTCCTCATGCACTCGGTGTGAAAGGGTGGCTTCCATACAAAGGGTCTATCAGGATCCGAGGAGATCTGTGTAATTTTGAAAACTGAAAACTTCAGCTTGCCGTAATGCTACCCAACTTAAGGCAAGTTCTATTCTACAATCCAGCTGTCTTTTCCGATCTGGCTAGTGAATCCCTATCTAGACTCTCACCTTCAACAGAAGGAAAGAGAAAAAGGAAGAGGAAGGCAGTTGGCTGGGCTTATGACGAGGGGCAGGAAGAGGAGGTCAAACCCTCACCACTTCTCAGGTGATCCTCCTTCCCTGGCTCACTCTACTCCTTTATTCATAGTACAGTGTATGTAGTGTCCTATTTGGAGGAATCGTGAAATTATATCAGGCACTTCGGTAAAATGATAAGATGTATGTAAGTTCTGAAAAACACAGGTAATTTTGAAAGTTCTGGGTGTTTTTTTTTTAAATAAATGCTGACCATGTGCATCCTCTCCCTAGGTAATTAAACATTTAATAAAGGAAGGGAATATGATCTTTCTTCTTTTGGTAAGCTCTCCTATCAGCATAAAACAAAGCAAAAAGGTTTGCTTTAGAAAATGTTCACTTTTGTCTAAGATGCTGCACTAATCCACAAATGTAGGACAGGTACTTCAGAGTGGTGATAGGCTTGATTATTTCGTGTTTCAATGCCACCTGGCCTAACTTCCATTACTGCGGAGTCCGCAGGGTGGCTACTGATCTCATGTCCACGATGTCTCTGGCTGTGAAACAAACCTTGCTTACAAGGGGCTGGAAACTGGACCCTGTCCGCATCAGCATCATCTTTCATCCAAAGAAAATGAAAGCCGTTTGGCAAACTGGGTCAAAAGACTTGGTGAATTCACTGGTTACTTAATTAGTATCTAGGTAATCAGGAATGGTCCACAACTACCTGTCTAGCAATTCAGCCCCGTATCATTTAACAACACATAAGAACAGCTCTGTCATGATATACATGGATAGAAGCCTCATGAATTTATTATATATACTTATAATCCAACAGTGTGTAATTCTGCTACAGAACTCCAATTGTATAAATGGAAAAATTGTGACTGTTAAAAAAATAGGTTTTAAAAACCAAGTCTGTAAAAACATCTTTTTAAGATTCTATATTAATCTATGCTATCCGGAATTTTGGTGAGGTTTTAATCTATTCATAAAAATATATTATTTTAACTAGTAGTGACAACTGAGGATTGCTCTGGGTAAATTCCTGATAAATTTATGGTGAAATTTAGTGGTCAGTCATGCTGGCTGGAAGCTGGGGTGAAAAGAAAGAACAGGAGAAAGGGGGAAAACCACAGTTTAGTAAAGTCCCTCCCACCTGACAGTGTCTTATTTGAGGTAATAGTCATCACTTAGAAAAAAATTCCAGGATTCACTCAAGAGTTGCAATGGGTTTTGCCCTGTTATCTACTCTGATACCCTTCTTAGCAAGAAATTGCTGTGAATGATTTATTGAAATCTGGCCTAAGTTCCGTTACATTCACAGATGAGCTGAACATGTCACATGTGTGGTATGTGAAACCCTTTCAAATGCTACGGGGGCTGTTTTGAGGAGAGAGAGAAAGATGAGAACGGAAGAAAAAAATTCTATAACCTCGTCCATTGCCTGCTCTACTTGCATCCTTATCCTTAATCTTGTCGACCTCATTGTGTCCTCCATCTTCTTTAGGTTTCGCTGCTGCAAGAGAGACCCAGATTAGGAAGTGACTTGAGAATGATGCCAGGATCGATGTGGACAATGAGATGAGAGCCAGAGTGAAGCCAGAAGAGGCTGAGAAGCCAGAACTGGAAATGAGTTGTCAGAGATCCTCATGATGTGGCATTGACAATATATATATTCCATCCCTCCATACAGGTGTGAAATTTGCCAAACCAAACAAGTAATACTCACCCAGAAGAACAGGGTCTACTCTCACTGACAATATTATTTGGTACTCTCTAACTGAAATGTGCACGTTATGAAGATGTTCTTAAGAGATTACTTCTGGGCAGAATTATTCTGGTGACGTGTGGAATGGAAAGGCAACATGAAGCATGACGACATGGATGGGCATCACCTGGGAAATCCAGCAATCCGCTCCAACAGATGCCCTCAAGGTAGCATTTACCTTGATGAGCCTCACAGACTCTGATACCCGATCTCTTTGACTGGACCCAGGAATGCAGACTCATGCTAACAAAACTCACAAGACACTGATGTATTAAAAAAAAAATAATAAGAAGAAGAAGGCGACTTTATTATTTACAGTGAACAGCAGAAGATTCAGGCTACTGAATGTCCATCAGCCTGATAGTGCATTATCTCCTTGGGAAGACAAATTATCAGAGGGAAGCTTGGTGGGCGTGGAAGCAGAGCAAGTGGAGTTAATTACACAGGATTCCAGCACAAAATGGCATGAGGCTCTGCAGCTTTCCACAACAGGGTTATCCACCTGCCAGGCAGGCTGGATGCATGCCTCAACCTGGCAGGTGCTACTGATCAGACAGTGCTTGGTTGGGTATCACAACACTTAAATTGATTGCTTTTCCTTTTCTCTGTTTTAGAGACAGAGAAAATGCTCTTCTGATGGAGATTTTATATGTTTGGGAGTTTTTAAGATGCCAGTACCCTCAATTATAGTCAAATCTTACTGTTCAAGGAGTCTTCATGTTTCTTAGGTTCACGTTGGCTCTCTTGGATTTAATCTAGTAGATGTGCATTTCTTAGTTTAATTTTCAGAGAGTATTTTCATTTTCCAGCTTTCTGAGATCAAAAGGGGCACCGCACGGTGGACTCCACACTTGCCTACAGGTTCCACAAAGTGTCAGTTAAAGTCAAACCAACCTGTATTCGCTGTACCAACTGTATGCTCACTGCTGTACCAGCTACAAAATAACATTCAAAAGAGCCTCTAAGGAAATGTTGTATCTCCTGGATGCCTACAGACTTTTGCTCTCTTTAAGGTACAAGAAATAGGAAGATAAGCACAACATTGTCTTGTTCCCTTTAAAAGCTCCAGCCTAACAAAGGAACAAGATATGTGTTAAAAAAAAAAAAAGGGTACTGTGCCAAGTGGCATGAAGCATGGCAGCGGGAGTACCTTTTATACTCATAGGCAGAGACAGAAGCCACATCTTTCAGTAAATCTGATTAAAAAAAAAAAAAAAGACCTAAATAATAATGATGATTACTTTAAAAAAATTTAACAACAGTGAAGCACGAAGTATAGGTTCCTTCCTTTCTACTTCCCCACCCCTGTTCTACCTTTCAAGGTTGCCCTCAGTAGTTTGGTGAACACTCTTCCAGATCTTTTTCTATGTACATGAAACACACACACACACACACACACACACCTGCAGCCCCAAACACATATTTATATATGTATACAAACATAAATTTATATATTCTATCAACATGTAAAATTTATGGATTACACATCCCATTTACGATACACACACACATGCATGCATCCGTTTATATAATATATACACATGGGTGGAATCGTACTATATACATTGTTTTACAACTAATTCTTCTACATTTAATTCTTTGTTGTCAATTATGACATGTATATAGAAAATTAAATAGCAAAATAAATATGCTGTTTAGAAACTAAATTTCCCTGGATAGCTGCCACCAGGTCAATAAATAAAAAATTCGGAGTACCCTAGAAACTCCCTGCATCCACCGCCCCCCAACCAAATCATCATGCTGAATTTTATGTTAATCATTTCCTTAGTTTTACTACCCATAAGGCAGGCAGAGCTCAAATTCTCCTGCATTGGCAAATGCCCGCAGGGCTACAGCAGCTTGGTTCTTTAAGCCTCCATGCACTCTCGCTGTTCCTTAGATTTCCTTTGATTTTCTGCCCTTTGATGCTCTGAGGATGTTTTCTTCTACACATTCAACAGTTTGGATGGTTTTCAGCAAGAGGATTGTTCAAATAACCCGATGGGCCATATTTCCAATAACAGAAATCTGTGTCACTTCTCAATTCTTACGTACTATATCCTAATGCCTGAGGGGTTATGAGAAGCAAACATCCTTAATTTTCCACAGCACAAACACTGAAATATCCAAAAAATGCACAAGGAGTAAAGAGCAAAGGAATGGACATGCGAATGAATATATGGTTACTTCTGCTCTTGTGGGGTTGCTGATTTCTTTCTTTGAAGGAAGATAAGAATGTAGATGCATAAAATGATCTGACATCAAACAATATGAGGCAATAAAGCAATGTGTTTAAATGAAATCACTTCCACTCACCAAACATGGAAAGATTTCCAAGATATACTGTCAGGTGAACAAAAGAAAGTCATGGATGGTGTCTGTGTAGAAAATAGATCTATCTGTATCTATCTCCCACATGTGTAAATAGGTGTGTGTATATGTGCCCACACACATTCTTGTTTATGCACTGAAATATGACGGTAAAGACAGGCAACAGTGGTTCCTTCTATGAACTGGGATTGGGAAACCCCAGGAGTTATCTTTTCACTTTTAAATATCCTATACAATATTTTTACATGAAGCAATGTATTACTTTTATAGTTCAGGGAGAAAAATTTTAAATTACATTCAAGGGCAAACATATCTGACAAAGGAAATCATGAAGATAGGAAGACATAAATTATTGGAGAAGGCTTCTTCAAAAAGATGGGACTTGAAATGGGCTCCGTAGGGCTGGTAGAGTTCACACTGAGAGGACAGGGCTGGGGGGGAAGCAGGTGACATGGACAAGAGCTGTGTCTGAACAGACATTAGGAAGAGATGAGAATGGTAACTAAAGAGGACCATAGGGAAGCTCACCTGGCTAAAATTAACTCCAGTTCACACTGAGAGATATGATTACATGGACACAGCACAGCCATAGCACAAAATGTGGAATGTCATCAATATTAAGAGTTTATCATTGGTTTGATGGGAAATAGAAGTCATTACAGGTTACTTACAAGGTAGTAATAAAATACCTCATGGAGTAGTTTGTGCAAAATGAAATCAAACGTGAAAAATCCCTAATAATTTGTAAAGTGCTGGATCAGCAATTATAGGTTTTATTAGGCAAGAGTTACATTTTAGGGAGATTATCATGGTATTCTGATATGGAATGAACTACAGGGGCAGAAAGACTCAGGGCAAGGAGATTCCTTAGCAATATAATATTCCTGTAAGAGCCTGCCCAGTTTTCACAACCTGAAACATGCAGATAATCAGGTTTGTTAAGGATTAAATGTACATAAAATGGCATGGCCACAAAGTATTAGTTCATTTCTTCTCAACTGTTATAGTCCAGATGTATGTTGATAAAGATCAGAACTGATGCCCTGGTCACAGGAATGAAAAAGATAAAGCCAGAGGTGCCAGAGCTGCCTGGGTAGCTCAGTCATTCTGACTGGATTTTGGCTCAGGTTATGATCCCAGGCTCCTGGGATCAAGCCCCATGTTGGGCTCCGTGCTCAGTGGGGAGTCTGCTTGAGGATTCGAGATCTCTCCCTCTCCCTCTGCCCTCTCTGGAATAAATAAACAAATCTTTAAAAAAAGAAAAAAGCAAAAGATAAAGCCAGAGATTTTTCTAAATAAATAACCTATAAGGACCTATTTCTTACATGAAGGAAATGAAAGAGGAAAAGATGATTTCTAGGTTTTCAGCAGGGGAGACTGGTGGAATGATAATGTTCCTGACAGAAATCTACCCAGATCTGTGACGCACAACATTTTAGAGTCAGGACACTCATACCACGCATGTGACTTTCACCTCCTCCAGCTGGCATTCCTGACCCACAACCCTCCCCACCTGGGTTTGGGGTAACCGCCTTACATTAGTACAAATATGTCTTGAAATATTTTTTTTTTAAAGATTCTATTTATTTATTTGACAGAGAGAGACAGCTAGAGAGGGAACACAAGCAGGGGGAGTGGGAGAAGGAGAAGCAGACTCCCTGCTGAGCAGGGAGCCTGACATGGGGCTCGATCCCAGCACCCTGGGATCATGACCTGAGCCGAAGGCAGACGCTTAATGACTGAGCCACCCAGGTGCCCCATATATATGTGCACTTATATTTATTTTATTTTGGAAAAAGACTTCAAGGACACATTAAAAACTTCAAGACAATGGAGATATGCAAAGTCACTAACTACTCATTTATTGCAATGGGCAAAACTTAGCAGTACCTTATTAAAAATGAAAATGAGCTCCACGTTTGACTTTAAGGATGAAAAATTCCACATAATTCATACTAAAATATTTGGCAGAATTAAACATCTTTAAAGTTTAAAATTATTGGTATTTAGATCATATTAAGGTCTGAATCACAAAATTATGAAACCAAAAAAAATCAATAAAAATTAGTAACATATTCTTTTCTTCTAAGTGGACTATGACTTCTGAGATCCATGTTACAACCCTGGGCTGTAGTCTTAAAGCAGAGTTTATTATAGCTTTACAGTATTCCAGAAGTCTCCGTTGGATACACTTTGTTGCCTAGCTAAAGGTCAAAGCTTGAGGACCATTACATGATACAAAACAAAAATTCAAAAAGCTTGAAAGTAATCTATCATGCTTCAAACTCTCTACTTTTCTGTAAGGTCACATCTCTGCAGAAGATAGCAGAGTTGGCAATTGTGTAACTAAGCCTCCAGAACTAGTTACAACTCTGGAATGTGATCATGTTTTGTAATGTACTTTGGTCACCATCATATGAAAATCTTGGGAAATAATATATCTTGTTTACCTGCTAGTTCCTGTCAGAGAATAACTCATTTAAAAGAATGTTAAAGGTTCTACATACTTTAGGGGCGCCTGGGTGGCTCAGTCGGTTAAGCGTCCAACTCTTGGTTTTGGCTCAGGTCATGATCTCAGGGTCATGAGATTGAGCCCCTGCATCGGGCTCCACGCTCAGCAGAGTGTGTGCTTGGGTATCTCTCTCCCTCTCCCTCTGCCTCTCCCCACTGCACTTAACTCTCTCTCCCCAAAATAAATAAAAGAAATTAAAAAAAAAAAAAACAAGAAAGAAAAAGTTCTACATACTTGAAAAGGTAAAAAGAAAGAGGGGGAAGAGGGAGGAGGAGGAGAAGAAAAGAAATACATTATTCTTTCACAGTAAGATGGGAAGGGAACATAGGAGAGGATGCAGATGAAACAAAATTGGCCATAAACAGTCAACCAACTGTTGAAGGTAGGATGAGTACACACAGAAGTCCATCTTCTACTGTGCCTTCAGACTGAGCCTCCTGGAAACGTGCCGCTATGGCATGTGGATTAGTTGGAGCTGAAGACAGTCAAGGCCCAGAAGAGTCAGGAAGAGCTTTTTACCTCCTGCTTACTGCCTCTAACAATTTAAATAGAGGGCCCCGTCCCAGAGAGAACTATCACCAGAGATAACTACACAGTGTGAGCTAGGTGTGGTAAAGCTGGGAGGAGCTGACAGACCCTACTCGTTCTAAGTCCTGTCTGTGTCCCATGGTCTCTGCAAGGTATGACACACATTTGTTTACCAAACATCTGCTCTTCCATCTCCCTGTGAACTGTCTTCCTCCCCTTTGAAGCCCCAGACTCCTGCCCCCTTCTGCTTGGCTCAGGATAGCATATAAGCCTCAATTAACTGTGTTTGAGCCTCTCATGACTCTATGGGGCTCCTGTACCTATGCAATTAAATTTGTTCTTCTCCTGTTTAAACCTTCTAATCTCCCATTAATATTATGTCAGTTTAATTAACAGACCAACCAAAAGAATCTAGAAGGGTAGAGGAAAAATTTTTCCTCCCTAGACCTACTTTGTATATTGAATGTTTCATAATAAAAAGTTTAAAAAAGGCACACACCCAATTTTTCAAGACTGTTTTCTAACTCTAAATCTAAAAAAGGCTTATAATATTATTAAGAACAACAAAAAATATGCCATCTTGAGAACAATGAGTTAAGATTTCTGGAGTTCCTGAGGCTTATTTGCCCAACAACAAAAATTATGTTGTATATGTTGTACACTTGTATAAAGCATTTTCACAGGCATTACCTCAATTGATCTTCACAATAACACTGTGAGATCTGGTTGGTAATATTCTAATTTATGAAAAAGAAATGAGGCTCAGAGGAATTAAGTGACTTTCATTCATGCACTCATTCATTCATTCCACATTTACTGAACACCTTGCATATGTCAGGAAGATCTGTCCTAGGTATTAGGAATTAAGACAAAGAAAATGTGAAAATGTGATTCCTTCTTTCAAGAGGTGCAGAGTCTAGTAGGGGGGACAGATTTATAAACAGAATTACATGAAGATGTGATGCAAGTTACAATGAAGTGTTTTCCAAAAACTTTTTTACCATGCTCTGCAGTAAGAAATACATTTTACCTTACAACCCAGTGTACAGAACATATGTTAAAATGAACAAAAGTTTGCATGGCGCATGTGGTATTTTCTAATATACCCTGTTCAGTATCTTTCCTTTACAATAAAATGCTGGTCACAACCTTTTACAATGATGTCATTATTCACTAGTGGGTTGTGACCTACAGTGTGCAGAAGTGCTATGATCAGAGTTCTGAGGTTAACACAAAAGGAAACACAAACTCTGTTCCAGGCAATGAGAAAAAGCTTTCAAGAGGTTGCTCTGTAAGCACTTAACAATATTAAAGCTGCAGAACTAGAACAAAGGTCTTGAGATGCTTTAGTCACTTTGTTTTTACAGTCACCGCTGTTTTAGGCTAGCCAAATACAAAGCAGCAGTAGACTGTGAATCCAGATCAGCTATGGAAAAAAGCTGTTTTCTTGAAGAGATGTCAGCAATCATTCATTCACATTTACTAAATCCTCACTGTGGCACCGCACTTCCCGTAGATTGGCTTATCCTGCTTCTACCTGTAAAACAACTATAAACATCCTGCGACTCTACGGCTTATTCCATGACTAACAGCCTTAAATATCTGCTCTCTCAAAAATGCTCTAGAATGAAGACTTAAAAAACAAGAGACCAGGATTATACGTGTTAGAATGTAAAATCAGATACTGTCATTTTTATGAACTACCCATCTATACTGTGATTTTGTTCAGTGCTTTAATCCTCTCCCTCAGAGTCTCAAATACTTACTGTCCAAGCAGGGCAGCTGTACCTGGTGTGTACTGAGCTCAGAGGAGGAAAGAGCGAGTAAAGGCTGATGGCTCCAGGGGAACTAAGTAGCTCATGCTGCTGCCCTCTGCTGTCTAAGAAAGACAGGGGCAAGATCAGGGGGACCCATCCATTTGATTGGGCCATGCCATTCCTTCCAGTAGAAATGTTTCCATTTTTATGTACGTGTTTTGAGAATCTATTTGCCCAAGTGCACCGAAGACTCTTTTTTCTTTGTGCCTTATTTTATCCATTAAGCAATAAAAAAGAAAAGGTGCTTTCCCACATCAGTACATCATCAACTTAAAATGGTACCACTATTCTTTGGGTATTCAATAAATATTCATCAAGGATACTGATATACTGAGGCTGATAGGAAGCAGACAAAAGGAAGAAAGTTAACTGAACTTCACGAGATTTGGAGGAACTACAGCTGTTTTTCATCCCTACTTCCCCAAAGGGAAACATGCCTTGAATATTAAGAATAAAAGATTTTGTTGGCTGAAGGTTGAGAAAACAGTATTCTTAATTAAAATCAAACCGAACTGAACCACCCCCAAAACACCAACCAGCATTTGTGCCTTTAATCATATAATTGTAGGATCTTAATAAATGGAAAGTATTTTGGGCTAGGCTTTATAGGTATTAACTCAGTAACAGAGGACTAGCCAGAAGGAAATGAGAATTATACTTCTGAGAAAGTTACTGAAAAGCATTAGCTATTTATAAAGAAATTCTGATCTCTGGATGAATCTCCTTGTTTGGAAGACATGTTTAGGCTTGATATCTTTGACTATTTTAAGGAGTCTGAATAGGCCAATGAATTACAATCTACAAGGTCTTAAAAAAAAAACCGATTTTCCCATTTAGACTACACAAAAGAGTTATTTTAAGAATACTAATTCTTTAATTTAGACCAAGGATAGCATTTTCAAAAATTTGTAAATATTTAGTTGAGAATCAAATGATAAAACACTAACAATCAACTAAAGATATGTAGCTAAAAATAATATAAAACAGACTCCTGACTTTAATTTTTAATTATTCTTACATAGAAAATAGAACTAGGAGGGTCGCCTGGGTGGCTCAGTCGTTAAGCGTCTGTGTTAAGCGTCTGTGTTAAGCATCTGCCTTTGGCCCAGGACAGGGTCCCAGGGTCCTGGGATCGAGCCCCGCATCGGGCTCCCTGTTGTGCGGCGGGAAGCCTGCTTCTCCCTCCCCCACTCCCCCTGCCTGTGCTCCTGCCCTTGCTATTTCCCTCTCTGTCAAATAAATAAAAAAAAATCTTAAAAAAAAAAAAAAAGAAAATAGAACTAGGAAAAAAATATACTGGCTCTATTTTGAGGATAAAGCTGAATTTCACCTAGAACATAAGCTTCGTATGATTTTACTTCACTACTCACTTCCAACTTTGTATGAAGCATCTCCAAATGACTGAACTCCTTTAGGCACCTCAAACTCAGTGTGTCGAAAATGAAACTCTTATTTGCTAACTCTTCCTCCTTGCCAACCTTCCCGAACACCCATTCTTCTTAATTAATTCCAGTGACCTTTAAAATGGATATGCACAAGAAAATCTACTGGAAAGGAGAGTAAAAAAATAAAACAGCAAAATTTCTGTACTGGATACATGCTGGAAAGTATTTAACTACTAAGGGGAGTATGATTAAAAAAAAAAAAAAGTTGAGACCACAAATCTAATCTAGTCCTCCTCATTGCCTTTAGACCATCAGTCTTCCCCATGCTTAAATTCCCCTTCCAAATCTCTTCTCTCTGTGTTTGCATCTCCGTTCCCACTGCCACTTTGGTAGTTAGACCCGCCACGTCTTGCTTGGATTTCTGTCATAGTTGTCAATCTTGTCTCATTTCTTGCAATATCTTTTTCCAACTCCCCCTTCACTCTGCCTCCGCTAGTCAGATGGTATCTTCGCTAGTCAGATAATATCACTCATCAAAAAAAAAGCAACGCCCATGAACACCTAACATCGTTTTCAGAGCTTTCTATACTCTTATCTCAACTTAGGTAAGTAGAACGAATAAAAAAAAAAAAAAAGGCAAAAAAGCATGAACTTCAGGCCTACGTTTGAGTTTTGGTCCTGCCTCTTACAAGCTTTGTGACTTTGAGGGAAATCACTGAGGCTTTCTGAGCTTTTGTTTCCATCTTTGAGTGGTGGTATAAATAGCTCGCAAACTGTCATGTAAAGCAAATGAGATTATAGATGAGAAGGAACTTAGCACAGAGCCAGGCACACACTAATTGAGTACAATCGTTTGACCCCCTACCGGCTCTAAGCTCCCTGTTATTACACCGGCCCCGTGCCAACCCCCACCCTCCACCCCAGCCTGGCATGGTATACACCAACCCCTCTGGAACATGTGCTTTCTCCAATACATGTGCTTCCAGCCGCCTGTGGGTCTGATTATACTATACTCCCAGCCTCACATGCCCTTTGCGGCTTTCTCCGAGGGAAATTCTACCCACGCCTCAAGGCCCAGCTCAAATGTTAACTCTTCCAGGAAGTCTTCCCTTTATTCCACTGATCAGAATTAACCACTTTTCCTTTGTGTTCTTCCTGCACACTGCTTGAGGCTTTACTTTAGTATTTATTTCGAGTCCTACTATTACCATTATATTAAATAGAAAATTATGTTTATATATATATATATATGTTACCTGCATAAATTATGAGCTTCTTGAAGGCAGAAAGCGTGCTTTTCCTCTTTTTATTCTCAGCAATTAACACCTTGTACAGGAAAGGATTTAATAAATGTCTGCTGATTGAATTAACAGATGTATGGAAAACACTTTCAAAAGGAGTACATTTTTACCAGAACAAAACACAAACCACTTGTTCCAACTTTTTTGTTTTGTTTTGTTTTTGTTTTTGTTTTTGTTGTTGTTTTTTTTTTGTTCCAACTTTTGAAGTAATTTTTAGAAAACAACTTCTCCCTGAAAGATATACCATTATTTAATCTTTACAATACATAAATTTGAAATGACCTAAAAATGGTGCCTTTTAATAGTGTAGACTCAATGCATAAATTATTTTTAAACTACCAAACTGACTTTAAAAAATGATAATATTCATTATTATCAATGGATAGACTACCAATGAGTATTAATAGAGGGTAATGATTCAAAGAGGAAAAAAATCACAATACAGTAATAAAATGGAATATTAGGCCTCATCTTAAAATCATGTTTTCAAATATTTAATCAGCTCACAGTATACTGAGTTAAATAATCAAGGACTGATCTCAAATTTCCAAGTGTATATTTCACAGGAAAAAAGACTAAGGAAATACAGACGTTGGTATGTGGCTATCTCTGAGTGGTGGGATAATTGGTGTTTTTTATTTTTTGTCCCCTACATTATCTGAATTTTCTACAATATACACAATTATATAGTTAGCAAAGTAATTTTAAAAAGATTGAATATAAAGAAAGTCTAATTAAAGCTTAGTCAGATTTGCAAATACTTAAGAGTCTTACTAGTCCAGTAAAAGATTTCCTGATCATTAATATTAATCTCAATATATTCAGGTAGATGTCATTAAAAATCGAAAATTAATGCCATAGTTTAGAAAAAGATACTAATAAAAGTTTTTCTTAATTGTAAATAGAAAGAGTAAGCAAGCATTTGACTAGTTATTTGCTAGGCGGCAAAGCACCAGCTCTGGATGGGGAAAGGCTCAGTTCCAGCTCGGCCACTTGTCAGCCGTGTGACTTGTTCTCTCTGAGCCATAGATACCCCATCCACAAATCAGGGAAAACCCCCACACGTTCTCACAGGTACCTGCAGAACAGATGCTGACACCACTGATAAAATCTCTACTACCAATGTCTAGGACATGGCAGGTCCTCTCCTGTCTCATGTCCCATGGATCTGGAGACTGTCTACCCGACTGGAAGATGGATGAGGATGAGTACGGGGGCTCACTCTGACTTTAAGGGAAACTAGAAAGTCTGGCGAAGCTTGCTGGGTGGCAAAGGCGGATTCTGAAACAGACCCTGAGTGTGCACAGGTATTTCAGACTGCCCAGCTATGCTGTGAACGTGGCACCGACTGGTGGACACCTCTGCGAAGTAGGATGGGGCCACTAAAGGAAGTTGATGGGGTTGGGGACACAGAAAGAAGAGAAAGAGGGAAGAGAGAACAAGTTGTGAAGCACAGTGCCATCGAAGGGGCAGAGAGAAGAGGAAGCCAAGGGAGAAAGCAGAAATAACCAGATTGTCAAACAAGGAGGAGTAAAGGGGAGAAAGAAAGTTGTCTTTTCCTCTCCTTTATCTTCCCCACAAATTTTCTCTCCCCACCCCAACCTCATCTCCAAAACTACATTTTTATTCTCAAGTGTAACTCCCATTCCCTCTTTGACAAGTGGCATTCCTTCCTCCAGAGTCAGGAAGTGAAAACCTGGGAAAACACTAATCTAGAGCTGCCTGCAATGCCCAAACTGGTTTTCCAACTCCCCAAGGCCTCCAAGCATCAAGGATGAGATCTCGGGGCGCTTGGGTGGCTCAGTCGGTTAAGCGGCTGCCTTTGGCTCAGGTCACGATCTCAGGGTCCTGGGATCGAGCCCGTGTCTGGCTCCCTGCTCTGGGGGGACTCTGCTTCTCCCTCTCCCTCTGCCGCTCCCCCTGCTTGTGCTCTCACACACGTGCTCGCACTCTCTCTCTCAAATAAATAAATAAAACACACAAAAAAAGATGAGATCTAGAACCGATCCTAGCTACAGATATGAGGGGGCTCAGTGCCGAGAAAGCAGCCGTTCACCCCTCTCTCCTTTCTGTTCCTGGCCATCTCCACGTCCTCACTTGCACCGTCTTCAATGACAAAGGATGCACTGTCTTCAATTACAGACAACCCACGCGAACGTCCCATGATTAGAATTCACCATCTGATAGTTGTATGGTCACCTTCCCTTTCCGGTAGATTTATAAAATGTTATTTTAAAATGTCAGGATTAGACATGTTTAAAAGAAAATTCACAAAGACTGGGGCACAAGAATATTTAGTCAAAAGTCACACTGCCCTCAGGGTAGAATTGCATGTCTTTCCGCAGTGCATCATCTTGATTACCAACATGTTAGTTTAATGTGTGGGGAAAAAGCTCAAGACAAAATGTTTGATTCCGGTTTTCTTGAAGAAAATGTATGCACTTTTTTCTTACAAATAAACATAGAGTTTGTGTTGAATCAAAAATGTAAAGAATTACTAAGTGTTACGTATGTGGGTGCTAAGTGAGGGCAACTTCAGACTCAATGATACATTTCGATTAAGCTGTAACAAGTCTATTAAAAATTCATCTTTTGGAAATCATTACTTGAAAATTTAAAAAAACCCACAAAAATGGATATTGTACCTGGAAATGCACTCATTCTCTCTGCTTCACACTCACCAAGCAGAATGATTATTTGCCTACAGCAGCCCCAAGGTGGGCCTGCAGGGGGTGAAAACGGCAAGGTCCTTGCAGACAACTTTGTCCAGTGAGTAGGTACAATTTGCTCCCATGTTAAGACAAAACACTTTCTTATAAAATAGGCCAAGAAATTAAAAAAATACCCTACCAAATAAAAACAAATGTCCCCGAAAGCACACAATGAAACAGAGAAAAATGCCAGGGGAACTCCCGGGAGAAGCGTCTTTGCTCACTGTCCCTTTAGGCCCTTTAGGGGGGTGCTCCACCTACAGGATATGGGCACAGGGCAAGCCGACGATTTTCACTTCTACTTCTGCGCAGCTATCGGGAACTTGGACAGAGCCAAGGAAGAAACAAGAGCAGCAGGCTCTGATAACTGTTTAGTAGTGGGGACTATTAAAAAAACAAAAAATTGGGGGGTTGGAGGTGAACGGAGTTGAAAGGACAAGATGAGAGAAGGAACACTGCCTTCAATTGAAGGAAAGCAAAGCTTTACTTTTAGCTGAGCTGTTTCCAAGCACTGCTCTCTGCATGGCAGAAACCAGCATTGGTTTAAGAGCTGATTTTAGTCTCTGAGGTCATGTGAAAGAACATGAAGTCCTCAGACTCAGCTCATTTTAGGGATTAGCACATATAGCCTAAGAAAGATATGCTGGGTATGTGGTAAATCACTCTCAGAATTAGCCTACTTATGAGGGCACTTTGTTTTAGCAACACGGACTTTAGCAAACCTACTCCAAAGTAATCATTCCTCTTAAAAAAAAATCTAATGCTCCACAAAAGAGATGCCATTATCGCTGGGTGCACTGACCTCCCATTTTCTCTTACTCTAAGAGTTCTTTCTTTTTCCTCTGTACATCAACAAGAGGCAGTTTATGTGACGGTTAAGGACATGGACTCTGCAACCAGATTTCCTGGGTCTGAATAATTAATATGAAGTTGGGCAAATTGCTCATGCTCTATGAGCCTCAATATCTTCCTCTGAAAAATGGGAATGATACCACCATCTACACTTCACAGTACCCTGAACAGACCTGGTATATACAGTAAATGCTCAAAGAAATCAAAAGTTGCTGTTGGTTTGTTTTGTTTTTTTTTTCCAGATGTTACTACTGAAGGTCATGACATCCTTGTACCTAGACTTAAAAAAAAAAAAAAAGCATATGATGAACATAGTTAATAATTTGCCTATCTGCCTCTCCAAGTGAAGACTGTACTTCTTGAAGGCTTATTAATCTTTTATCTCAAATATCTTGCAAGTTTCTGGCATATAATAAGAGCTCAATAAATGTTTGAGTATAGAGATGAATAAAAGGAAAGGAACAAAGCTTGGCGGGCCAAATAAGGTGAGCAGTTATGAGAGTGGTCATATAAGCAAATGCAGATTTAATGAGCTTTTATTGAATGCCTACTTTATGCTGGGCCCTGCATGAAGACCTGAGGTTTTCTTCATACATTCCTATGGACAAGACACGTCTACATAACTGGCATAATAACAGACTGGCTACTCAGCCATGCTGAGATTCATTTAGACTAGACTTCTCAGTTTACAACCTAACTAGTGTTGGTTAACTAAATCTTGAGTTAATTTTCAAGCCATACAAATAACTCATTTATAGGTCTCCAAAATGCAGCAGGAGAGAGTCAGCGAGACTGCGACACAGGGGAATACTACAGCAGGACCTGGCATTCTCTCCTCTGGATCTAAGGCAGGATGATGGGACCCCTTTGGGATACAAAAAGCACCTTGGGGATATTTTTAGCACCCACACACAGCACCCAGTCAGAAAGCCCGACTTTAAAGGACCTCTTTAACCATAGAATAAGGAACTATGTTTTACATTCAAGACTTGGCAGCAACTCAATTTTCAAATATTAGGTTTTCATGAAATCACCATATATCTCGGGGAAAATTCAGATCGATCTCCGCTTTTACTTTTTATTTTATTGGGAAGAAAATTTTAAGCCAGCATAAATGAATAAGTGGATTTCAGTCTTCTCAAAGGACTCTCTGGGTGTGGCTGAGATCACTAACTTTGAAAACTTAGCAACACAGGATACATTATGAGTAAGTTCTTCGCTTTTTTTTTTTTTAAATAATGATGCTAACTCACCAGATCCTTCTGAAAGAGTCCTTTTATTAATTTCAATGAAGTCAAGTAGAGAACAAGTTGTAATATGAAACACAATTTATGCAACTATGTTGAAATTCTCTGCCAGAGTTACATCTCCCAATGTAAGACTTTTATGGTAAAACAATTTCAAAATAATATCAAGCATTAGGTTAGGCTCATTTTGGTTTTAGGCTGTCACTGGAAAACTTTCTTTATAAATTATTGAAATCCTAAGGCAAAATGATTGTGCCTTTAAACAGAAAAAAAAAATCATGTTCCCACAGTTTATAATAAAAGAGTTGAAACTAAGCCTCAATTGAAATTATACTGTTAGGCAACTCCAAAAACTAAACACAAAAACATGTTAAAATAAAAGATTGCAACACCATGGGAAAACCATCCTCATATATGTACTTTTAGATTCTCAGCCATTCCTGACCCCAGCCCAGATGAGACCAACCGATCCTTTATGGGTTTTCCTACAGTCAGACAACAAGCTGCTCACTCCCTCCTCAGCCGCAAGGGTTACTCAGGGAAAGGCATGCGATACATTTATTTAAAGGGCCAATAGAAATCCTGTGGGTGGGTTTGGTCTGCCTTTCAAAACCAGTGAACTTCCCATTATATAACCTTTAATAACAAGAGAGGACTTTACAAGTCATACACCCAACTTAACTACAAGGCAGGCTATGTTACATGCCTCACCGTATTTAAAAAAAAAAAGAAGAAGAAGAAAGAGAAAAAGCTTTCAGGATGGCATGTTTCCATCTTGTCAGGTAATGTCAGAAATTTAATGAATCCTACTTGGTAGTACTACTAAGCTCATTTTTATAATGATTTTCAGGAAGTATGATGTTTTTGATCAGAAAAGGCCAAGCACCTAAAACAAAACCTCCATGACATTTTATTAATTCTTTATAAGATAAAGTAAGTCTTTTAACCACAGGAGAATTCTGAGAATCCAGCCTTTCCAGAAAGCCCAAGAAAAATACTTCAGTTTCACCATTCTCAAATTCATTTGACTTTGAAACAAAATAAACATATTACTCTATTTAATATCGTTGCACAAGCGAATTCACAAGAATGAAATCTGTTCAGAGTTCCTAGAAAAAATGTAGCAATCCAGGCTGCCAACTTGTTCAATGTCAAGCTCTAGGCAGTAGAGCAGCACTAGCAGTAAATGACTCAGAGTGAGTCACGCTTAAGCTATTTTTGCTTTTAAAGTACTGCCAGGCACTGTGTTAATATTCAACCCAGAGTAAATTTAGCCCAACAAGAAAACAAGTGTTTCCATGGCTGCTTCTTCCCGGTGTTTATGGTATATGCGCAGCCATTAGGCACAGGAATCTAGCCAGATAAATTAAGTAGAAATGATCATCTTCCATTTATATCCAGGCTTTGGAACAGTGGAAACAGTAAATGCAACTTAGGCTCTCCTTCCATCTCCTTCTGTCTACCTGCCTCTCCCGAGACCAAACAGCAAATATGTAGAGAGTATATACCATTAATGATGCATTTAAAAGTCTGTGCTATTAAAGCAACTTCAGTGGGTTGTTCACGGATTTCACTTGGTTCTGTATTAAGAGTCATTTCTCTGATAGTATAGCCACAGGAGACTAAAACGCTTAAAAAGTATCTAGCAAAAACAGTAGAAAATGTGGACTACGGATGTCAAATGGAATCATTATACAGTATCATGTACAGTGAATGGTCAGTGTCTAGTAACATGTAATGTGAACACTCAGAAGGTGTTCAAAAAATATTGGTTGTGGGAGATGAATGGCTAGCATCTGACCTAAAACTATCTCAATTTTTCAGGATACGCTACTTCTGTTACAAATGCGCATGGAGTTGAACTTGAGTATCACAGTGAATTAGAAATAGACGTTAGGACTTTTCCCTAAAGAAATGCCCCTGTCTGTTGATAGCTCTTAGTTCCTTGGCACTATCTACAGACTCTATGCTACGGTCATATACAGTGGGGAGGTATGCTGCTCAGCAAAAAATATTACAGCTAGCTACCTCAGCACAGGTGTTCCAAGTAGGATGCATGCACTGGGGTATGCAACATCTTCGAATTTCTATTTAAAAATAACTTTATCTAAAAAATGAGGAAAAAAATTAGGTTTCACATAATGTACACACTGTATGCAGAACATGTATAAAAATACAAAATATCAGGAAGCGTGTGCTACGTCTGATGGGGGAGAACGGTGAAAAACGCATGAAGACCCCCTGCTTTCAGGAACACAGCCTCCCGAAGGAGTGAGCCTTCTCTTCTCTGCATGTTCTACCCCAGTATGTTTTTTTACATGTAAACGGTCACTGGCACAAAGGAAGTCTAGGGGGAAAGGCTAGGTCAGCAAGCAAATGGAGAAGCCAGAGAAATGGTAATCTGAGCAAGCCACGTCTGGAAAACAGCCACATAAAGTACCGTGGCACAGCTGTAATGACAGGACAGGGCATCCTGACAGTCACGCAGCCTAACCACACTCTGCATAAAAGCTGACCGGTGCTCTTATCAAGACACCTAGAACCACTAGGACTCCCTGAAAATTATCATGGAGGTTCAAAAGCTATTTTCAGCGAACTGGGAAAGCCTAGCACAAGTATAGTTACATAATGGACATCTTTCAAAACAAAACACATGTTTCTTGGAGAACAAGTGCAAAAGGGGTTCCTTGGTGCATAAGGAAGAAGCTCTTAAAATAGTCTCTAACTTGCCTGAATGGCATCTAGCACAGGGCGTGGCATATAGTAGGAGCTTAATAGTGGAACAAACAGATGGGATACAAAACTGTATACCCACAAACATTGAATTTAAAACCCACGCGTTCTAAAGCTCTGTATCTGTGACCTTTATGTTTATTGCCTAGGTAACTTTCAGAATCTGAAAGCCCGAGGGACTGTAATTTATCAGAATTTTCTGCTTTCTGAGTCCCTTGATCACTGATTTCATTACCTCTACTAATAGCTCTGGGATCCTACCCATTTTTACCTGAAAGCTTACCTTAGTGGAGTATAAACAGTAGTTACATCTCCACAGAAGGAACATATTAAAATCCAAGCAGAGGCAAAGATGGGGAGGAATGAACAGTTGAAGCATGAGATTTTCAGGCCAGTGAAACCATTCTATATATTATAATAGTGCATACATGACATTCTGCATTTGTCAAAAACCCACAGGCCATTTGATCCAGTAATTCCATTTTTGGGTATAAAAAATTGAAAGTAGGGACTCAAACAGATATGTGTATACTGATCTTCATTAGCAGCAGCATTCTAGCTGAGGTAGAAGCAACCCAAGCTACTGACAGATGAATGGATAAACAAAACGTGGTGTATACATAGCATGGAGTATGTATTCAGCCTTAAAAAGAAAGAAAATTCTGACACACGCTACAACACGGCTGAACCTTGAAGACACCATGCTAAGGGAAATAAGCCAGACACAAAATGACAAATATTGTTTAATTTCACTTATATGAATGAGATACCTACTACAAAAGTCAAACAGAGACGGAGAGTAGTAGTACAGTGGTTATCAGGGTCTGTACAGTTACTCTTTCACGGGCACAGAGTTTCAGTGTAGGATCATGACAAAGTGCTAGAGATGGATGGTGGGGATGACAGCATTAACAACCCGAGTGCACTAAATGCCATTGAACTGAATGCTGGAAAACAGTCGAGATGGTAAATGTTAACATTTTGCCACAAAAAACCCACCACAGAACAGTATCATAAAAAGAGTGAACTCTTGGGGCGCCTGGGTGGCTCAGATGGTTGGGCGTCTGCCTTTGGCTCAGGTCATGATCTCAGGGTCCTGGGATCGAGCCCCACGTCGGGCTCCTGGCTCAGCGGGGAGCCTGCTTCTCCCTCTCCCTCTGCCTCTCACCCTGCTCATGCTCTCTATCTCTCCCTCTCAAATGAGTAAATAAAATCTTAAAAAAAAGAGTGAACTCTAATGTAATGATGGACTTTAGTTAACAGTACTCTATTAATATTGGTTCATCAATTATAACAAATACACCACACTAATATGCAAGATGCTAAATATAGGGAAAGGGCAGGAGGGAAGCCTACCAGAAATCTCTCCACTATCTGCTCGATTTTTCTGTAAAGCTAAAACTGCTGTAAGAAATAAAGTCTGTTAACTAAAAAGAAAGATCTAAGCAAAGGAGATTGTTGTGTAGCAAACTCCTTCTTCTTATGTAGTGCTCTGTACTGTCTCCCAAGAGACTTTTTTCCTTATCTGAGACCGTGAGCCCCAACCGGTCAGGCTCCTTGCCTGCCCATTCTGATCTCATCTCATTTTGGTTCACGTATGTACTAGTCCTGGAGGCCCGGATTCTGCATTCTCTTGCCCCGTGGGCCCCATGAACGGTCAGAATAGTGACTAAATGAGAAGCACAACTCCTACCTAACTGCATTGGCAGACAACAAATCTCAACACTGTGTGAGCCAAAGAAAACTCGCATTTCAGGCTAATGTGGCCTGCAGACTTCTAGACTTCTGTGTGATTTAGAATACCGAGAGAGAGAAACAAGAAAAGAAAGGGCAAGTATGAGTGCCTTACGTAGACTCTCCTATTTATGACAATACATTTGAGCTGAATCACTCTATAAAAAATGTTTATTTATTAAAATACCAGAGACAAGCTTAGGCCTATGAAAGATATGGGCATTCAAATCCCATTTCAGAACAGCTAACCCTTTGGCCAAGTGAGAATGTAATTAGTAACATGACTGGTTTCATGTACCCTGTTGAGATGTAGATAATCCTCTGAACCCTGAGAGGACATTCTTCTATGGGCTGATTCATTTTACTTCCAGTCTCCTCGAAGGGAAAATCATGTGGCAGAGAATAAAAGCTTAAAAAGAAAAAAAAAAAGCAAAAAAAAAGCACAAATATCCAAGATTCCTTTCTCATAAAGGGGCCTACTCTTACAAAGCCAAGTAAGTTCTTTTCTTTCCTATTCTCATTTTCTACAAGAGAACTATAACCAGTTGTTGTTATATACTGTTAAACGCAATTTTTGGATCAGAATTATTATTACACATTGATCTTTAGGGGGGTTTTTTTGGTTTTTTTTTTTACTAGATTAGAGAATGTTAGACATTAAGTCTGTAGGACATGAGGTCAATGGAACAAAGCCTCTGCCTGACTACCCTGAGCATTTGACTTAGCAGATGAATCAGAAAAAGGCACACTGGGTACAGACCTTGGAGATCAGAACACAGGCTAGCATTTAATCAAGCCTTGCCTCTCAGCCAGGGGTTCTGTGTGGTACATACTAAAGTATGCAACCGAAACCCTGCAGTTAGAAATGTTATTTTAATAAAGGAATTATTTAGATTCTGTGAATCAGTACTTTCTAGCCCACTGTGCCTCTTCACCTGATCAACCATCCCAAATTTACAAACTATACAGCACGTCAAAATAATTCATCCTTTCGCAGTGATCTTCAATGGTTTAATATGGAACCACTGACCTGAATCCTCCCTCCCCTCAAGTACTTCAGCCTGGCTAACAACTTCGCTGCCCATTCTGCTCTTCTCACCTTGCTGTCTGGAGGAGTGACACAGTAGCCTGGTTACGAATGAGGCCTCCCTGCACAGCTACCTGACCCTCACCACCTCAGCTCTGCAGGCGCACCCTGTTAGCCTGGCCAGGTCCCTGGGCTTCTTCATGACCCAAAAAGAGTATCTTTTAAGAGATGCTTCCCCCCTTCTCAGCCAGCTCTGCAGAGTAGACCCAGAGAGGTTTTATCTAGGTCTACCAGAAAACAAGCCATAAAATCTTATTGGTATCTTTAAGTGAATTTGTGTTAGCATCTCTAACGAGGTAAAAGTCAATAGTGAATAAGCTGGGTCTGAGCACTGAGAATGATTCATATACACAGTAACAGATGCTAATAATGTTATTTAAAATATTTAACACAAAGGCAGGGACTAGCGCAAAATATTTAGAAAGCCGTAACGCTCTCTTCTTCAAAATGACATACACAGAGGGAGTCTGCCCACTTGGGATAATCAATCCATAAACAGTCACAGAGCACTATGACGTGTAAGTAACTGCGGGGAAAACAATGCAAAGATGCCTAACAGAATGACTATAGTTTTCACACCAAAATTTGAAAGTGACAGGTACATGCCCATGGGACAGAACATCAGAACCAGGAACTCTCTTGCAAGTTAAGGAATACAGAGTCAATGAAAGTATCAGATTATCTGAAATTACAAAGAACCAATAGCACAAGGGACATCAGCGGAAATGTTCTAAAGGATGACAAACAATAGGAAACAGAGTAAGAACAGTTTATCTAGAACATGTAAGTGGCAAAGACCCAAAAGGTTTTAATTAAACTGGAGTTGGCCAGTCTGCAGTAAACGGGCTCTCCCACACACTGTTGATGGGAACTCAAATTAATATAATCTTTATGGAGGGCAATTTGTCCTCCACAGCACAATTAAAAGAAATCACATTGGCTTTGACTCAGCAATTTCACCAGCATTTTTCTTACAGATATAGACCGACTTGTGTGGAATTTTGTCTGTACAGTGTAAGACTATTTATCGTAGGATTGAGGGTAATAGTCAATTATCCCCATCATCAGGGAACTGGTTAAAAATTATGAGCTACCATGTAGCCATTAAAAATAAAGAAGCACTATTTGTACTGATATGAAAGGATATCCAAAATATTTAGGTGAAAAAAAGCAAAGTAGGACAGTATGGCTAATGTGCTATCTCTCTCTCTCTCTCTCTCTCTCTCTCTCACACACACACACACACACACACACACACAGCTGTTTCTACAGGGATACGAGAGAAACGGGTAACACTAACTGGCTCCAGGGAGGCAAGGACCCTACTTTTCATTACGTAGGCTTGTGTACTTTGTGAATTTTATACTACATGCATACATAACCCAATCGAAAAGATAAAAACTTTAAAGGGGGCCAGGGAATGTGTGCGTGTGTGTGCGGGTGTGTAAGAAGTGCTGCAGAAAGGAACAGGCTATCTTGAGCAGAAGTGGGTAACAAAGGTTTCCCACGAAGGCCCTCTGAGTGAGATCAGCCTGGAGCAGACGGAGAGGGAGGTGGCCATGGAAGGCTGGGAGGGGCCCCGGCGGCCAGACTGGAGAGGAAGAAAGCAACAAGCAGCAGCCAGCTTTTGTCTGCAAAGTGAAGGGGCTCACAAAGAGAGACGTTCCGTTCAGTTCTGCAGACACTGAAAGCTACTCCCTTTTCCACACCTCTCTTACTGTCCCTCCCTATTAACCGGGCATGTATATGAATGTACAACGTAACCCAGCCACTTACTGAATGTCTATTATGAGCCAGGAATTCTGCAAGATACTGAGGTCATAAAATTCAGTGAGGCTCAGCCCTTGTCCTCAATGAGCTCTCTATCTGTGGAAAATGCAAAACTAAGAGAGGAGAAGAGGAATTCCAGAGAGAAAGACCTGACTTTCATAGGAAAAGCAGTGACAGACTAGCTAATGGGCTTCATATACTGTAAATGCCATTTAAACAGTGAAATACTGCCTTTGATTTACTAAAATAAAAATTATGCTTCTTATATTTTATTATTAACTATACAGTTATGTTTAGCACTTTGGCAAATGGTATATGTCTAAGTATTGTACTATTCACTGAGCATTAAATAAATGCACTTTAATCAATCCTTCTCAAAATAGTTTCCATTGTTTAAATAGGACAAACAAGAACAGAAAGACTGAAAAGCAAATTTACCTGTCAAAGTTAGGAAAGGAATCTCCCCAATCTCCTTCTACCAGCTTAGCTCTTACACAGATCGGACACACTTGCAGAAAGTACCAGTTGACATTACTCAGTGGGGGTTTCCTTATTTTTGTTAATTTTGGATTTCCTTGTCAACAGAAGCACACAATTTGTTTCTATTTTTTAAACCAATATAGCACTAAAGAGAGCACTATTCCACGAAAATGAACATGTTCATTGCCCTTATAAAGTAAAATAAATACTCCCTACTCAATTTTCCAACCAAACAACACAAATATCTGATTAAAAAAAAAAAAAGCAGCAGCCTTGGCACCACCAGAGGGAAAAAATCTGCCAGCCATCTTCCCAGCATAATGTTTTCTACAGAGTCTTTCTACAGTATTATCTCATACTCTTTAATATTTGCCACTTTAAAAGGCTCTCTCTTTAATTAGATAATTACCTTCCTGGGAAAACACAACTCAGTCCTAAACTGAGTAGGATTTTCGCCTCTCCACTTACTCAGATTCTACCTCTTCTTCAAAGTCTCGTTCAGAACTCATTTCCTCTATGAAGCCATCACCTGTGGTTTCAAAGATCGCTCCTTCTCAGGTGTTAATTATATGAATCACACGTCCTGGCAGCTGATCATGTGCCTCCTATTCTTTTCCTAATTCAACAGCGCTCCGTTTGTATTTCTCTCCTGGAACTTATTATTTCCCTCTGAGTTACAGTGGTTTTAAATATCTGTTTCTCTGCTCCACTAAAAAGACGCAGTCATATCCATCTGCATACTATCTTTGGTTAAAGCCCAGTCCTTGACACATTAATAACAAATACTTGTTGGACTGAATGGATATAAACTTTGCTCATCCTGTAAGAATACAAACTTCTTGAAAGAAGATCATGCCGTATTTCTTTTTTCTCTGCTCATAAATACTTACCTCAGGGCCAGGTACCAACGAGCCACTCAAAGACATTCAACAAATCCTGTATAAGTAAACCAGTTATGGTCTAGTTTTACTTATGTTAAATTATCTCTTCAGTTGCTTTGGTATCTGAATAAACATGTCCCTGATCAAAGGATGACTCACAGAAGTGAGGTTACTTCAAATACCCCTTGCTTTTGAGGGTTGCATATTGAGAAGTGACGGTTAGTAACACACACACACAGCCAGTGATGTTTCAGTAGCTAAAATCTGATATCTGAGTATTCAAAATGAACAAACATGAACTGGTGCAGTAGGCTGAAAATCTGGCCACAGGACTTCCGCCTCCTCCCATCCAAAGGCGAGTCTCTTCTCCCACCCCTTCAATCTGGGCTGCCTTGTGATTGCTTTGACCAACAGTCTGGCAAAAGTCACGCTGTACAATTTCCAAGCCAAGGCCTCAAGAGACCGTCTGCTTCTGTCCTGAGGCTCTTATCTCCCTTCTGCCACTATGTGAACAAACCTGAACTAGCATGCTGGAGGATGAGACCACAGGGAGCACGGAAAGTTGTCACGACTGAGGATGCCCTAGACCAAGAACCTCCAAGGCAATCAGGCAGCTGACTGCAGATGTAGGAGTGAGCCAAGCTGGAGCAGAAGAATCGCCCAGCGAAATCCAGTCCAAATGGCCAATCCACAGAATCACAAGCCAAATAAACGGTTATTTCAAGTTATTTTTAGTTTTGGGGTAGTGTGTTCCACAACAAAAGCTAACTCACCACCATTTAATTTAAAACTGAATGCTTACATGGTATCACAATATTAATTTCTATTCCACAGCAGTTTGAACAGTAGAGCCAATCATTCCTATATGTGGAATATTTATTTTTAAAGTCTTAACATTCTAATTATGATTAAATAATCAGGTTGTAATCTTGGGGTCATGGGATTGAGCCCCGTGTCGAGCTCCGCACTCAGCACAGAGTCTGCTTGAGACTCTCTCTCCCTCTCCCGTCTGCCCCTCCGCCCCCTCTCTAGGATAAATAAGTCTTTTTAAAACATAAAATTTAACATTATATGATAAAGCATTTTCTAAACATTTCACTTTTTTGATTAATGATTTCACAAATCTCAATTGCTTCCAAATTTTCCCATTGCTTGCCACTGAGAAATATCTTTGTATATAAAGCATTTGCATTTTGGATTATTTTAGTAGAATTGATTTCCCAAAAGAACAATTACCAGTAAAACATTTTAAAGAGTCTTGACACACATTCTGTACTTTCAATATGCAATTGACTATAGTTATTTTAAATTATCATTGTATTATCAAAGCTTAGCCTGATCCTCAGATATATGTGGTGTGCTTTATTAACTACAATGTTGATATGTATAACCTATGATGCTAAAATGCTTCTCCCAACCCTCTGCTCCTTCGGGACCTCCTCTTCAACTTTAGCCTCCAGCCTCCAGCCCATGCAATTACCAGAATTCAGCTGCAGACCAATGGCCATCAGAGCAAAAATGAATAGCTCACTGCTTCTCAAAGCTTGGAATTTTGAGAACATAATAATACACTTTCTACTTTTAGGGGTGGGGTTATGGGGGAACTTGCTATTCAAGTCAAATGAGTCAGTCAAGAAAGTCAATGTATTCCAGTCAAGTATGTCTGTGCTGCCATGTACCATCCCCAAAAGCGGTGCATATAGAATATTTTATTTTAAAGGTTAGTATTAATACCTCTTCAAATATCAAATTATAAATTGGGTCTTTTAGTATTGGCTTCCATTCTGCACACTACTTAAATAAATCATGAGTTTTCAAAGCCACCATAAAGTTTCCTTTAAATTCCTCTTCTTGAAAACAACTGCACATTCTAATCTTCCAAATATTTAATATTAGATATCCTTCTCCAGATTAAAACTTCTTTAAAGGTCCCACGTTATAGATGTGCACTTATCTTACCTTGGGGACCCACCCAGAAGTCAGTGATATCTGCATTAAGGCAGAAAGATGGACTTGTCCTAACCAAGTGACAAGAGAGAGACAGACAGACAGGCCGGCCGGCTGACAGAGAGACAGAGAGAAAGCAGAGAAAGCAGAATATTCCACAAAGAGATCAACAAGTGTGAAAGTCCACAGGTGAAAGAGAACACAATACCCTCTGGAAACTGCAAGTGTCCATCCCAGGAGATCAAAGGGCTAGAGAGCAGAGTGGTGAGAAAGTGAACAGAAACCTGGTGCCAGAAGGGTCTTTTTATTCTGGAAGGCTAGGGGAGTCTCTGAAAGAGCACGTGGCAAACAACCATGACCCATATCTTAGAATGATCCATCACTCTGGCAGAAACCGGAGGGAGGCAAGTCTGGAGCAGGGAGAACGTGGGAGGCTGAGAGTGAAATTGGAAATAGAGTAGCGGTAGCAGTGGGGGCGGAAAGAAGTGGAGAGAAGGTTGGTAGAGGTTTTTAGGATGCGACTAGACAGCACATCTTAACTGGCCGATAATTCCTATTCCTCTCTCTGTAGAAGGAATTTTTTGCTTTTGGTAATCGTAAAACAAAACCACTGTGCTCTGAAGCAGAAAGAAAATATACCTAAAGAAACTACCCCTCTATTTTCTTGGCTCTACATTATCCAATGTAAGAAGCACTGTCAAGTTACGAATGTGTGAGGAGGGAAGTAGATGCTAGCATGTAGCAAGAGAGGGAGGCTGCTGAGGCTGATGGTCGGGGAAGGAATGAAAACCTCTTGAGTCTAACTTGGAAGTTTCCTGCTTTATGCAACTGAAGTGAAGTCAAAGAATAGGACTCCCCTTCCCCCAAGGAAAGAGAAAGAAAGTACTTTCCACCAGTAAGCACCCAACAGCCAAAGTGGGTGAGGAAAGTTGCCAGAAAGTCTGGAACACCTCTGCCAGTTGGCAGCCACACTTTGGACCTAGAGCATGGCTGTCACCCAGGTGTGCTAGAGCAATCTTGGTGAAAAGGGACATTACACCTCATCCCATCCTCTCATTCCAAGGACTAGTGTGTGTCAGAGTATTTGCTATGGAATATTTCTCCCCTGGAGAAAAAAAAAGGTTCCATGAACTAAATTTTAACTCCCTTTTGTAGTCCTCCATTCATTCCCCAAATCCGCAGGAAGCACTGGATCCAGCCAGGTGCTATTCAAGGCACTGTAGACAGTATCAATCAAGGCAGACAAGGGCCTTCTCTCACTGAACCGACATCCTAACCAAATTGCATAATAAAGACCAAGGAATCCCATAGTAAAGAAAATTGATGAATTCGCCCAACCCCGGGATCTTTATTATTTTATTAAAAAAAACAAACCGACTGCATTTATTTCGGGAAAACTCTACTCAACGCTTTTCATCACGCTTCTACCTCACTCTCTCGTTTCTTCTCCAAAGTTCTCATGTCAAAGCTCTAGGACCCTGCAATCGCTGGTGACCAGTTTCCTTTTCCTCTCACTCCCAGGACATTAATTATTTGCCTTTGTTCCTTGAACCTACCAAAGTGCTCTCTGCATGTAGGAGGTAACTGTTTACTAAAAAAATGCAATTTGAAATAAGTCATCGGGTGATTTATTTAAAAAGTAAAAAAGCTAGGTTGGCTCAAAAAGCAGAGCTAATTTTCTCCAGTGAAATTTAGTGTATATATAAGAGAATCCCTAATATTTTAAAGGCCCATGCAGCACATAGGGATAGCTGCAGGTCCATAACATATGCTCCATTATATTTGCTCATGATGAATATATTTCATCAGACACAGGATGGTTCGTTATGTGGGGAATAGTGCTGTTCCTGACACTTTCTTCTCGCTTCCCTATCAAGAAAAGGTTGCCAAAACCAATATTGTACCGAAAAGTGATTTGTTACCTTATCAACATGTTTTTTGTTCACACCCTTGTCAATGAATATTACTTAACTACTTGATAGTCTAGCAATTTTATCCTTCACTTAATCTCTTAACACTTTAACAAAATGACTAAAACACTCTGAGCTTGTTCCCTTGCACTTGAGAATTTATGCCAATTCCTAATAACATAAAATGTATATCCTTTAAAATTAAAAATTATTGAAGTAAATGCCTTTAAGCAAGCTAAAAAAGATCAGGTAACTAATATATGGAGAGTATTTTGCAGTTTATAAATCACTTTCACTTTTCATTTTAAAATACGATTTCATCCTTACACAACTCTGTGGGCTAGGAAACATTATTACTATTACATTACCCATACTTTACAGAAAAGTACAACTCCACTGATTTGATCAAAAACACAAACTATTACTTGGTTGTGCAAGAATCTGAATTTATATTTTGATTCTAAATTCTAGGATCTTTCCGTGGGTTGAACAGTTTCTACCCATAACACTGTTATTAACATACCTAGGTGATGAGATAAATGAGTTTAAAAGTTATTAAGAACACAGGATATCATGACTAAATATAAATTTTAACAAATATAAGGACAGTACTTAAATATAACAAATATGATCATTATTAAGGCTATCAATTATGCATGTGAATTTCAGAGCTATTAAGAATATGAGTATTAAGAATATAAGCAGATGATAGCTAGGTGCCAAAGATTAGATTGTAAACTCCATGAGCACAGGGACTTCTATACTTTGTTCACTGAGGTATGCCCAACATACTCAATAAACACTTGCTGAATGAATGAAAATGAAGTATAACATGGAATATAAGACTGAGGCTCTCAGATAGAAAAGAATAAAGTTAATTTATATTCAAACCCAGGAGACCAAGTACAATCTAATTCGTTAGGTAATGACTGAGTAACCTATAGGTAGATGTCTGTAACCATGCTGTGTATACATGGCTCTTCCCTTATAGGTAATAAGCTGCATGAGATCTGGAATTATAAGCCAGCTTTGTATCCACTAGAGTGCCTGGCTAAACAACTTTTAACAGATGAGTTATTTTCAACCCTGACTGTACTTTAGCATTACCTGGAGAACTTAAAAAGAAATGCCTAGAGAGCCCCACCAGACACCAACTAAATCTAAATATTTGAGAGTGGGGACAGCACTCTGATTTTATTTTTCAAGTTCACATTTGATATGAAACCCAGTCATAGGGGAGTGCCACTCCTGTAAGCCAATGGTTCTCAAACTCTGGTATACAGGAGACCTAGAGGGTCCCACCTCCAGAGATTCAGACTCCCTAGGACTGGAGTGGTGCCTGAAAATATGCATTTTTAATAAATTTCCAAGGGACCTTGATGCAGGGGTGGGAGCACACTGGGAGAATGACTGTTGAGCACCATCTACAATGTTTCTTGAATTAAAGAATAAATGTAAGAGATACATGAACAGAAAAACATGAAAAAAAATGAAAAATTTACATATACAAGGAACTTCATGCTCAACATCACTCATCATTAGAAAAACATAAATTAAATCCATAATGAGATACCACCACATACTTAGTAGAATGGCCAAAATTAAAAACAAGACCAAAATAACCCAAGTGCTGGTGAGGATGCTCAGCAACTACAGCTATCAACACATTGCTGATGGGAATACAGGACCTTACTCCGTATTAGAAAAGAGTCTGTCAGTTTCTCGTAACTTAAACATTTACTTACCATACTAGCTGGCAATCCCATTCATCCAAGAGAAATGAAAACTTATGTTCACATTAAAATGTGTCCACGAATGTCTATAACAGCTTGATTTATAATGGCCCAAGCTAGAAACAACTGAAATGTCCTTCAGCTGGTGAATGGATAAACTATGATTCCATACAGTGGAATACTACTCACAATACACAATGCAACAAACTACCGATATTAACAACACTATGGATGAATCTCAAACGTATTCTGCTCAGTGAAAGAAGCCACTTAAACAGCTACACACTGTATGATTCCATGTATGCAACATTCTGGAAAAGTTTCTCTATACAGAGAAAAAAATAAAAACACAAAACAGTCACTGCCAGGGTCTAAAAATGGCGGGGGTGGGTGTCGATTACAAAGGGCTGCCCATTATATACATCTTACTATTATAAAACTGAAATCATTGCAACCTCAGGGATTAATAACTTGACAAGATAGTTATTTTCTTAAGTATGATGTACGTCGTCCCCAGGACACGTGATTTGATTTTCCTACCCTGGGTTCACATTGCTTTCTGAGCATGGATGGGATCACACTCTCTCAAAATACGCCACCAGGAGAGAAACACCCATGGCTCACAGTTTGTGTTTAAACTTGCTGACTCATTTCACCTTTGATAACTGAATCTTTCCCTCCTAATAACTTTAATTATAGCCATCTCTCATCCTAAAGCTTCCCTTTTCCTTGGGAATGTATCTGTTAGCCTTGTGACCTCCTGACTGTGAGATACCGGGTAAATATGTCACCTCCAGGATTCAGTCTGCTAAAAACAGAGCCTGCGTCTTTCATGCATTCTGTTCTCACACGTGTATGTCGTGAAGATTAGGAGAGATGATGTACGGGCATGGTATTACTGTTGTTATGCTTGAATTAATTTCATGGAATTTGTTCTAAACTTGTAAGTACGATAAATACCCTACTCCTCTCTGCCATAACATAGCAACTATTCACACAGGAAATGGCATTCTTAGTCACTGTTTCCTGAATGTATTGCCAAAACCATGGATCTGGCAAAGTGGGACCCAGTTTTGAGTCTCAATCTGTAACATACTTTGTGAGCGCAAGTAAACCACTTACCTTCTGTGAGTCTCACTTCAAGTACATGTTTCTCTAGAGGATACTTTGAAGGCAATATGAAGCACACATAAATAAACTACTATATAATGTCTGGTATGATTCCTACTCTCTGCCCTCTACACAGAAGTGACCAAGCAAGAGATTCACTCTCAGCTGGATGAAGCAGATTCCCCCCGTGATGCAGAGTACATCAATGCAGATCTATGACCTGGGAGATTCAAACACTGTTCACTACTCAAGAGTCTTATGAGAAATCAAGTCTTCAGGAGATGAATGAAATGCTTGAGTTGAGAAAAAAGAAGACAAATAGGTGTGTTTTAAAGAGTTGGTGTGGTATGCAAGGAAAAGAATACGAGCTCTGATGCCACCCAAACGTGGGTCTGGATTTTAGCATTTATGAGCTTAGGGAAGTTATACCACCTTTATTTGCATATTTTCTAATCTACAAAATGGGTATAGTTATCTTGTAGGGTTGTGAGAAATAAACAGTAATGTACATAAAGTATGCAGGCACCATACCCTATGCACAGGTAGGCACTCAAACAGTGCTTGTAGTCATGCATTAATTCAACAAGCATTCATTAAGTATCATATATCCTAGGCACCATATCAAGCCGGGCTATCACTTTTACTACTTCCCTAAAGGACTAGGGCAAATCTAAGGTGAAGGCAGAGAAGATGGCGTGTTTATTGCTCCATATAAAGGGCATTTCTCACCGCCAAACAGCTCCCTGATAGCTTAATGCCCTGATTAAAACACCACAACAGAATCGATCTAATTTGAGTTAACCTTTTTTCTTTTTTTTTCTTCTTCACTTATTCAATTATTTATTTGGTACTGCAAATCTGCCTTAAAATGTAAAAATTCCTGGGAATTTTTGAACTTTATGAACCAGAAGAGATGGGATAGCTACACCTGTCTCTAATGCTCTCTTTTTATCCCTGGCATCTCCTGTCTTCCGGTTCCACTGTTTTCTGGCTTTGTAACCTTGGGCATGTCACTTACCCACTCTGAAGCTTCTTCATCATGAAGATGGGAATGGTACCATTTAGCTTCACTGAGGTGAGTAAGGATGTATGGGAAAGAGAGGCCAAATGGGTGGGAAACACAAAGAAAGCAGAAGGAAGGAGAGACACACAGAAAAGAGTCAGAGACACTAACTCAGAGATGAGGAAGGAGGAGGGAGGCAGACACACAGGAATAAAAAATCTGCATAGGACAGAAATCTCACTCAATGAGCATAACCCCTCAGGCCAGGGATGTAATCCAGCCTGAAAGAGTCAATCTCTGTTGTGAAATTTATGATTTTTAGCATTTCCCAATAATGGTCATCCAGCAAATGCTGATGGCTTGATCATCATCATCAAGGAAAACATGAAAATCAACTGAGGGCCACAGAGATGAGAAAACTGTCTGCAGAAGAGCCACCAAACTTAAGTTTTTATTAAATGCTTTAATGTTCTAAGCAGTCACACTTAAAGTGAGCCCTACTTACTTCCTAAGCATGATGCTACTGTGCCACTGAAAACTGTATATTACTATATGTAATATACACCAACATTTTGTGTTTTACACACACAAAATCCCTTATGTTGAATTTCTGAGCAACTGAAAGATTTTCAAAGAATATAAATTGCTAACCTTTGCTGATTTTCAATCTCAACCCTATGAATGCTAATTTTCTTCTTCTTCTCTCCTTTACTGATGATATTTGAGTTTCATCATCAGAATGCCTTAAGTAGGTTCTGAGACCCTCTTTTTCAAGTTGAATAATTCTCTTCTATAAATATTAACCAAACTCTGATTATGTGAGGAACAAAAGGGAATATAGGGATGACTATGAAACCATTCCTGCCTTGATGGGTCCTGGACTTTTGGTTAATTGCAGGCCAGCAACGCACATTGTTTGGATAGACAGTTATATCATATGACAAAGAGATTTATGTGTTGAAGAGTATCAGGATTAAGTCAGGTTGGTCAACACTTTGCCCAGTTGAAATGCACTCAACATATTTCTAGGCACAGCCAAACATTTTCCCTCTTGGCACCACCTCTGCCTCTTCCTCATCTCTTTCCTTTCAGGTTTCAACACTCACACATGCCCTCCACCAACCTTCGAAGGTGCTAGTCTTCTCTATAACCCTGTTGCTCTCCTGCATCTGGGTGAGGGGCTCCCACACTCAGCCCCTCACCACAAAATCCCCACTGGCTTTGCAATAGAACCCACTCCCAAATGACGTGAAATGCACAACCTGGCCTTAGTCTGGAGTTATCTTGAAAGCAAGACCACCCCCTTCTCTGAAGAAATCACAGTCTACTGTTAATTGGCCAAATTAATGCCGATGTTCCTCATCAAGTGCCTAAAAAGGCACTGAGAAAAATTGTATTATGAGAAAGTAAAACCAAAGGGCACAAACTGACAGTTTTGTTTGCACAGTGTTTTAAAAATCTAGTAATGGAAAGATCATCAGCTAGATTCTGGGTTTCCCAAAAGAACCTCAAGATCTGTCTGGCCACAGTGAGTCCACACCTATTCACAGCAACAACAGACAGGCATGGGTGGCAGGTGTCTCTTTTAGATAGGTGATAAGCTCTCAAGTACATGATGGCTCTCCTGAAGATTCCTGTGATCATCAAGGACCTGTGCTGTAGATACTCTGTGCCTAGACATCAGGCTGGAGTTCAAGGACTAGAGCAGTAAACAAAACATCAAAGTCCCTACCCTTGTGGAACTGCACTGTGGTTCTGAATGGATGTTGAAGGAAAGGGAAAGCAACCCACTAGAAATAGTTAAGTGAAGGCATTCTAACGTTCCCAAGGAGCTCCCTATTTAATGGCCTGAGGAAATCCTTCTGGGAAGTGAATGGCCACTCCCTAGTCTATCAGTTTTGATATTTAAATGAAGTGTGCTTAAAGTGAAGGTACAGAGTTGATTTGTGAGTCCAGATCATTACAAAATCGTGGTATAAAATGTCACCCTGACTGGAAACGATTTCTAAGTTCCCTTGTGGATTCAATTATCTCCATATCTTATATCCTACATATCTCCAATGTGACCTAAATACACTTTCTAAACTTCTGGTGAATGTCTTCAGATGAGCAAGTTCGCATTAAAAAAATGCTCACTTTACTCTGAGCATTTAAATGTACCAAAAGAATTACATTTCATATTAGGTTATTTTAATACTAAAGATCACAGATTCAATCAATTCTATTTTTGATCACAAAGTGAAGCCCTTATATTTCAAAGGTTTCTAAATGTCCAATTAACATCTAATGTCCTCAATTTCTGCCTTGCTGACCTGCACTAAAACTTCTCATGCCTGCTAATTATGTAATAGGTGAATGAATGAAGGATGGCAGAAAGGCTGCTTGACGACTTGAGAAAGTGTCCATACAGAGCTATCTACACATTTTAATTAAGTTTTCCTGATGCTAAAGTGCAGGAAACCGTAAGTTGGAATAGTGAAGACACAAACAGTCAAGGAAGAGAGAAATTACCTGAACATATTGTTTAGATAAATTAAAATCACTTTATCCAAGAAAGTACGGTTATTATGTCTGCCTTAAACCAAATCATATTGTTGGTTTCACAACTTGGGTTAGTTAAGAGCATGATTCCCATTTAGGGAAATGGAATCCTTTTCTTTGGAATTGTTCCCTAACTCAGTTACCATCACCACCACCAAGTGTAAAAATTATCTTCAATCAATCTTGATTTGTATGCTTCCGAGAATCACAACTAAGAAAAATGGGCACCGGCAGGCAAACCAGGCTACACGTTCAGTGACTCAAACCGCGTCTTCCGGCTGCTAAGCTCATACTCTTTCCACTACGCTCTACAGGCCCCTTCTCAATAACAACGGAAATCTAAAACAAGCTTTCAGAGTTTTCGAAGATCCACTGTTTCATTTGATCTTGGTAATAATTTTGGAAAGCTGGGACAGACGTATCTCTAACATACAGCACAATGGGTCCCCAAGTATGGTATTTATAGAAAAATGTAAAGTTAAAAAACAAAAGCAAAAACGAAAACCCAAACCAAAAACCTGCTCTCGTTTCTGATTGTGGTTTAGACCAGGGGTCAGTAAACTGCCCAAAGAAGTTGTATCTAATGCCTGGTAATATCCAAAGACATAAATAACAACTAAAAAAATTATTGTGTGCAACTTAAGTATGTTACCTTTTGAGTAATCGTATCTTTAAATGAGTACAGCATACCTGTTATGTTTATATGCTAGGGACAGCAAATACCAGATATTTGTAGTATCCCTCCTCTTTCCCACTGTAATCCCTCAGCACACTCTTTCCTGCTGGGCCTGAACCCAGCCTCTGAATCTTTCTGAACATATAGCTCCAAACAGACCCTACCCTATCAATTGCCTGGCAATATTAGTCACCAAAAAAAGCTACATTTTCCCATTCTGACTCTCTCTTATGTTGTATAACAGCTGTTTCTTGCATTTTTCTTTGCTTTTGATTTGTTGTTATTAACGGTTCTCACATTACTTCATATATGTGTATATTGTCTTTACCAAGTAGAGGGACTCTGCCTTTTATTTATCTCAGAGCACCAAATGCAATGATTCATAAATAGCCGTCACTCCAAGTGTTCCGAACGTACCTAAGACAAATGTATAGTATTTATGGAAGAATCTAAAGTTAAAAAAAAACAAACACAAAACCCCCCAAAACTGTCCTTGTTTCTGATTGTGGTTTAGGCCAAAGGTCAGCACACTTTTTTCTGTAAAGAGCCAGCTAACAAATACTAAAAGCTCTCTTTGCCAGATGGGCTCTGATGTAACTACTCAACTCTGCCATTACAATGTAAAGCACACATAGAAACGTGGCAACGAGGGAGTGTGTCTACATTCCAGTCAAACTTTATTTTGAAATCTGAATTTTACGGAATTTTCACACATCACAAAATATTACCCTTCTCTTAACTTCTCTCCAGACAACTTAAAAATGTAAAAACACCATTCCTGGCCTTCGGGCCACTGAGAAACAGGAGACAGCCTGCGCTCAGCCCACAGGCTATAGTTTACCGATCTCTGGCCTAAATCTGTGGTTCTCAAAATGAGAACTTCGGGTGGTCTGAATCTGCAAGATCCTTTCAGCAAGTCCAACTACCTATGTGTGAGGCCAGCATTTCTTTGTCGACTTCAAGCAAAACAATGCACCAGGACAGACTGAATGCAGAAGCAAATATGAGGATCCAGCTGCCTCCCATTAAGCCAGAAACTGAAGAGATTTGCAAAACTGGAAAACAATGTCACACTTGTCACTCATTTTTATGTCTGGAAAATACACAGTTGTATTTCATAACCCTCTTTACGGTAACACGTATGGGGTTTACTACTGATTTCTAAAATGAATTAATATTTTTGAAGTTTCTCAGTTTTGATTTCTAATGTGATAAATGTCAAGAGCTACAACCCATGTAAACAAAAGCTCTCTGGAGGCCCTGGGTAAGCCTTAAAAATGTAAAGGGATCTTGAGACCAGAGAGCTGGAGAGCCAGCTGCCGAGCCACAGCTGGGTTAACTTACTCCCACAGCTGGGTGGGCAGAGGCGGCTTGCAGGCCACTTCCTCAGACCACCTGATTTCAGTCTCCATCTTGGCCTCTCCCCACCAAAGAGCTTCCTAGCACTTGTGATTGGATCCTGATTCGGCAAAATTTAATCCCATGCAATTTATGTCAGTGTCAATGAAGTTGGGGAGAGCGTAGTAGTGCTTTTCATGAGAGAACCCTTCAGATATGTGGAGATCAGAACACTGTTTCAGCCTTTACTTTGCCAAGATAGGCAACTAGAGGCAAGAATCTCTCCCTGGCTTGTAGTTTCCAATCTTAAAAAAAAAAAAAATTATCATTGTAATTCCTTGCCTTCAGAGCATATCTCAAAACAAACATTCACTGGCTCCTGTATAGATCCTAGTCCCTCCGACTTGGCTCCACAAAAACTGTGGGCTCCTGATGCTAATCAACACCCTCACAGCAGCATCCCATCTAAAGCATTACATCTAAAGAAATAAAATCCATTAGACAAGGTGCTGGTTTGACAGTACCAATAATGCACTAAAAATTGCATTTTGCAAGTAAAGCATATACGCCTTAGAGAGCATTTAAGAGTGTATTAATATTTTACTTGTTCTGTCATTTGAGATTTAAAAACTTTTTAAAAGAATGTTTTAGGAGAGGGCGCCTGGGTGGCTCAGTCGGTTAAGCGACTGCCTTCGGCTCAGGTCATGATTCTGGAGTCCCGGGATCGAGTCCCGCATCGGGCTCCCTGCTCGGCGGGGAGTCTGCTTCTCCCTCTGACCCTCCCCCCTCTCATGTGCTCTCTCTCATTCTCTCTCTCTCAAATAAATAAAATCTTTAAAAAATAAAATAAAAAAATAAAAATAAAAAAAGAATGTTTTAGGAGAAACAAAAAGGGAAAGTGATCTTTATTCCAGTGTTACCATATATAGGGAAACCCTATATAAGGAAGCATTTCTTTCAATATAAGTTTACCTCGTCATAAAGTTTAACTGTCTATCCAAATGATGCATAGTACCACTGGCCTGGGGCAACCGCCTTCAGCCCCTTCCCCCTGACCATTTCAGAGAAAATTAAGGAAATAATAACCATGATTCCTACACTTGTCATTTTGTTGAATTACATATCCTTCGTAAGGAAGTGTTCCCTTGTGAGCATATAATTCTAAAAGTCTATAGCTTTCTCTTATGGAATAATAACTTTGTAAACAATAACAAAGGCAGAAGAAATTCATATTTTCGGATATTTATCCTTCAATCTGTATTATCAAATATCTAAAAAAAAAAATCAAGAATTATGGTTGGATGCTAAATCTGCCATACATAATTTGTCATTATTGGTTCCAAGCAGAAAAATGAAATACATTTAGCTGTTCTGACCCACACCAAAGCTGAAATTCACTAGCACCTTTAAGATCACGAAGACACTAACAAATTATTACATTACCTGTTTGGCGGATTATTACCCATGTGGGGGGGATCATGCAAGTTATATTAGAAGGATTTTGGTAGCTGTGATGTTCAAAGAAGAACAAAAAATAAACGAAAACATGGAGAAAATGCTTACTGTTTAAATCCACGTAAAAGCAAAAGTCTCATCACGATTGCAAAACATTCTAAATTGTGAAACTTAAGTTACTTGTAAAATAGACAAAAGTAGAGCTGCTTCCCCAGTCGTTTTTTGAGACCTCAGCATCAATTTAAAGAAAATGCTTATATTTTAAAGAAAGCTTATTTCAAAATGTGAATCCTTACACTAAGTACAAATAAGGACAAGAAGGAAATTTACATCTCATATGACAGTGCTCCATGGGTATGCAAATGAAGATGATGGGAAACTGAAGTTTACAAAAAAGTTATTTGCTTCACTATCCAATTCTTTAAGGAATAATAAGAGATGGGAGCCTAGAAGAATGACAACTGGTGCTAATATAAAAATGATCAAAATTACATAAAACTGTTATGTGGATTACGTGGAAAAAAGAGGAAAGAAAGGACGGATGTACTTCACTGTGTAGAAAAGATCTACTTCTGTCAAATACTGTCTACAAAAATATTTTTGTATAATGAATCATTTTTCCCAATCTCATTTTTAAATCAAAATTATGTTGGCACCACAATCACAGTCACATGGAATTTATGCTACCAAAAGACAGAAGGGATCGAGAGGATCCTGGTCCAAATTTGAGAAGAAAAAGACTAGTTGAGAAAACACTGCTACTGCTACTCCAAAGCAGCAAAACTAGAATTCAAACTGGTTATTTTAAAAGCGTGGCACAGCAGTTTACAATTTGAAAAACACCACTGCTATTTTAATAAAATAGTTCCGTTTTAATTTCCCAATTCCCCTCCCCAGCAATGGGACAATACAGTGTCACTTTGTCGAGCTGCTGGGGAATTTTCTTAGCACTTTGTGGAAACTGTTGGCTTTCAGAAATGGACAGGCTGATTTGAACTAAAAGTCAGACAAAATACAGAATTGCAACAACAATAAAAAGCAATTTAGAAAGAGGATCAAGCCAAGCAGATAGGCAAAACTATAAAATCAGTTTTCTGGGACTGTTTATCAGGTCAGTTCCCTAATTTCAAAAAGCCAAACCAAAGCAAAGCATGCGGACTTACATTGCTTCTTTAGTTCTTTCAGCTGTTGTTTAAACTGTACAAATTTTGCATTATTTTGAAAGTCTGCATCACAATTCTTATTCTGTAAAGCCAAAAATTTCTTCTCCACTAATAATTTTAGATCTGGTATTTTTTCTGGACGTTCTTCTTTTACCTGAAGAAGACAATACAATTATCTCAGTTAAATGTTAACAATGACACTGTTTTGTAACATTATTTTTATCTCATTTCACTCAAATAAAAATACAGTGAGGTAGGAAACAGAATCCCAACAGAACCAGAGAGGCTGAGACTTGTTCCAGAACAGACTGCTGATAAACAGTGGGGGGAGCCATTCATCCCGTCCACTCATCACTTTAATCTTAAACCCTCGCCCCAGTGCCCTACTAACTTCCATCTCCTGACAACTTACTAGGGAAAAATCTCACACCAGCGCAACTCTGTGCCCTCCAACTTCACCAGAACTTGAGCCTCATGGCTTCCTCCTTTTTGTCAGGTCTGCTCAGTCCCCTCTCCTACTCCCCAAGTCCTGATTCCAGCCTTCATTCTCCTCAGGGCTCCTCTGCTCTGGCTCTCTGCCCCAACGGGGAAGAGTGGCTGGGACTTCATGAAGAAGTTGAGGCTTTAACCTTGAATTTCACCATCTGCTGCCACAACGAGGAGTAAGTGTCCCCTGTTCTGTTCAAAGCTAAACTCTCAATCTATATTCCTTTTGTTCCTCCCAATATTTTATTATAAAACTTTCAAACACGTGGCAAAGTTGGAGGAATTGTATTTTGCCATTCACCTACCTCCTAGATGCTACAATTAAGACTTTGCTATGTTTGCTTTATCACCATTAACTGTTCCATCTATCTGTTTTTCTTTCTATCCTCAATCTTGCTTTCAAGTTCCTTCTTAATTCGGTCTTCTGCACCTGTCAGAACAAACTTTCACCTCTAGAAGCTTTCCCCCCAAAACCTCTAAATTAGCTCTTTACTTCCAAATTTAACAACAACAACTTCCTCAAACCCCTGCCCACTCCCCTCAGTTCTTTTCTCTTTATAGTCCAGCTCCTTGGAAAAAATCCTCTGTACCCACTGTTCCTACTTCCTCAATCTCAAACTTGAGCCACTTCCATCAGTGGCTCCCCCAGCCCCTCCCCAATTTCACTGTGATTGCTCCTCTTCAGGCCTTCATATTTGGCTCCTTGAATCACTGGCCTTTTCCTGATGCTCCTGCCACCAAGCAAAATTCACCCAACTCTCCCTCATGTCCCAACACGCCTTAGACTTCTACCACAGCCCCTGTAACAGTGAGTTGCATTTATTTTTACGTTTCTTTCCCCTAATAAAATGCACTCTTTGAAAAATATGTGATTTATCACTGTGTTTGCCAGCACCTGGCATGTAGTAGATTGTATTCAATATATGTACTTGATATCTTTCAAGTGAATTAATCTACATGCTCCAAATATACTTACCCACTACAACCCCACTGATCGACTTACTGTCATTAGCAGAGTATACAATATAATTTCTGAAGTGGAAGACAACTTAGAGGTCATCCAACCTTGATCTCCACCTTCCTCAGTTTTATAAATAAATAAAATTATATAGAAAGAATTAAATGACTTGTTTACTATAATCCAGTTGGTTGGAGGCAATGTCAAGACTGTAAAATAGATACAGAAAATTCTTACTTTTGGTTCCAGTCAATGGAATATACTTCTTATCTCTCCGAATCTGAGTACCAAGGCATATGAAGTCCAAAGATTACCTGCAACTTATGTTTCAATTACCCTTTGTCATGGAAAAAAGAATTTTATAATCTTCTTTTGTTTAACTGCTTTGGATTTTAATTAGCTAAGTCAAAAACAAAAATTAGGCATGAAACCAAAATGCCTAAATGTATATATATATAGTACTGAGTGTAGAAACGGACTGTCTTCTCATTGTACAGATGTTATTCAACCAGTGCTGGATCCATCATCAAAGAGAGTTGTGAGAAATATGGAAAGGCCTTAATGACACATCTTATATGTAATTAAAAATTTAAAATAAGGCCTGTAAGGCTAAAGAACCAATAAAGCGCAGTTTGGAAAAGAGAAGGTAGAGAGGCAATTTAATAATGCCTCATGTCTCAAGAAAAAGAGCTGTTATACATGGTGACTAGCCATCCTCCACCTCTACCATGGATACAAGATGAAACAAGTTTAAGATTGTAGCATGAAGTTCAGAGTAGATATAGAAAATAAATTACAAGTTCTCAGAAAAGAATTATAGCCTCTCATTCTGGATTTATAAAATAAAATGGACTCAGATCCACCTGAGATGTTAATGGTGATATTACAGGCAGGTATAAAGGTGAACCTTCTCAAGGTCTTTAATGGGGTTGAAATTATTATTTAATCTGAGGCAATCAGAGCAGACCTGAGCAGATGATCAGTAAATGCAAAAGTTCTTTTCCAATAAAGTCTCTAACCCACTCAACATATTTAATTTCCCTAGCTTCATTACCTCCACTGCTGAGGAGCTGGCTGGAATGTGAGGGAGGAGGGGATGGAGAAAGAACAGGCATTATGAGGTAGACAATATGGCAACCTGAAATAGGACAGGAAAACCTGAATAAACCAAATTTAGTGATTCAGAGTACTCTCTTCCCCCAAGGCCAGAACCTCAAAAGAACTGCTGGAAAGCACATAAATTCACCACAGCAAGTATCTTCTCTGGAAATGTGATGCTGCGGTTGGCAAAACTATGCATTGCAGAGAGAACTTACTGCACTCTAGCTATTAAAACAAGAGCCTGGAAAATATTAAACTCCTTATCTGTTTAAAATCAATGCAATAAATGGGGATTAATGATATTTTTAATGGAATCTTGCTTTGTTTGTATGTTCAAGAGAAATAAGATATATCATCTCAAAACTGGAAGGAAAAAACCCAGTCTTTGGGTAGCTGATCATAAGTGCTATCTAGTCTGAAAAAGGTAAGGATGGCCCACTTTCCCCAGGACAAATTTAAAATACTTCCAAGAAATCTGATACTGGAGGAGAGATTTTATTGGATCCTCAGTCCATCCCTTTCCTAAGGATAAAGTCCCGAGACACAGGACTTAAAACCTAAGCGAATTAAAAGACACAGGGTATATCAGTTTGCTAAGGCTGTCACAACAACTTAAGCCATCACAGACTAGGAGGCTTAAACAGAATATATTTTCTTACAGATTTGGAGACTGGAAGTCTTTGGCTTGTCGACGGCCATCTTCTCCTTTTAAGTCATCACATGGTCTTCTTTCTACGTGTCTGTGTCCGAATTCCCTTTTCTTATAAGGACAGCAGTCTAATGGACCAAGGCCCATCCCACTGACTTCATTTTAACTTAATTACCTCTTTAAAAACCCTATCTCCAAAATGGTCATACTCTAAGGTACTGGGGATCAGGATTTCAACATATGAACAATTCAGCACATACACTAGGTTAATAAATTTATGAAGCAGGATTTTTTTTAAAAAAGATTTATTTATTTTTTTAAGCACTTGCTGGTTCTTTTTTTTTTTTTTTTTTTTTTTTTTAATTTTTGACAGAGAGAGAGAGAGACTGTACAAGCAGGGGAAGCAGCAGGCAGAGGGAGAGGGAGAAGCAGGCTCTGCTCAGCAGGGAGCCCAATGTGGGGCTCGATCCCAGGACCCTGGGGTCATGACCCAAGTTGAAGGCAGACGCTTAATGACTGTGCCACCCAGGTGCCCCTGTTTATTTATTTGACAGAGAGAGAGAGAGAGAGTGCGCATACACCCGGGGGCAGGGAGCCTGACCCAGGGCTCAATCTCACAACCCTGAGATCATGACCTGAGTTGATATCAAGAGTTGGATGCTTGGGCGCCTGGGTGGCTCAGTTGGTTAAGCGACTGCCTTCGGCTCAGGTCATGATCCTGGAGTCCCGGGATCGAGTCCCGCATTGGGCTCCCTGCTCAGCGGGGAGTCTGCTTCTCCCTCTCCCACTCCCTCCTCTTGTGCTCTCTCACTCTCTCTCTCTCAAATAAATAAATAAAATCTTAAAAAAAAAAAAAAAAAAAGAGTTGGATGCTTAACCAACTGAGCCACCCAGGTGCCCCTGAAACAGGATTTTAAAAAAAAACAGCTCATAGATTATTCATCTTTACACCACTGTAATTTAAAAATGACAGAAACTATCAAGAGGTAAACTTAGCAGATACCATACTTACATAATGGGAATTTGATACTGCCCTTGGGAGAGAAAAGGTCAGGTTTTCATGCACCACCCACTTACCCATCCAGTATTCAGTGAGTACCTTCCAAATGCTAATAAGCACCAGAGCTAAACAGGAGAGAAACCAGAAAAGTTGATCAGGAGCAGATGGTGAATAGCTCTGAAAGTGAGACCTGATCTGATAGGCAGCAGGAAAGACACTAAAAGACTTTAGGAGTAAAATAAGAATACCATGAAAAATTTTTTAAAAATAATTGCTAAAATTGAAGCATATAAGATGCACTTCAGACAAGAAAGGAGGAGGAAGATATTGCTGTAGGTTAACTAATGGCAGAGGTGCTGGCAACCTGACCAAATTGTAATGCCATTTTTTTTTTTTTTTAAGATTTTATTTATCTGACAGAGGGAGAGCATGCAAGAGCACAAGCAGGGGGAACGGCAGAGGAAGAGGGAGAAGCAGGCTCCCCGCTGAGCAGGGAGCCCAACGCAGGGCTCGATCCCAGGACCCCAGGACCATGACCTGAGCCGAAGGCAGATGCCTAACCAACTGAGCCACCCAGGTGCCCTGTAATGCCATTTTTAAAGCAGAATGGCCAAGTCTTATCGTGAGGAGGACAAGGGATTGTGGACGACTCCAGGATATTTAATAGTTAATAAGGGCAACTAAGTAAATTACATTTCTTGAGGAAAGAAGTGTGCAATCCGGAATGTCTGTCGAGTGGAGAGCTCTAGTACGCAGCAGGAAAGACATTTAAAATGAGAAGATGGGAACAGAAAGAAAAGAGATGCAAAAGGAAGTCTGAAAGAAGCAAAGAAGAAAACCAGGTGTGAGGAATGCCACAGGAGAAAGAAAGAGAGAAAATTTTCTTAACAGAGGTGTTTGTCCTTTGGGAAAATGATGCAAGAGAGCTCAAGTAAGATAAGGTCTAAAAAGAGACTGGACTTCGTTACTAGGTACTCTGTACACTGCAGTGGAACTAGATACGTGTCTCAACCTACCAGCCTGTGGAGCTTCTCTCGGGCAAGGACTATTTGTCTGGGGTCTAGTGCACTTCCTGTTGTACAGTAGGTGCTCAAAAGGACAAGTGAACTATGGGGCAGCCAAATAATACTGTACTGAGATGAGAGAAGAGATTAAGGGAGTTCTGTGTTAACAGATGAATAAAGTTTGGCAGCAAAGGAAGAGAGACATGGGAGTAGATCATTGGAAAGAGAGCTAAAGGGCCTCGTTTATTTGCACAGAGGATAAGAGTAGCCTGAAATCAAGGTGACATAATGGAGGAAAAAGAACATGGACCCAGGGATCAGACAGATCTGCAACCACCCTATATATGGATATTGGGACAATCCTTCCAAGTCTTGGATTTCTCTTACTCTTAATTAGGAATCAGGAACACCCACTTCAGGGCTGTGAATACTTAATTAAATTATATTTGTGTTTCACTTTGGCAGGTAGTGGATGTTCACAATTTTTTTATTCTTTTCCTTTTATCTTTAGCATACAGCCTTGAACGTGCTTGTGGACTAAGAAGAAGGAGCCAGTGGGGAAACATAAATCACAAATGCTAAAAGAAAGCGAGTAACAGATTTCATTTGAGAAAATCATTCTCTAGGGCAAAAACTAGAGAGGAAGGAAGACCAGCTGGGAAAGCACAACAGTCTTTACCAAGTGTCAAAAATGCCTGCAGGGCTGGACAAAGATCTGAGGAAACCCCCAAAAAGAGGACAACAGGAAGTGGTGAGGACCACGGTGAAGCAGACAGTACCAGCCCCAGGTGAGAGGAAGCTGCTACACAGCGCCAGATGACTGTGGCCACGTGAGAGTGCAAGTCCAAGTGTTGAAAGAAAAATGAGAAATCTAGATTTTTTTGGCGACATGTTTTCTAGTTTTAAAACAATGCATAGTCCAAATAATACGTCAGCCTAAAGCGATGACTTTAAATCTCTATTTAATGCAAAGGAGGTATTTTAATACATAAAAATAAAAGTCCTTCTGTGATTCGCAATATTTGGGGGTCCAGTACAACTCCCAGATTTCTACTTGAGGGATGAAATATGGCCCTTTCAAGCAGGACAGAGAATAATGGAAAAAATAACAAAAAAGAGAGGAGAAAGTAAAGGATTCCATTTTGATGAGCTAACCCAAAGAATTTAGGATCAAAAACTTGGGCTCTACACCTGAGATTAAAAATGAGGCTCTGTACTAACTGAATGGCTTTGGAAAAGTTACTAAATGCGTCTAACCTTAGTTTCCTCGCTTACAGGTAGAAAATGCTAACGGTGTTTGCCTCACAAGCGTTGCTGAGAAAAACAGATGGAATGAAGCAACAAAGCACCAAGCGGCCCACCACAGAGAATGAGTAGCCGTCCTTGTTGCTGTCACTGCAAACTTACCATTGGGGTGCCTGGATATATAGGTCTGCAGCTCAGCAGCCTGACAGGGAAACATCCACACGGAGGAACCACTGCGTAAATTTTAGGAGAAACCATGGAAATGAAAGGGATTACCAAGAAGACTAAATAGAAACCAAAAAGGACCAAGGATAGAGCTGTGGAGAATACCACGTTTATGGGGCAGCTAGAGGAGTCTAGAAAGAAGAAGGACAAGAGTTAAGAAGACAAACAAAAGAAAATACCCCAAAAGTCCAGGAAGGAATTTCGAGATCTGTCAGAGGCTACAGAGAAGTCAAGCTACATAAGGACTGAGAAGTGTACGCTGGATGCAGGGAGTGGGTCACTGGGGACTTTAGCAGAAGCAGAGATATGCACAAAATGCTGACTCTAAAATATCCAGACCTTTGTTCAATTAATTGTTTCAACAAGATGGAGCAATAATAGGAAAAAAACCAGACACATACCCCAAAGTTCCACAGGCTCTCCAACTAACTACTCAGTTTCAGCTCAAAATCCCTCATGAATGTTTAGCTCCACTGAATTGGGACCCAACACTCCTGTGACTGCTATATTTCTCTATGTCAGCAAGGAGAAGGCAATCAATGAGCTGTCAGCAACTAACTTAGGCCTCTGGTGGCTCTTTCTCTATGAAGAAGTTGATTGTTTTGAAAAAGCAATTATGGTTGATACAAAAGGCAGAATCTGGTCCTTACCCATATCATTTTCAACACACTTTAACATAAAATTTTAAATATTATAGCATACCTCATTTCTTTCAAACAGTATTATATACATATGCAATTACTCAAAGTATTTCATTTTATTGCCCGAGGGCAAAGTCAAGGTCTTCTCCTCCTCCAATTACCATTATTGCCTTATAGCTATCATTTCACTGGGAGGGGAGATCACAGGAGCTAAGGATATTAATGGGCTGAGTCATTCACACACTTTGAATCATGTGAGAATCTAGTATAAAATTAGTCATTCTTGTAACTAAACCAAGACTCAGATGGATTTACTCTCTGAAATAGCCACTGTTACATGTTTGGCTCCCAAAATAACACATACCTGATGATTTACATTTTGGAAATCACACAGCGTTTAGAAGTTTATTATGGGCACACAGTAGTGATAAGCAATTTGCTATGTGTTCTGTTCAGTACACTAAGTACTCCAAGCTCTAATTCACACTCAGCTTGATCTAAGGCTACAGGACCTGCTTTAATGCCTAGAGTCCAGAGGGAATTACCTCGATTGGTCCTAGAACATTCATTCAACAAATATTTGCTAAGGCCCACTGGGTACCAGGCATTATGCTAAGCACTGAGACATTTATGGAAGTTGGCCCACACTTATGACACACCACCAACCTAACTGGTCATGCACAAGGTAAATTTATATAGGCCAACACTGTCTCCACCTTTATATAGAAAAAAGCTTGGTAAAGTTTTTTATTGAAAGGCATGTCCAGGCCAAGAATCATTATGCTTTCACTGGGTATAACCTAATTGCATGTACATATGGAGACACACTAGATTTCCTATAGAGTTTACTACACTGTCTTTGCCCTGTTTAAAAAAATACACACACACACACACACACATCACACACTAATGATGACCAGCATGGATTATAGTCTTCAGCTCATGCCAGTTTCTGTTGTCAATTGCACAATCTGCAGTGAACTCTGTTGGACCCAATTATTTGTAGTTGAGTGAGTTTCCTAGTGCCGTTATTTAGTTTGACTTCTGACAAAACACTTAAGAGAAAATACTTCCTTGTTGAGCATTATGACACATCGAATGGACTTCATAGTTTGCCAAGGTGTTGCAATACACCATTATTGAGCAGCTGCCTACCAGACATGGAAACATCTCTCTTCCTTCAAGGCTTTCAGAAAAAATTTGAAAATAAAACATGTGTGAGAGTGCTGTTGGTCTAGTTCTAATGGACCAGTCCTGCTAGAACAGATAGTTGTCTAACAGATGGCAACTGAATGAGGCAACTTGCCATGTATGTGCATCTGTTACTAAACATTTATGCTGTTGAAAATTACTCCAATAAATTTCTCATGGCACCATTCCTACTACAGGATTATGACCAACAGGAATGACTTATTTATTTATACAGAATATAGCATTAGATTCCCGTATGGGGGACGCTGGGGGACCAATGTACTGATTTTGCCTCTCGAGTTTACTTTTTTAAAATTTTTTGGCAGAATTCATGGAAACATGCATTATTTATTCATTCGCCCGTTCAATAAATATTTACCGAATGCCTACCACACACAGGCACTAAGCTGGGCACTGGAGATGTGACAGTGAGCAGACTAACCTGCACCCTGCCGTTCTCATGGGGTTTAGGGTCTAGTGGAGGGAACCAGTATTATCCTAACAGTCAAATACACTATCACCAACTGCTAAGTGCTGTGAAGGAAATGTATCAGCTACAACATGAATACTGAGGACATCATTTCATAGGCAATCTTCTGAAGCACTGCTCAATTTAAACACAGGTCACACTCCTGGGAGGGTAAGAGGATGCTGATTATTGTTATTCACAAACACTGCACTTGCACAGCACCTTTCATGGGGGTGGTTCAAAGCTTTATACACACAAGTATCATTATCCCAGTTTTAAAGATGTGAGGAATGGGCAGCTAACAGTAGTTAAGCATCTTGTCCAAGGTCATACTGAGTCAATGACCAATGGTTTGAACTCATTTGAATCCCCTTTCAACTTAATTTTGCTTTGCTTGTGCCTCCAAGTAACAACTCAGAATGAACTTTTATACTCCATCTTCATTTTATGAAGACATACTTGATTGCACACATGTATCCTCAAATCTTTAGTGGTCATTTGTTAGTTCTTGTATGAAAACACACTTATTCTGAATTTGAAATTGCCCCTCTTGTCTGCCAGGCCTCTGTCATCCACAGAATTACTAAACGCCTTTTTTATCTTTATGGTATTTCATTCAAGATTTTGCGGTGAAAAAAGTACAGCAATGGGTTGATGCTAACAGGATTTTCTGATCTTACCAAGTACCCCATTACCCAGAAAGATGATCTTCCAGAATGCTAAATCATTTACTGGAAATTCAGCTCCAGTGCTAAATGGGAGACAACACCTCATGAGGTCAGAGTAATGTCCCAGAGGATGCCTATAACCAGTGAATAACATAGGACATTGTTTCTCCAGTAGCCAGAACACATGGGCCAAGAAGCAAGGGACAAATACACATGTTCTCCCTGTCATCACACCTAATGACCAATTTGCATTCCCCCCCCCCACCACCACCATGGCTGCAACTCTAGTTCTGCTGGTTTAACAGTCTTCATTACCCAAGAGAAGAGTGATTTCACCAAAGGACTCAACAAAGCCTAGACTGATCTGGAAGCTTAAACTGCAACCTAACAATTTTGAGCTCCTCGTGACACTGAAAAGACAGACAAAAACTGAGGGTTACAGAACTGGTTGGAACAATGAATCTTGATTATCAAGGGTAAAGAGGATGGCTGCTCTCGAGTGAGAAAAGGGAGGTGTGAGTCAGGGGCATGAAACACCTCCTGGGTTTGCCATTTCTAATGGTAAAAGATAATGGAAGTCAGAAATAACTCCATACAGGCAGGACCATCAAGAACACAGATACCCCAGGAATGAATGTCGAGGTGTTCCAGTCAGATAAAAACCTACAATCAGCTGAGAGTTGGCTGAGGGCAAAGAAAACATAGACCGGGTCATGGAGAAAAGGAGTTAAAAATACCAACTATGGGTTTAGGACCAATGGTGAAAGCTAAGACAGAAGTATCCATGCATGTGTCTTCCTGAGTTTGACACATACATATTTATGGTTTTAACTAATTTCTCTCTTTTCTCCTAATATTTTATAGAAAGTTGGAGTACGATAATGGATCAGCAACAACAACAACAACAAAAATGAGCATGGCCCAAATATCCTGGACTTGGCAAGAGTAACTAATAAGATGTTTGATCATTCTACCTTTTGGGGAAAGAGAGAGCATGTGATGAGATGAGAGAGAGTTGCAGTATGTTAGTAGGATGCATTTTGTTATTGTTCCCACTGTTTGCAAATTTAAGTCTGGAAGAAAAGTATACTCAGAGGTTGAGCAGCCAAGCTCACTGGTCTAGAACCTTTTGAACAGTCTTCCTATGTTTGGGGAATCTCCCACCTTATGAGAGATACCTTACTGGGGTAGAACCAGAAATTTGCTTTCTTGGCCTCCCTTGCAGCAAGAACACAGACATCATGTTGGTCCTTGGCCAGGAACTTCAATTCTTCAGAAAGACATAAGGAGGTACAGTGTAGAAAGTGCCAGCATAGCCCCTGGAACCAGATTACCTAGAGATTTGACCTTCAAATCTCAGCTCTGTCTCCCACTAGCTGTGTGATCTTGGACAAGTTACTTAACCATTCAGTAAGTCCATTTCCTCATCTAAACTCTACCCAAGCCAGAGGGTGTTGTGAATATTGAATGAATTAATACATTTAAAGAATTTGGACCTTTGAAATTCAAATACAGTAGCCACTAGCCATATGTAGGTTTGTTTGTTTTGTTTTGTTTTTTAAGATTTACTTGTTTTAGAGGGAGGTGGAGAGGAGGGGCGGGGAGAAAGAGAGAGAATCCTCAAGCAGATGCCAACACGGGGCTCGATCCCAGGAACCTGAGATCACGGCCTGACCCGAAATCAAGAGTTAATAGACCGAGGTGCCCCCACGTGTGGTTATTTAAATCTAAATTAAAATTAAATAAAATTTAGGGCACCTGGGTGGCTCAGATGGTTAATAAGCGTCTGCCTTCGGCTCAGGTCATGATCCCAGGGTCCTGGGATCGAGTCCCACATCGGGCTCCCTGCTCTGCGGAAGCCTGCTTCTCCCTCTGCCTCTCTCTCTCTGTCTCTCATGAATAAATAAATAAAAAAAATCTTTAAAAAAAAAAATTAAATTAAATAAAATTTAAAATTTAGTTCCTCAGTCCCACTGTCACATTTCAAATGGCAGGAGTGAGAGGCTACTTTTCTGGACAGTGCAGACGTAGAACATTTCTACTTTCTGCAGGAAGCTCTACCAGAACGTGTTAACCTCCGGGATACTTCCCGGCACTCAGGAAGCACTCAAGGGCTACTGCTACTTCCACAACTACCGGCATTGTTCTCACCACACTGTTGTCGCTGTTGTTACTTTATATTACATCCCCAGAACTTATTTATCTGGTATCTTGACGTTTATACCTTTGACCACCTGCAACTAATCCCCCCTACCCGCCACCCCTCTCCCCCACATTATCATTATTATTACAAAAGCAAATTTAATATTCAGCTGAATTTAAGGTCTGGAGGAGGAGACGGACAAGTGAAAAGCAACTAAATGTCACTGGATAAGAATCAGCAGCAGCAACTTAAGAGCACTTAATTCATAGTTTATTATGGGCAAGGTACTGAGCTAAGCATTTCACTTGACTTATTTTAGTTAATCCCCCCTCCAAACAAACGCACAACCTGAGAGGTAAGAACTAACATATCCCTACATTACAGATTAGGAAACTGAGGCTAAGGAGTGGTGTAACTCCCAAGTAGTCCCAGAACTCGCCAGTGTTGGGGCTGGGGCTCACTGCATTGGCGGGTCTGTTAAACGTCTAAGTCCATGACTTAACTGCTACCCTAGACTTCACCAAATACTTACTGAGTGCCCACTAGGGGCTGTGCACTGCTCCAGATGCTGGCAAAACAGTAGTAAACGAAAGAGACCGAGTCCCTAACCTCACAGAGTTTACATTCTAGTTGGGGAGATCAGTAACAAAATAATAAAATAATTAACCAGATGATAATGAGTGCCATGGAGAACAATTAAACAGGGTGGGGTAGGTGACCTCACCTATGGTGGACGGTCAGGGTCGGGGAAGGCTTCACTGAGAAAATGACGTTTGAACAGAGACCTGAAGCGAAGTAAAAGCAGATGAGGTGAGAAGTAATGATGGATGGAGGGTGCGACAGGTCAAAGAGGCCAGTGTGTGACCTTTAAGCTTTATTCAGAGAGAGATGGGAAGGTTTGGGCAGGAGTGAGAAGATCTGATCTTCTGTTTAGAGGACCACTCCGGCTGTCATGAGAACAGATTTTAGGGAGGAAGGGCGGAAGCAGGAGACCAAGTAGATGCAGGCCACTGCAGTCATCTACACAAGGGTGACGGCGACATGGATCGGGGTGACGGCAGCAGACGAGTCGGAGGCGGTCACATTCTAAATACATTCTCCAGGTAGAAACAACGGGGTTTACTGATGGGCTGAATACAGGTTGTGAAACAAGGAAGGAACTTAGGACGGCTCTGGTTTTGCCCTGACTGCATGAAATAGTACAGATGCCACCTTCTGAGGTGGACAAGTCTGGAGAAACAGCTGGTTTGGGAAAAGAAAAAAATTAAGAGTTTAGTTTTGGAAGACTGAAAGTGAAATGCCAGTGGGTAGGAAATGAAGTGGAAATGGGAAGACGGCTGCAGATGTGAGACATGGCTCTAGAGAGAAGGCAAGGGTAGAGCTACAAATGCTGTGAAAAATGACTAAGTGCTGTTGTTAGAAGAGCGCATGGGAGTAACACACTTCCGACAGAGATCAGGCCATGTCAGGGAGGGCTGTTAAAAAGGAGCCATGCGAAGTCCATCAAGGGTAGGAAGGCGCTAGCCATTTCAAAGTGAGAGAAGAGCACCCCCAGTAGAAAGAATAACATGTCCTGAGGCCAGAGACATGAGAACATTCCAAGAACTAGCATAAAGGAATGGTAAAAAGTGAGACTACAGAGTTAATAAGCAGCGGTATATACCAGGTAAAGATGTTTGAATTTAATCCTAAGAGTAATAAGGAATAACTGAAGAAGGTAAAGTTGTGTAAAGAGCGAGCAAAATAACAAAAATTTATAACGTAGAAAGATCGCTTGGGCTACTAGACAGAAAACACTGGGAGGGAGCAAAACGCTACAGCAAACTCGCCATCGGAGACTTAAGGCCCAAGGTGGGGATGAGACCGGTGAACTCACCTGAGAGTCGGTCAAGTCCGGAGATGGAGCGCATGCTGGGAGGAGCCCAGAGGAGGAAGGAGGATCACCAGTGTTCCGGTATGGGAAGCTGAGTGGATGTTATCGCCATTCACCAAGTTCTCGCACCCCAGGAGGAAAACACGGGGAAAAGTTCTCCCTGATGCCTGCTGAATTTAAGAAGCACTCGCAAGTGGGGATGTCAGTGTGATCCCTGGACAAGCGTCCGGGCACAGAAATAAGGATTTGGGCCTCAGCAGCACAAAGACAGTGATTCAAGTTACAAGCATAGAACCTATCTCTCAAGAAGAGAGTGTAGTGTGAGAAGAGAAAAGGGTCAAAGAACAAGTAGGAATACAAAGATTTAGTGGATGGAGAGACCTAAGGAGGGCTCACCAAGGAGACTATGGAGAAGCGGCCAGGAGCTAGAAGAACAAACAGACATGTGTGGTCATAAATGGAACTTAACACTTCAGGAGGGAGGGGGTTATCAATAGCAGGAAAGTCAAGTAAGAAAATGACCGAACTACAGCCCCTGAGCTTTTCACAAGGTGTGTAACCACGAGCAAGTCACGTAACTGTCAGCCTTAGCTTCCTCACCTCCCCAAGAACGTTCCATCATCCTCCGCACAGACTGTCGTGAGGACACGCGGCACCGTGTATACAGTGCCAGCATGGCGTCAGACACACTCGGCACCCAAAAAATGCCGTATTTTTATTGCCATGCATGCCAGACAGGTGACGGTAACAGAGAGAGCGGAGGTGGGAAGCACGAACCAGCGGAGCTGGTAACCGGGAAGAAAAATGTCCAGACTGAAAAAGAGCAAGTGGCAGAAAAGAACGAGTCTTTCCCTTTTCTTCCGCCCCTCTCCCGATGTTTCTTTTCTCCCTCCTTCTAAAGGAAGCTGAGATTGCAGTCATTCCCCCGAGCCTGTCAAAGGGACCTGTTCACATTATTTTAGAGTCAACACAAAGAACTGTGTTTTTGCAACCTTTCACCACAATCATGAGTTTGTGATCTGGAGGCTATGCTCTTAAGAAGGGCAGCTTAAATTCATGAGCAGTCCACACAGAGATAAATAAATGTCACACAGGAATTAAATCTATCAATTAGTGATTTCAAAAATCCTTCTAACAGTTTTTGAAATGATAAGTGAGGTAATGCTTATCAAATGAAACATTCTAACTACATGATTAAGGAGACCTTTGAACAACCAAACGGACTTTCAGGTTGGTTTCGACACAGTCACAGAGACGTGTCACAGAGACATTTCCCAGTCGGCATATGCTTTCCTATCAAGGATTAAGGTACTACCCTTCCTTGCTCTCACCTCCTCAGAGACATGGGGGCAGGTGGAACTGAGAAACTGTCTCCAACACTTGCATTTCTAATGTAAGAAACACTGCGTTCTACATACAAGAGTTCACGGACTTTTTTTCCATGTTATGGTAAGAACTAACATATCCCTACATTACAGATTAGGAAATTTTACTTCGCTTCAGGTCTCTGTTCAAATGTCAATGAAGAAGGAAATTAATGAAAATTCACAACCCTAGACCAAATTAGTCTCTTTGACTTTCTAATTCTTTCAGTGCAACTCTCAGTACACAAAGTCCATATTATATGCCCTTTCCTACCTGTTTATTCTGTGGTACATCCATCAAATTCAAGGTTCCTAGAATAGCCCTAATTACTGAGGACCTCAATTTTCCGACACACATTTAGGTAAGCTTCCCTTTCCCATACAAGTCAGCGGTGGTTGGTGATACTGGGGCTATCTGGTGGTAAAGAGGCACCCTGCTTTAGAATCTGAACAGTTGAGAGAAGCATTCCTTGCTCCAGGGTTTGTATGAGTGTGTGGAGGGGAAACGGCAGGAGGAGGGGTATACGTACTTGGTGTTAGCTCTCCTGAAGAAAGCACACTTGAGAGGAGAATGGGGAATGCTAAGTTTCATGGAAGCACATTCTGTCTGAGCATTCGGAACCAGGAAGACCAGCCTTTAACAGATGGCACTGGGAGCAAGAGCATCCCTGTCATGTAACACGTCTCCTCTGGGTCTTCCGGTCACACCCTCCGTGAACTAGAGGACCTGAATAACCGAAAGAACGAATTCACCATTTCTGTTATCATCTAAAAGAAAGGGAAATGCCAGTTGTTTTCTTCCTTCTGTTCTTGCTGAGTAGCCATCAGAAAACCTATTTAGTAGGACTGAGGGAACTAAAAAGAAGGCAAAATATCTATTTTGGAAATACTACATTTTTCCCTCTAAATCCATAACGTCTAACATTCTTAATTACCACAAAGATTCTGATAAATACAACGTCTGACTTCAAATCCCTTGTCTTTATATCATATTACATAACTACAGCATGGAATGAGGGCAATCCACGGGTATGTAGCTGGATCTTTCCCCCAGTTATCACATCTCACCCAACACAGTAAGGACTGTGGAATTATTAATACTCCAGCAGCGCATTAATGCTCCTTATCCTTATGGGTTCCATTCACTCTGGTCTAGCAGCCTATCAAATTTTCTGATGCTGCCTTCTCTATAATTAATATGGCCTCCTAATACGTGAAATTACTTCCCACTACTAAAGCTATCAAATTGCCTTTCGCCTTCCAATTCATCTCCTATGAGAAAGGTTTCCTGACTAAATGAAAATGAATTTCATCCATCACAAAGCTAATCAAAAAGCCACTATATGCAGGAAAATTAAAACCATAACCAAGACAAAACCAGTCAGATGCTTCATAGTCTATAAAATACTTTTTAGAATAATTTACATAATTTGATTCTCACTGCCCAGAGAGATTAAATAACTTCCCTGAAACAAACACCTAACAGGGGGCAGAACTGAGGCTACAGAGTAGTCACCAAGTCTGGAAACACAGATAATGCTATTTTATAATGCAGTGTAATATTATATAATGAAGCCACATATTGTGTTTGCACTTACATTCCCAGACTTGGTGGCCACCCTGTAACACCCAGCTCTTCTAGCCATAACTTATTTCCGTTCATTCTCCCATACATTTTGCTCTGGAAGTGCTAAAGAAGGGAGCAGTCAATGGAAAATACCACCTGACACTGAGATGATATTTAAACATTTATAAACCAGCTTTCATACTCTGTTTCCCAATTTAATTTCACAACAACCTTATGCACGGAGATTAAAAGAGGCAATTACTCTGAATACCTACTATGTGAAACCTCACTTCCTGTGAAGGCATGAAGCATTTTACTTATATTATCTCATTTAATCCTTGTAACAGCCCTATGATGTGTTACCCTCATTTTACAGGTAAGGAAACCGAGGATTTCAAGAAGACCAGTCACTAGCCCAGTGTCATCCATTACGCAGTGGAGAAGCAAGGGTGAGGCTGGGTCTCCTGATTCCAACTGCAGTGTTCTTTCCACTATCCCAGTGAACATTCTTTACATGTTCCATAAAATGCCACACACTGACCATGGAGAGACTTCTCCCTCAGTGCTTCTAAAAAGAAATTAATCATGAACAAATCTATAGGCTAATCTGGCAAGAAGAAAAAAAGTTCCTCTACCTGAGTTAAAGCCAACTGAACAAGCGCTAGAGATATGTCAGCTAGGTATACTTTTGTTATGGAAAGGACTGAATTTTTTTTTTTTTTTTAAGATTTTATTTATTTTTTTGACAGAGAGAGACATAGCGAGAGCAGGAACACAAGCAGGGGGAGTGGGAGAGGGAGAAGCAGGCTTCCTGCAGAGCAGGGAGCCCGATGTGGGGCTTGATCCCAGGACCCTGGGATCATGACCTGAGCCGAAGGCAGACGCTTAACGACTGAGCCACCCAGGCGCCCGAAAGGACTGAATATTTTAATAATATAAAGCATCTATAACAACTGGAAAAAAAGATTTACTTCATTTTTATTTCAAATCCCTAAAATTCCTTCATATTCACACCACTGCCACTTTTAAATTATAACACAGACAAATTAGAAGAGTCAATAATACTGGGCCCTCTAAAGTTTCCCTTTTTTCTGATAAAACAGTTACATATAAGAATATGCTTTTCCTCAAGCAGTTCTTTATTACTAATTGAATCCCTCCCTTTTCCAAGTCAAATCAATGTGAAGAGTCACTTTTTGTTTCGACTAAATGTCCCAAACCTTGGTTAAGCCACTGCCTTCGGCTCAGGTCATGGTCCTGGAGTCCCGGGATCGAGTCCCGCATCGGGCTCCCTGCTCGGCAGGGAGTCTGCTTCTCCCTCTGACCCTCCTCCCTCTCATGCTCTCTGTCTCACAAATAAATAAAATCTAAAAAAAAAAAAAAAAAAAAAAAAATGTCCCAAACCTTTACCTCTGGGCAGCTGGTAGTAAGACAGGTGTTAAAGCCAGAAGCGTACTTTATAAGGGACACTAGACAAAAGCATTCTTAATCCCAAGAAATCTACAACTCAAAGTAAACTCCATGAACTCCATCTGTCTTGAGGCACGGCAAGAGCCTTCAATTACAGGTTGTAATTGAACAGGTTGTAAACTCGTTCAAAAAACGCCAAGCTTCAGAGGCACTTGGCGGGCTTAGTCAAAGAAGCATGTGGCTCTTGATCCCCAGATCCTGAGTTCGAGCCCCACATGGGGTATAGAGATTACATTTTAAATAAATAGAACTTCTAAAAAAAACAAAAACAAAAACACCAGAATAACCTCTTGAGAATAACCCTGTGACCTGAGCGCGTACCCTAACCTCCCTGAGGCTCAGAGTCCATCACATCTACCCTTCCTAATTGGAGGGTTGCTGTGATCATTAAAGAGGTCAAGGAGCCCAGAGGGCTTCTCACCCCTCACTTGGGGTGAAGGAAATTGGTTTCAGACTTTTAGTCAAAGGGCCAGGGGGACTGACCAGGGGACTGACCAGGGGACTGACCAGGGGACATTTCCAAATCTGGTTTAAGCAAAGCATCAATAGCCCTGGGCAAATATCAAATAACCGGGGAAGCCAGAAGAGAAATAAATTCATTATCATCCAGACCAAAGCTAAATCTTCCAGAACATTTTAAACACAAAATGATACCCATACTATAGATGGGCTTTGTTATAACTTTATATAATTTGGATCACAATTAACTCTGATTAAATCATTTTTAAAAATTTGCCTACACTGGAACCCTAGCCCCAGAATGGTATTTATAGAGGAGATGGTGTTCCATGATTAAATTCAGAAATCCAAACGCTTGGAATGTATCTTCCTCTTCCCAGCTCTAAGAGCTAACAGAGACTCCCTTCCCATCTTTTTTTGCAGAATCAGGAAGTATCCCTCACTCTTTAGTCCTGTGGCCATTTGGACATGAAATGTCAGACAGGAACTGTCGGGATGTAATAACTTATAGAACTACTTTTCACCTTTTTTGTGGGGGAGAGGTCCACAACACATTCCTGTTTATAATCTCATTTTATTTACCACTACCCAGTGAGGTATGCAGGACAAATACTATTATCACTCTGATTTTAGAAATAAGGAAGCTGGAATACAGAATTAGCCTGACTTTTCCAAGGTCACCGCATGGCAGAATGAGGATTTGAAGCCAGATCTTAATTTCCCAGACCAACATTCTTATCAATCAAACACCAACTGCTCCGGAAAGGGGGAGAAAGAAGTAAAGGTGACTGTGATTTATTCAGACTTTACTTTTAGACTAATTTGGTCTAGCGTTGTGAATTTTCATTAGTTTCCTTCTTCACTGTTGATGAGTTTAGTCACTAACATGATCAGATCAGAAATTATAAATTATTTTAAATTATTTCCTCATTGTTAAATATAGATATTCAACTCTGTTTCATAATGAAGTGACTCAGGGACAGAGCGAGCCCCATCTACATGAGTCACTTGTTGAACTGTTACAAGAGATTTATGCAAAACTCTTGGGAGGTGGGTGGGGAGGGGAGACAGAAATAAACATTTACCAAAAAGATGACTAAATCAAGGACAAAAAGTGAATGTAAAACTTTACACATTCTTCTTTCCAGTTTAGGCTGTGGGATGAGAAGATAAATGTGAGGGAACAAGACACAAGCGACCCCTTACCATTAATACTGGGTTCGGGTGGTTTAGGAGGGCTCACCGTGATTTAAATCACCGTGTAGTGGGCATTTCTGTGGTAAGAGAAAGAGATTAAAAGTTAACAGGAAGGGGCGCCTGGGTGGCTCAGTTGGTTAGGCGACTGCCTTCGGCTCAGGTCATGATCCTGGAGTCCCTGGATCGAGTCCCGCATCAGGCTCCCTGCTCGGCGGGGAGTCTGCTTCTCCCTCTGACCCTTCCCCCTCTCATGTGCTCTCTCTCTCTCATTCTCTCTCTCTCTCAAAATAAATAAATAAAATCTTTAAAAAAATTAAAAAATTTTTAAAAAGTTAACAGGAGGGAACGCCAAGACCATGCCTTTATATGGCACTTTTCCCTCCCCAGTGCTTTTACATGCGGTATCTCAGGGTATAATCAAGAAATGAGTCCAAGATAGGAAGGGACAGATACTACTGAGTTCGTGTTGCAAACCTGTTGAAGGTCACACGGCTATTGAGGAGATAAGTGCTAAGAAACCTCAATCATTCAATCCAATTAAATTAACACCCAGCAATTTACCATCGTAATGGGATCACACACATTTTACGCCACAAAGGCGAAACACCTGAATTCCCTATTCTGGCAGAGCAACTCCATTAGCATTACAGAAAATGTGGTAGGACATACCCTAATTTCATCTATATTATTTATAGGCACTTTAAGTAATATCTTAAGAATTTCTTCTAAGAAAACACTGTGCATATGATGTTTCTGCTGGGGCTTTTTAAAACACGGTGTAACCACGCTTTACTCATCAAATTTAATTTCTGATTTTACAAGAGGGACACTCTAAGCACACCCAGGATTTAGTCCACTTAAAGTTCTTATTTTATATTTCATGTGACATTTTTGGCTTCTGTTACATGTTGGGGACTAAAATAAACCTCGGGGCGACAGAGAGTAATGTGATGGGTAGAGAGAGTTTGTTCCTCGGTACCAGTAACATTCCAAGAACCACAAACAGCTGAGGTAATGAGAAGGCGGCCGCTGAAGCCCGGGGGACCCTGGGTGTCAGCCGAAGGGAAGGTAGAAAGCACACGAGTAAGGGATGTATGGAGATCAATTGTGTGATGCCATCATATTAAACTATTTCTGGTTATTGTGTCCAATTTTAAGTAACAGGGATTCAGCCTTTCTAAATATCACTTGCTATTAAAAGATAATTAAATGATTACTTTAAGATGAAACAAAGGATAGAGGCACCTCGGTGGCTCAGTCGGTTAAGCGCCCTTTGACTCTTGGTTTCAGCTCAGGTCATGATCTCAGGGTCCTGGGATCGAGCCCCATGTTGGGCCCCCACACTCAGCGGGAAGTCTGCTTGAGAGTCTCTCCCTCTGCCCCTCCCCCCTCCCTCCCTCTAAAATAAACAAATAAATCTTTTTTTTTTTTAAGATGAAATACAGGATAGACTAGAGACTGTTCACAACTGACCGCATTACTCTAGCCCATGAGAAATGAACATAAGGATTTTCACTGTTTTAAAGAATGCTGTATTATGTGACATAAAAAATTTTCCTAAAAAAAAAAAAAAAAGCCCAGAAAGAAATGAAATTCAAAAAGTTCCAGTGGTTAAAAATTTGAGTTGGCCAGGACACAAAAGAATGAAAGACACAGGGCCACTATCACCAGAGGCTTGATGCTTTAAGAAACAGAATAAAAAGTTTACTCTCAGTGATAATTCACTGTGCATTGGCGCCACGTCAGAACAAGAGTTTTCCTTACCAATACAATCGCAAACTCGCATAGGGCTTGGGGAAAACATAAAACCCGTTATTTATATTCTCTCCCCTATCCTCTTTCTATTCTCTCACTTGTCAACAATTTATGGGGATCACACATGTGAAATATAGCTGACAACTTGCATATGACACATCAGAGCAATAAATCCAATGCATTTTCCTCTCCTGCTATTTTTTCAAATGGGTGCTACTAATAAACACAAATTATTTAAAGATGGAAATGTAGCTCATGGACTATTTCTCTGTGCACATAGGTATATAATTATGTTATTTATTGAACTATCTTGCTGACATCTTTAAGTGATTTTTGGTTATCTAAGAAAACATCAGAAGTTATTCCTGAATTACCAAAGTTTTTACTCAGTTGTCTGGTTCTTAGCTCTAGTATGAATCCCCCTCATCACCACCAACTAGCATATGTGAAATATAATCTCTTTCTCATTGCTACAGACATTGTATAGACTTAGTGATCAGGGAACTTCAAACCCAACCGGCCAACGCCGTGCTGCTCACTGGCCTCTGCGTGGACCCCGTCCCCGCAATTCCACCCAACACATCCTGGTCACACCACTATGAGGACTAAGCTCCCCTCAACACCCACTCTGTCCCCACCACCACAAGACCCCTTTTAAGGAGAGAGGCCCTGCCTTCAACCTCTGAAGAAATAATCTCTGGCCTTTCCCAGTGGTGGTTTTCTACTGTCTCATCTCCTCTCTGAATTTTAACTCAAAACTCCCTTTCAGATGCTATTGAAATTTGATCAAAGGAAAGGACTTCTCCTTTACAGAAATGCCCTGGGCCATGTTATAAATTAGTACAACCATTCCAGGTGCTCTCATGCTATCATTTTCCATCATTACCAGAACTCTACAACTTGTACTATCATTCCCACTTTAAGAAGAAACTGAGGCTCAGGGCTAGAGCGGAGAAAAGCCAGAATTTAAGCAAAGGCTCTTTTCCCCTCACTCTGAATTTCTTAAATATGTTGCTAATGTCTCTGTGGGAGGATTTCACTGTTAATGCTATTTTGTAGCTATTTTGTAGATACATGTCCAGAGGTTTTTGTACCTTCATTAGACCAAGCATACTACTGGCAGGAACTGAACAACTTAATAGTGAGATTAATAAACAACTGCTTTCAACGCCACACTTTGAAAATGCATTCATTTTACAGTGAACCTTATTAACATTTGGTGATCCAGGCCTCCATTCAATCTAGTTCCCTGCCTCTCTTCCACTGCCCACTAGCACCACTGCTAGGTAATCGGGAACGGCCTCAATCTCAGCTCTATTTTTAATACTTACTACGGTGAAACGTTTGATATGGAAGGAGCTAAAGTGACTATCTAAAATAAGGGGTTGATGCTATACATGGACCACACTCAACATCAGAAATTAATAGGAGTTGGCTACATTAAAGAACACTCACATCATTTAAATAACACAAGTAATTAGCTGCCGGGACTGCCTGGGGCCACTGAGGCCCAGATGTTCAGTGTCCGTCTGGAGTGCTGTCATGAACCAGGCCTTTCAAAGGTCTGGATGCTTTTCCTGCCCACATTGCTGCTGCGTCCCTCCTGCCTATTCTGTACCCTCCTCTCTTCCTTTCCTGGAAAACATTTCCTTCCCTCCGCTCTCCTGAATCAACGCTCCATGCAGGGGTCTTGTTTACTTCACAGACTCTGAGAACCAGGCAATCACTGCATATTTTTAAAAAACTTTTCCTTCCTCTTTTTCACTGTTGGAATAACGCACAGTCTTTTCAGAGGCCTGGCCCTTTCCCAATCTACACAGAAACATCTCCTAGGTCCATTCCGGAATTTCAGATAGGGAGTTTGATGCACTCCCCAGTTTCCTGGATGCCAGAGAAACTGCCGCAAACTGCAGGCCCATCCTCTGTAGCATAAACAGGTGGAAACTATAGAAGTAGTTCCCAAACTGGGTTCTGTGGAGCATCGGCCCTTCCCCCAAAGAGATTTTCTAGTTAAAGAAGTTTAAGAAATTAGTAAATGTACTTCCTTTGGAAAATCACAATGCATAAAAGCATATTAAAGGCTTTGGAGTCTTTAAGGAAATTCTTTTAATCAAGCATTCCCCAAACTTATTTGACCACAAAATCCCTTTTTCCTATTATACTTATTCACATCCTGATTAATCAGTATTACAGAGGAAACTTTTGAAAATGCTGCACTAGAGACACATTAAGTCCCAGTAGAGTGTAAACATTTTATAATTCCGAATAAAATCCAACACTTAATACCTACAAAACACTAAGATGGATTTCTATAAACCACCCATGAAAATCAGTCTCATTATAGCACAGAGCAGAATGTTCACCTATAAGCAGCTACATTACTTGGTGACCTAGAAGATTCAGATCTAAGTTCTTTCCTACAGAAGTAACTCAGTCAGTGAAATACTATATCCAGACCTACTTTCTGTGTATTAGACAAAATGCTACCAAACACAATCTTAATTTGGGAATAACTGCAGAAGAAGTTCTAAAGCACCAGAATAGAAATTAATTACCAGTACTCATAGAAATAGACATATTCTGGGCCAAGTGGCTAAAGAATGAATACCCAAAGTCAACTTTTTTTTTCCCCCGGCTTAATTCCCACACCTGGGCAACATTCCTAAAAACAAAAAGGTTCATATGTGAAGCATTAGGAAACTTTTGACGAGAAGGGTGGTAAAAGACCACGCACCATCTTGTTGTGTCAAGTGTTGGGGACAGGGAGCAGAAAACAGGGTCTTCTCCAGTACCTTCCCAAATGGCTGCAAGAAATCTTCACTATTTTCCACCATCATCTTTCACCTTCTTGCTATTCTGCTGACAACAGTATTTTCTCTCATGCTCAGGAATCTTCTGTCCCCAAATTTTTTAACCTCCAAACTAATTTCCCCTTCTTCTCCTTTTTGTCAATGACTCACAATGTGGAGTACATTTTTACATTTAGTTGGTAGATGATCGTATCTAATAAATTATATTCTCTGGCCTGAAACTTCCTTCAGACACTACAAAACATTCACTTTCTAAGGGAGAAGTGCTCCCCAAATCTGGTTAAACTAAAATGGTAACTCCCAACTTGCAAGATACCTCATATGATTTCATGTTCAAGTGGTGGATGTTAAGGTAACTTTAAGATTTACAGAAGGCAAAGCTCACCAATTGATGAAGGGTGAAGGGTGAGGAAGCATAGGGACGTGATATGTCAAAAACCGTTCTAAACCATGTAGTTGCATAATGACAAGGCTGAGGTAAGCTATACCTTTGACCCACCTTGTTCTTTTATTATACCTAAGATTGTGTTGGTTTCAACAGCTTACCTGAGGTATATTTCTACTCTTCTCTCACCATATTAGTTTGAAAGGACAGATTAAATGTTCAGGTTAGCTTATCAAGTAAAAACCACAGTACACAAGGCATATCCATAAACAGATTTATAAGAAACAACACAAGTAGACCAATCAAGCACCTAGTTGCTCCTGTTCAGTTAACAAAAATAATTACCCTCCCCAGGTAGGAACTGTTATAAAATAACACTGACTTAAGAAACCAAAAACAAATACATGGCAGCAATCCAATTTAAATGCTTTGAAAATCTTATATAATCTATAAGATGCATGTAGCACAGAAGAAAATAGTAGCAGAGGAAAGTAAGGAAAATACACATACTCTGATTTTCCAATAAATTAACACACGGAAGCAGTACCTACTAAAAGAACAGTATACAGGTAAAATATGGCAAAGATTTAAAATTTGTTAAAGTTACACAATTAAGCACCATGACAAAAAAATAAACACCAAAGTATAATATGAATCTCATACTGTAGGTTACTTCTGCTAAGCTCTAGGACTGGACTGCTCATCAAAAAGCACACAGGATGTATATTTTATCCCTGACTGCTAATAATGTCAGGAACTAATGTGAGCCTCTTAGGACATTTATCATTCAGCTTCATGGTGCTTATCCTTTTTCACCAGAATTAAGGTGATAACAAAGCTGCAAGGACCATCGCCATGACAGTGGTTGGACTCTTGATCATCTCTTATTTGGAGAAACATATACCTGAAAATAGATTTGAAGATTTCTTGAACCAAACTGGTATCCATCCTGTGGAATCTGAAGCCCCAAGATGGGACTACAGGTTTAATTTTAAACAATCACATAAACACTAAAATACACAGTACAGAAACGCACAGCATTACCACTGTTCATTCAATACCAATTCAAAGTTTCACTCTGAGAGGCATAACCCCTGCTCGACTAGTGAAATGGCTTGAGAAGCAGAATATCAGTAATAAAATGATTCTTAAATCAACTACTGCCATGACTTGCATTACTACTCAGTTTCTGGCACATAGTAGGCACTCCTATTGTGAATGAATTAATCACTGACCAGCCTTAAGCATGTTACTCAACTATTCTGCATATTTTAAACTTTCTATATATAAAAATTGGCTTTCTCTGGCCTAGTTTCTCAACTTGTCTGAAACTCTAACAATGACACAACCAATAAAAAGATGCTTCCATTTCACGTAAAAGTCACAAAGACAGAGAAGTTATATATCATGATCCCCATGCTGAGGCTCATTTGACTTTCATCTTAAGATTACATACCACTTTCTCAGGAAGGAGTTCCCCAACCCCCTAGCAGTATTATGCTCCTGAGTTAAGTCTCCTTGAACACTTTATTTTCCCTTTCTTGCCCACACCACAAGTCATTACCTAAGATTGCTCTTTGTTAAATGTTTGTCTCTCTCTCTAGACTCCAGACATCCTGAAGGTGGTGGTCATGTGGGCTTTGGTGACTGACCTATTTCTTGCACCTAGAAGTACCTAGCACATAGGTATTTAGTAAATATTTATTCAGTGAATGTTTGAAAACAAGAAGCCCCCTGTTGAGAACAATGAAAACAACGGTGCCCCTTCAATATACTCAAATAATAAAAGCTTAGAAATCAGGGGAAAAAACATTAGGTCATCAGGCGTAATGTTCAGAACATCACTGTTCTCAACGTGAAAGTGAGACAAGTTCTTCCCTGGCAGTCCCAGTGAGAAAAGAAGTCACTGTACCACTGGGTGTCTGGGTGCCATTTCACAGGTTTCAAAGCACTGTCGTCATGTGTGTGCTTGATGACTGAGTCTCCAAAGAGTTCAGACACAGCTCTCTGTGGTTTGACGTGATGTTCTAAAGAGTTGTGACAGGTATACACCCATGTATGCTGGAAGTTTTAATAAAGGACTTACAGACTGTGATTTTTTTTTTTTTTTTTAGGGATCACTGCATTATATTCCCCTCTATCAACTAGCTGGGACAAAATCTTAATTTTTTTTATTTTTATTTTTAAGTTGAAGAGCACTGAAAGAAATACCGATTCTAAATAAAATCTTTCACGCATTGTAGAATATAGTAGCTCTGTTTTCGCAGAGGACAAAGAAAGGCAATTTGAGAGCTTCTGCTGCATGCCAAAGGGACTTCCCAGAGATTGTTGGTAAATGGATCTACACCCCTAAGGTTCCCAAATAAACTTCTAAAACCTTTTCAGAGGTGTGTGACCTTCAGAATCCTGTGAAGGTGAGAGTAGGAGAGAGACTTCTATTTAAACAATACACTCTAACGCTCCATGATGATTAAAAAACTTTTTTTTTTTTAATTTCTATGATTACATGAAAATTCAACAGCGAAACCACACGGTAGGGTCAGAATTTTGGAAATGTTATAGAAATGGAAGTACTACTTGCCTTTAAGAAAGATCTTGTTCTACCTTTTTAAGGAATATGTTTGGAAGTCTGAGTTTGCAAAAACCCAGTATCTTAGGTTGCCATCAAATTTAGGAATGTCAAAGGTTTGATACATAGTATCTAATCTGCTTCACATAATAATCTTATGAAATAGGCAGGCCAAGAATTTTATAAATGAAGAGCATGAGGTTTCTAAAGGTTACGTTTCTTGACCCACGATCATAACTTAGAAAATGGAAGAACCAAGGGTAGAAGAGTTGGAAGAGTTTCCGATCCCTAAACCACTGCTATTCCTAAAGAACTGTACCATTCCAGCCCTTCTCAAGCTGCTGTTCATTCTTTACCCCTCACTGAAATAAGCAGTAAGATAACAATGTCCATAACTTCTAAGTATGTAGAGTGCATAGTATATGAAAAGTGTAAAATTATTTCCCTCAAAATGTCATATCCCCACTATGTCCCTACATCTGTGATTCCTAGAGTTTAATAGTGAAAAAATTCATATTGAGTTCTTTAACTTCCAAAATCTGTTTTCTTATCTATAATGTACACTGTGCTATTACATTTGCACATCAAAGTTAAAGACAGAAAGGCCTATCAAATAACCTCCATAGGATGTAAGGGTCAAAGCAGGACTGATCTATATAAGAGGCCTAACTCTGATCTTGGTGGCAAACATACTTTATTCTATAAAGTCAGCCTTGTTCTTTTAAGTCAGTGGTCTCCAACCATGGATACATATTAGAATGAGTATTTTAAAAAACACTGGTGCCCCAATCCTGCTCCAGAAATGAAATCAGAATCTCATTAGAATAGGGACAGGCTGGTTCTGAGGGGCAGCGGGAGTTGAAAACTTCTGGTCTAAGTGCTTTTTGTTACCCACTTTCAAATGCCCCAACACGAGATCACTTTCATGTTTTCCTATGGAAGGAATATTCACAGTCCGAGGACTAACAGCCACAGTGGTAAAAAAAAAAATCAGATTTTTACAAGCTGAATGAGTTTACTACTTCTTGGATATAAGCAGATATTCTTAAGTCACAAATCCTATACTTAATAAATACTAACCACTAAAAAAAATTTTTTTTTTAAAAACAAAGAACTTCATGTAACTATGAACATATAATTATGTAATGCTCATTTAAGTATAGCTTAAGTAATAAACCATTTTTAAAAATTTATCTTCCACTGAACAGTAGCCAATCTTCTAAAAGATTTGATTTTGGGCATTTTCCCATAGATAAAAGTAAGAAAAGGCAAATAAAGAAACCAGAAGTACAAGACACCCTATTACACAGGTATCTGAAATCAGTTCAAAGGGGAGTTTCCACTGCTCAGAGGACAAAGGACTTCTCAGAAATATTACTGCAATCATATTGCTCATTTCTTACTCAACCCAGTACTGCTGAAAAGGATGTCGCTATGTTCCCACCTTAACTGCCTTATGTGTTGTTCCTGTGACAGCTGGAGTCAACAAAAATAAGTTTGGCTTCTGGAAAAACTAAAATGTCAGCCTTCTTTATTTTTAAACTTGCTCTAAAACTCTCCCATATTATCTGATCCTATGAATTTTGCAATAGCTGCATATTAGTTAAAGCTGGAGAATGAGTAACTAAGCCTGGTCTAAATGGTATGCTGCAGCAAACATAACAACAAAAACATGTTCTATGCAATTTTTAGCGTTTTATAAAAATCTACTCACATTCGAAGGGGGCTTACACTAAAGATTTCAAGACCAAAAAAAAAAACCAGCAAGAAAATCTAAAATAGATGTAATATTCTAAATAAACCTAGGTGACCTAGCTGGGAAACTACTTAAGATTCCTTTTCTATAGACTTCTTAATTAAGAAGAAATTAACGGCCGCTACAGTAATGATAAGGAAATATTAAAGGCTAGAGAAGAATTTTGATGATGTGTTTCTGTTTTCAGGTCAGTGAGCTGTAACCAAATATTACCAGGTGAGTGGTATAAACTTACATGACTTATTGCAGATTGAACAGCCTTTACATAATGGCTTAGTTCCCGATCCATCATGGCCAATTCAACCATTGCCTTGTCCATACTGTATTCACTACTCACTTCAGCTGCAAGAAAAAGAAAGCAATTACTGTTTTCCATTTAAAATGCCATCTCTGGAAAAAGTTGTTCCAATATAATCCTTACTAGTCAATGATCTAAACAATTTTGTAAAAGGTATTGCATATTTTTTAAAGACCTCCTTAACATAGGCCTGCTTCATTCAAAATTCTGAGAATACACCCAGTAGAAGAAAGCTCAAAGGCTGGAGTGGGAAAAAAAAGTAGACTCAGACTTAGGAGTCTGAAGCTGTGCCACTTAGTTGTGTGATCATAAATCAACCACTACACTTCTCTCGGCTTCCGTTTCCTTTTTAGTTTTTCCTTTTCAGTTAAAGCAGCCCGGCCATGTATCTGCACATGCACCTCACGGGATTATTAAAGATCAAATAAGAAAGATTTCCATTTCTAGTACAGTAGCTTATGTGGACCAATTCTACTGAAAACCAGAAAAACACTCAGTTAAAATAAAGGAAGGACGGGAGGGAGGGAGGGGAGAGGGAGGAAAGAAAGGGAGGGACAGAGGGAGGGAAGGAAGAAGGGAGGAAAGAAGGAAGGAAGGAAACTCCTTAAAAACAAGAGAGTTACAAGACAGAAACAACTAGGGCAAAATCTAGAGAAAACATAAAAGCAAGGCAGAGCACAGAACACCACAGTCACATTCCTCCCCCACGCCAGCTGGGTCTCTTAACTCCTCAGATTACAGAGGAACCAAAGTAATGCCACCCAGCTCCTCCAGGCTGCAGCAGGGTTGGCCTTGGCCACTGAGCAGAAAACAGGTAAGAGAGAAAGAAAACAAACCTGTTTCTGAAAACCTATGGCCACAGGCCAGCTGTCCTGGGTTTGCTGCCTGGGTTCCCCTCACCTAAGTGGTCCGGGGAACCCAAGCCCTGATCTTGGTGTGAGGTGGTCTCACTCTGAAATAGTACCTCCAGGCACTCCCCTCTGAAGAAGACATTTTTATCCGAGGCCTCAATTAATCCATACAAATAATTGTGAAGGAGAATGAGCAGATTACAGGGGGAAAAAAATAAAATCAACAGAAAAACCTTACAAACCTTAAAAAACACAAGAAAACAAGACACCAAGAGTAAGAATCAGCAGAAACAGATCTACAAATGTTTCAGATATTGGAATTATCTATCAGAGTATGAAACAATTATGCTTACTACGTTTAAAAAATTAAAATACCCTTGCGTAACAGGAGACTATACGGAGTGACTACCAGATTGAAAAAGCAAAGAAATGTTCTTAAGTGCTTTTAAACTTTTTTTCAAGCTCTAAGTATAGGGGAAGATCAAGAACACGAAATAATACAAATTTTAATATTAAAAAAGCTGAATGAAAAGAATTTAGTAAAGTTGACTTAGTCACATTTGGGAATGCACACACTCAAAGATTCTCCATTCAAATACCTTAGCTCAGACAAATGTCAGGATTTCTTGTCTACTCTACAGAACAATAAGACAGATCATCCCAAAGTCAAGAAATAATATATGCACTTACATCTGGCTTTTGAAAGTGATTGTCCTAGACTTTAAAATTATGCTTCAATTTTACAATAGTCAATTATAAACACATTTCAGAAAATATCTCCTGGATTAACTTGCTTCTGGTAGATGTCTCTTGGCTTATATCACCCAGACTTCACAGACTGTATATATATATCCCAATATAAGGTTTTTTGTTTTTGAGGAGGGGGAAGGGGGCAGTATTTACAAAGAAAAATTTGTATTTACATTCCCAAAATTAAATACAACATTTTTAACAAAATAGTGTATGAGAAAGGACTCAAGTCATATTACAAATAAAACTGTCAGACCATCAATCACAGGTCAATGTTGTGAAAATGTCCAAATGTTAAAAAGGGAGACAAACTGTTTAGGTGTTGCTGATAGCAACATGTATCTGCTATGCATACAGCAACTGTTCGTTAAAAATCATATTAATTGGGCGCCTGGGTGGCTCAGATGGTTGGGCGTCTGCCTTCGGCTCAGGTCATGATCCCAGGGTCCTAGGATCGAGTCCCGCATCGGGCTCTCTGCTCCTTGGGAGCCTGCTTCTCCCTCTGCCTCTCTCTCTCTGTCTCTCATGAATAAATAAATAAAAATCTTTTAAAAAAAAAATCATATTAATTACTTGATGATCAGAAAGAGAATTTTAAGCAATTTATATCCTAATATGATGGTTTGTGACTTACATAAAGGCAGGCATTTTACTGTATTTGGTTAATCTGTGGAAATCGATATAATGTTGGCAATCTCCCTCTGGAATTAAATGAGTTTATTTTTGAAAGCACATAAAAATGTGCTTTTGACATTAAAAATGCTATGAAAAGAGTTTGCAAAATAAAACAAATGGGATCATGGTTCTCATTATCAAGGTCCCAAGGATGCTAGCAAGACATGAACCAGATGGCAATTTCAAATTACAAGGCCAAGGAGACCTTGCCTGCAAAGGAGAAAATAAGTGATGGCTGGGTCAGGTTTGATGGCACCAAGCCTAAGGCAAGAATCTTTGGAAGTCACCTGGGGCTTCCTGCAGCCTCAGCGAAGGCTCCAGGGCCCAAGAATGTTGGGACAGGCTGAAGGACCTAAGTGATGAAGAGTGCAGCCAGAGGCAAGAGGGAAAACACCAGAAAAGATCAGGAAGCTAGTCCTGAGAGGAACTGACACTCACGCCCCACCTGGATGTGAGCCAGGTCAGGTCACTTCTGGTTAAAGTCAGTGTCTCCGTCCACCACAGAACAGGGCTGGAGACCAGAGACCTATGAACTAGAAGGAGTCCCACAGCAAAAGGAATCTGGAAGACAGACCATGAGAATGTACCTATCGAGTAGCAACCTTACATTTTAAGATTCTTTCGGTGATTCTTGCTGTTCTTCTTGTTAACCTTTATTTCCCTATTGCAATAATAATCTCTCTTAAAACCATGATTTGTATTCATGTTTCAGAAACACCTGACTACGGAAGGCATAGGGAATCTGTGTCCTGCCCTACTAAACAATCAAGGCGAGGGAAGAGCATGGTGTTGCATGAAAAAGGGAAACAGGCCAAATAAATCCCCGAAGGATTCAAGAGGAACTGGGAATGAACACAGACACAGGGAGTTGGCTTTTGACTAAAAAGTGAACTGGGGATGGGGTGGGTGTGGAGGGACTGACCAGCCAAAGTTTCCTTGCCCCTTTACTGCCCAAAATATAATCCCACTACCAAAATTCCCCCACTCTTATGGGAAAGACTTCCTAAAAATCTATACCAAACTAAATCCTATACATCCTTCAAGGGCTGAACTCAAGCCATACCTGCTTTTAAACCATGCCAGCCTAGAAAGATCTCTCCTCCTTTCCTTAATTTATCTTAACAACTATACTTGATACTTTGGCACTTTCAACCATAAACATTCTTAACTTCTTATGTGCATTTGTCTCATTTCTCCAAAGAGATTTTAACCCATTTGAGGGCAAGAATGATGCTTTAGTGTTCTTGGGAACTAATGAAGAATTACAGCATCTCTTCCTTCAATGTTCTCACATGGCATTATTTAATAAATTTGAAAATTAAACCTTCACCAAACTATAAATTGTCCTGCCTCAGAGATCTATTGAATTAAAGTGTAATGAAGACATTTGATATAAACTCATTCACCCATTATATTTTCATGGAGATTTTTCCATCGGAAAAAGCTTGGCTACCAGCACGTGGGGGGCAAGGGAGGTGGGGGAAGAGAAGCACACAAAAAATGTTAATATTCACAGAATGACAATCCCAGAGAAGAAATTACTACTGTACACAAAAGCTGGCATTACAGGAGATCGGTGCAGTTGATAAAGCATGGAGAGCAGTAACGACGATGAAAAAAAATACATAACGATAATAGCTGTAACTAATAATTAGTAAGCGCTTTATTTTGTGCCAAGACTATACTGAGCACACCATTTACAGTAAACCTCACAGCAACTCTTTTATCTGCACTTTACCAACGAGAAAAGTGAAAAACTGAGCAGCTGAAGGAACCTGCTCAGCACCACAGAGGTAGTGAGGGGCACAGGGAGGCTGCCAACTCAGGCTTTCCAGCGGCAGTTTGCACACTTGCCCGCCTCTGCTGACAGGTGTGTAACCACGAGGAGAAGGACAAGCACCTCCAACTCCTCCATGAATATCCAGGGAACAAACCCTCACTGGGGAGAAAGTCTTGGCCCCCAGCCTCGTCATCTCAGTCCCTTGGTAGTCCATTCCAAGTAAGACACCAGGCAATGTCATGCAACTGCTATCAGACCTGGTCCCATAAAAGCTCTTCCAAATTCCTTACATCGAGGAAATTGATAACAAAAAGAAAACGATTCTTCCCTTTTAGAAGACTACGAAATTTTTTTTTTTAAAGATTTTATTTATTTATTCATGAGAGAGAGAGAGAGAAGCAGAGGGAGAAGCAGGCCCCCAAGGAGCAGAGAGCCCGATGCGGGACTTGATCCCAGGACCCTGGGATCATGACCTGAGCCAAAGGCAGACGCTTAACCATCTGAGCCACCCAGGCGCCCCGAGACTACGAAATTTTAATGGTGGTGAAGAGAGCGACTTTTCACATCAGCAAGGCCAGCTGGAGGGGGTGTAAAAGCAACCAAGTTGCCCACCGCATGCCAGGAGGTAAGGAAAGGGACTCTAGCTGCTATGAAATCAAACCCGCAGCAGAGACACGTTCAAGGGGAAGTCTTCGAGTAGCAGAGATCCTTCTGAGTGCAGCCAGTATCAAAACCATTCCTATCGTCTATGCCTCTGACTGCCTCCCCCTGGCCAAATGGGGTCTGGGGAATCTAGGAATATTCACATTTCTTCGATGTGCCATTCAATGAGCATTTATTAAAATCAACCTTCGCTTGTATTAATCAAATGAACCTAAGAGATATACTTGAACATTCCTCTATAAGCCAATAACTACATAAGGAAGTCTCATGGAGAGCTCGGGGAGTCTGCAAGGCCCGTGTAACAAAACATCTGGTGCATTAATTAGGAAACTGTTCCAAGAAGTTAGCACAAGAACTAGCTTCAATATATCCCCCCGCCCCGCCCCAGCAAATCAAGTCCAGAGGGCACAGATAATCTCCGATTTACAGGATAAAATTGTAACTGTTTCTGTAAGTATGTCAGCAGCAGGGCTGTCCTCCTTCAAATCTGAGTGTCTGTGCCGAGGGATCCTGGTTGGCACCATCCCGAATACTACAGACTGTTAATAGTACCCGAAGAACTTTAAAAATGTTATTTAGACCAGAGAGGGCCAAAGAATGAAACCCATTTTTATTTTTATTTATTTAATTTTATTTATTTATTTGACAGAGAGACACAGCGAGAGAGGGAACACAAGCAGGAGGAGTGCGAGAGGGAGAAGCAGGCTTCTCACTGAGCATGGAGCCCGATGCGGGGCTCGATCCCAGGACCCTGCGATTGTGACCCAAGCCAAAGGCAGGCTTTTAACCACTGAGTCACCCAGGCGCCCCGAAACCCATTTTTAAAAGACGATTTCTCTTTCATTTTTGTTTTTCCTGTTCAGTGGCAAACCTTAGAAGAATAATGACAGTCACTAAAGGACGACTTCTTTTTAGACTCAAGTGCTCTGACATTTATAGAATATAAAGTGTCTGAATGGATGCAGTTGGCCTGTGTATGATTTCCCTAAAGTCAAACAAACCTATAATTATGCAATCTAAGCAGCCACGCTATTCATTAGACACGTCATCTGTTACTCAATGTCAAAACACGCTAACAGCAATATTCTATTACTATTCCCTGTTTGAAGTGTTGAAAAAGGCATTAAAGTTACATGATCTATACAACACTAAGCAGAAATGGGTGATTTCGTGTTGCAATCACTTCAACTTAAAACAAAATTCATGAGGCTTCAATGAGACAAAGGTGATAGCAGGAACAAGTTATAAAAGCAAAATAGTAACAAACAATGCTAGTTGTCTCCAGTATGAAAGACCAGGGCAAAATGAGGCCAAGAGATAGGTCTGAGAAAGAAATGGAAGGGAGATGACAAACTAGCTACTTTTACAGATGCAGACTCATGTGAGGCAAATGCCAAGTCCTCTATTTATAACCAAAAGATACAGGTAATAAGCCTATAGCAATATGGTAATTCTTGCGTAGCACAGCATGGACTCATGAGAGTTTATCATTCAGGGTGAGTTCCAAGATTGTCTAGGGTCTCTTCACATATTATTTGCTCAATATAATGCTATTTTAGGCCAATGGTTAAAAGTGAGGGAGCAGAAGATTCTTTATCTTGGCTTCTCCAAGTCCAGGTGGGCATGGTCAGTAGACCAATTAAGCTCTTGTTCCAGACCAGCGACCAGTTCCGCAGAAGGGAAGGGAAGGGAAGAGATGCAGCTAAGAGATGCAGCCTGTAGACCAACTATTCTAAATAAGGCCCCTCCCTAGCCACAGCTGCCTAGAGCTGCAGCTCAAGGCATCTGCACTAGAGAGAAATAAAGTCTCTTCCCTAAGGCCCAGTTCTGAGGTTTGGGAAACATAGCTGAAACAGGGCCAAGCACATGTAGTACCTAGTAGAGCCAAGCAAGTTCTCTTAGCAACCCCTCAGGTCCTCAGTAGAACTGCCTTCAGTGAAACAGACATGAAAAAGAGGACATTTTCCCTCCTCTTTCCCCTAACATGTCCATACACATCTGGGTACCACCTCTACACGACCAGATGTCTTTTTGCTTCGCTCTGCTGTTCTCTATGATCTCAGCCACAGATCCCTTTCCTGAATCCTCCCTAATCTCCAGAAGAGGACCAAATGCTTCATGTCTTATAGGTCCATAAAACTTCCCTACCTTTACAACTAGGACACGTGTGAATGTGTGTGTGTTAGGGGGGCATGCCCTTAAGACAAATTTCATCTACTTACCCCTTCCAACTTTTTTTTTTTTAAAAGATTTTATTTATTTGAGACAGAGAGAATGAGAGAGAGAGCACATGAGAGGGGGGAGGGTCAGAGGGAGAAGCAGGCTCCCTGCCGAGCAGGGAGCCCGATGCGGGACTCGATCCAGGGACTCCAGGATCATGACCTGAGCCGAAAGCAGTCGCTTAACCAACTGAGCCACCCAGGCGCCCTAGCCCTTCCAACTTTTTGTTCCTGATTCAATTATACAGTTCTGTCCCTGGCCAAGTCATTTCCTGAAATCTGTCCTAAACAAATAAAAACTGCAGAATCTGGTGTTCTTTATTCTACGAAGTCATATGGGCATGTCTGAACAGGAACAATACCAATTACATATAGTTGATTAAATTCAACTCCACACATTTGATCAATAAAATGCCGGACTAAGACAAAGCAGCCATTTAGTGTTCTTCTAGGGTTACTGATTCCAATTCAACATGAATCACATACCTAGAAGGATCTGATAAATATCCACACCATAAAGTACATATGTCCATTTTGGCAAGGAGCAGGGAAGAAAACAAGGCAGGGAATTGCCTGATTGGATTTTAAATTTCCTATAACAGATGGAACATGGAACAGAGAGATTTTACTTTTTGAAACAAATCTCTTCCTAATCTCTTCAGAGATTCTTCTATATTTTGTAAACAAGAAATTTCGTCTTTCAGGATGAACTCAAACAAATGACAGTATAAATCATACCTTTCCCTCCCTCCACAAAAAAACAAAAACAAAACAAAAAAAAACCCTTCCTCTCTTAAAATACAGCTCCAACTATCTCTAGCAACATATACCTACATACACACCTACCTTTGTGAGTGGGTGTGTGTGTATGTTTTTCCTGGCAGCCTAGTATTAAGCAATCATTATATATTCATCAGGAGTCAAATTTAATGACTTACTCACTGCTTGAGCAATATTTAATAGAAACTTGTTACTTCTCACTACACTGTACTTTAGCCATAATTATTCCTCCCCACAGATAATAGTGTGGAGGAAAAGTAAAAACCAAATCCACATTCTATAACTGCCTCCCACCAGAAATAGTAGTGAAGAGTAGAACGGAGTTATGGTACAAACTGGTACGCAACTATAAACGCAGCAAATATGGGGGAAATCTTAAAGAAATATTGACCTTTACAATCCTCTTTACTCATCCATACAATTTTCTTGTCAATAATACAGAAGAGGCAAGTTGTATAATACAGGAACTCAAAAAGCCAGCTCTGGAGTCAGATTATATTCAAATCTAGGCTCTATTAACTTTCTAGCTATTTAGTCTTTGGTCAGTCACCGTATTAGAGTTTCCTCTTCTGTGGAATGGGTACAATAACAGTATTTAACTCATAAAGCCAAGATAAGGACTAAATGAGAAAACACAGACAAAATAATCAGCACAGGGCCTGGCCCATGGTAAGCACAAACAAAATATCTGTCATTATAATTACTGCTGAATGGAAAACTACTCTGCAAATGTAATTAGCCTAAATGCTGAAATCATTTTACTCTTAGAACCAAAAGGTATCAAGTGAAGGTCACCTCCTTAACTCTCTCAGCTGTTTTTTCTAACTTGAGACCAAAGCACTAAGTTGAACTCACAAAACCGCAATGCTCAATGAGAAGCTCTGTAAACCTTCCCCTACCAACTCATGTCCAGAAGCCCATTTACCTAGTATATGCTTAAGTACTTACTATATGCCAGGCAGAGGGAAAAAATGCGTTCAAGCAAGGAGCAGCTACTCCTGCCCACAGAAGGTAGGAAAGGTTTAACAGGTGAGGGGATAAATTTGTACTGTATCTTGAAAGATGAGTAGGTGTGCACCAGATGTTCACCAGACTGAAGGAGAGGCTAAACAAATGCTCTCACCCCTATCCACAGAGGCTGAATTCAAGTTTAAATTCTCAAACAAAAACACTGGGGATGAGAAAAGAGGAGAAAAAAAAAAATTAAAAAAAAAAAAAAAAAAAAAAAAAGAACAAATCTTCACTGAATACTGACAATGTGCACTTTGAACATACTACTCATTCTATCCTTTGTTACAACAATATGAATTAGGTGTTATTAAAAGTAATTCAAGAAGGAAACGGATACTCATAGAGGTTAAATCATTTGCCCCAGGTCACACAGTTAATACATGGTGACATTAGGAACTGACCTCAGGTCTAACTTTAAAGTTAGCAGGGAGGGTGCCTGGGTGGCTCAGTTGGTTAAGCGACTGCCTTCGGCTCAGGTCATGATCCTGGAGTCCCGGGATCGAGTCCCGCATCGGGCTCCCTGCTCAGCAGAGAGTCTGCTTCTCCCTCTGACCCTCCTCCCTCTCATGTTCTCTGTCTCTCATTGTCTCTCTCGCAAATAAATAAAATCTTAAGAAAAAAAAAAAAAAAAAAATTAAAGTTAGCAGGGAAAGCACAAGCTGTAAGGGTCTGAATTACTACACATCAGCAAATAATCCACTCATGCAAAAGTCCTGGGGTAATAAATGATCAGTTCTCTAGATAAAGGAATTCTCCTAAACATTACCTTTTTGTAAGAGAGAGAGAGAGAGCAAGTAAAATTGACTTACATAGTTCTACCCCACAGTAATGGAGACCATCTTTCATTATATAGACAGGTATTTCCTTAAAACATATAGTTAATATTCCATAAACCACCATGGTAACGGATAACTCAAAATATTGCTTGAAATAAATTCTATGAAGGATTAGGTTCACAAAATCATAGAAACGGTCTCTGGATACAATCTAGTCTCTACTAGCCATCAAAAGCACTATGAATCCCAGGCTATGGGTAGCTACCATTTTAAAACATACCCACAGGGCCGCCTGGGTGGCTCAGTGGGTTAAGTGTGGGCCTTCGGCTCAGGTCACGATCCCAGGGTCCTGGGATCCTGCTCATCAGGCTCCCTGCTCAGTGGGGAGTCTGCTTCCTCCCCTGCTCCACCCCCTCTCAAAAATAAATAAATGAATAAATAAAATAAGTAAAGCATGTGGTTGAGAATTAAGCACACAGCTGAAAAATTCAAACAGCATAATCATGTGGTGTCTCCAATCCCCAAACTCCCTCCCCAGAAGCAACCATTGTAATGAGGTTCTCATTCCATGGAAATACTCTATGTATAAGGAACCCTCTTTTACAAAGGACAACAGAAATTAAGGCAAACAAATATATCGGGGAAAACAACATGAACATACTAAAAACAAGAAAGGAGAGATGCTAAACAAAGAATACAATATGGGTGGCTAGAGGGGAACTTCCATTCACTCACTGAATAAATATTTACCAAGCACAGACCATGTGCCTGGCACTCTGTTCGGTGGCCTGGACAGAGCAGCAAACAAGGTAAACCCTGCACCTTTTCTCAAACAGCTTATACAAATTTCCACTCCATGCAAAAATTTCAAAAAAGCCCTGATAGGACTACCCTGCCTGTGTTTGGCTCTTGGTGTGGTGGGAAAGCCTGTTCTCTGCCAAACAGCTCTAAGTATTAGAGCCCTTCCAAAGACAGAGCTGATTCATCACCACCCTAGAACAACTCTAGGCAATGACAACAATAAATGTGAATTGCTCTCACACACATTAACTTATCTACATCTCATAACCTCCATATAGTGATTTTACTCTGTTTTATATGGCTGCGGAAATTGAGGCTCAGAGAGGTTAAGTGATTCACTGAAGTCATGCCCCAATATCAGAAGTGGGACTTGAACCCTAGTCCTCAACAGCAGACTGCAGAAGAGCTATTACTGAGCCACACAGAAACAGTCAACTCTCCCAGATCACAGTTTTTCCAAGATCTGAAGATGCCTCTTAAGTATTTCCTACCTTTAAGCTTTGCTTCTCCAGGATAAATAATGATCAAGTTCATTCGACCCAGCTGACGTGCCTTCATTTAAATGTGCTTCATTTGCTAGTGTCCCTTTTACAGATGGACTCCAGAAATTAAAAACAAGTACAGCCATGGGTTAACCAATGAAGGCTAGGATAACACCGTTATTACATGTGTACTGCTGAGATCACGTGTTGATTACCAGCTTTCTTTCAAGAAATTAAACAGTAACATTTATTGAGCACTCACTATGTGCCAGACACTATGCTAAGCAATTTATACACATCATTTCATTCAATCCTTAGACTAACTCTGTGAAGGAGACACCATCATTATCCCCATCCAGCGGAACAAAAAAATGGGCTCAGAGAGGTTAAGTACCCTGAACCAAGGTTATATAGCCAATGAGCTGTAGAGAGAACATTCAAATGGGGGGTCTATTAAGTAACAGAATCCATTCTCCTAACTATCTCAATAATCATCACCCTCTGGGCATAACCCATTACTCCATGTCCTAAGACTTTGCCAAATGCCTTCCTAAGATCTATTCATATTAGACTAAAAATCATCCCTACTGTACCAGGGCAATCACAATTAAAAAAAGGGGGTGAGGGGTGAAGAGGAACTAGGGTAATCAAGCTCATAAATGAGACTGCTACTCAAAAAAAGGTTAATGATCTTTTGCTTGCACGTGGACAGCAAACTGCCTTAGACCAGCCTATCTCCGTACTCATTTTAAATAAATTTATACCAGAAAAAATTTCAAATGGGGTCAGCCTACTTTAAAATAGAAAATTAATGAAACAGAAATTAAGTCCTCAAAAAATATAAAAATAAGTTTGAGGGGCACCTGGGTGGCTCAGTCAGTTAAGCGTCCAACTCTTGAGTTCAGCTCAGGTCTTGATCTCAGGGTCGTGAGTTCAAGCCCTATACATCGGGCTCCATGCTGGGCACGGAGCCTACTTTAAAATATATATATATTATAGGGGCGCCTCGGTGGCTCAGTCGTTAGGCGTCTGCCTTCAGCTCAGGTCATGATCCCAGGGTCCTGGGATCGAGCCCTGCATCGGGCTCCCTGTTCTGCGGGAAGCCTGCTTCTCCCTCTCCTGCTCCCCCTGCTTGTGTTCCCTCTCTCGCTGTCTCTCTCTGTCAAATAAATAAATAAAATCTTTAAAATATATATATATTATAAAAATAAGCTTGAGAAGATCTGATAAGAAGTTCATTAGATTATAAGATCTACGATGACAGGAACTGTAATCGCTGTTATTTACTTCTCAAATGTTGGTCTAAATGAGTAGTTTGTTCTGAGAAACATTTAAGGAAAGAGTAAGAGGCACAATCACAAGAGGAGGGAACAACTGTATGTTCCATTCCTGTCAGAGGAGAATCTCTATGCTTGTTATTTTCGGAAAAGTAAAATAAACTTGCTTTGTAGTGAACATGGCATAATGTAAAACTTGTCAAGTTACTTTACTGTACACCTGAGACTAATTAACAGTGTCAACTATACTCAAATAAAAATAAATTTGATTTCACGAAAACAAGGGCAAATCAATCTGTTAAAACTTAAATCACTGACAGCTCCAGAAAATAAATCTATCATAATTTGCCACAAACATTGTAATACCTATCCCATCTGATACAGCATATTTCCTTATATCTGTACCTACACGCAGTGCACGTTCTTGAGAAGAACTTATAATTCTTTTTTTCAATACATATCTTACCATTTCTAAGATGTTTTATTTTCATAACTTTGACTTAAATCAGTAGTGACTCCCAAAATTGTTTGTCTTGCCTTCTTTAAAAAAAACCTCTTTCCTCTTTAACAAAGAAATAATGATCCATAAACACTTCAATCTACTAGAAACAGCTCAGAGAACTCTGTTGGGGAAAGTAAACTACGTCTGGAATGGGAATTATCAGCCACTAATATCTGTTTCTGGATGACACTTCTAAGGAACTGCAAAGTTAAGAGATAAAGAACTATGAATATTCAATGAGCAAGTAACTGGTTCTGTAACACTACCTACTATTTGTAAACTAGGAGCTTCCAATCAATCACATGCCACATACAGGCACCCAGTCTCGGCAGCCAAAGTGAACTGACATGCAAAACCCAAACCCTGAAAGTCATCTTAGACTCCTCCCTCTAGCATCCTCCACATCTAACTACTCACCAGGTTCTAGCAATTCGGCCCACTCAAGTCGACTATTCTCTCTTTTCCTCCCTTTTCAACCACAGCTGCCTTAATTTCAATCCTTATTATTTCTTCCTCAGATTACTGCTTTGCTTCTTTAGTGATTTCCTTTTTCACCCTCTTTCCCCTCCAGTCCTTCTTCCATGTTGTTACCAATGCTCAAGAACAAATCTGAGGTTACTCTCTTGTTTATCAAAAACCTACCACAGTATTTCCACTTCTGGCCAAGACTGAGTAACTGGGACCAAAGTTATTGTCCTGCCTGAAACAAAAAATTCAAACTGAAAATATATAAATAAATAATGGTTTGCAAGATGCTAGAAGTCATGTAAGGAAGAGGAATCAGGGTAATAGGAAACATGAGGTGAAACCTGTAACTGCCCCCCTTACTATATTGAGGGAGTTTTCAGGTTGCAGGGCACACAATACCAATCAAAATCTCAGCTGACCTTTTTCGTAGAATTGACACAGATTCTAAAATTCATATGGAAAATGCAAAAGACCTAGAATAGCCAAAACAACCTTGAAAAAGACAAAGCTGGAGGCCCAACACTACCCAATTTCAAGACTTATTATAAAGCTTCAGTAATCCAAATAGGGTGGTACTGGAATACAGACAAACAGATCAACAGAATAAAACAGAGTCCAGAAATACAAACAGGTGCATATGGATGAATGATTTGACAAAGGAGCTGAGGCAATTCAGTGAAGAAAGAACAGTCATTTCAACAAGTTGATGGTACAACTATCATATGCAGAACAAAACAAAACAGAACAAAACACCTTTGATCCATACTTCGAGCCAAAAACATACATTTAGTCAGAATGAATTACAAATCTAAATGTAAAATCTAAAACCATAAAACTTCTAGAAAAAATTATGAAGAAAATCTTTGAGATCTTGGGTTAAGAAAAGAGTTCTTAAATACAACACTAAAACACAAGCCATAAGAGAATAAATTGATAAATTGGAGATCATCAAAATTAAAAACTTCTGTTCCTCCAAATAATCTGTTAAGAGCACAGAGTGGGAGAAAATACAAATCATATATCTCATAAAAAACTGTATTCAGAATATATAATTCTCAAAATTGAATAATAATAAAAAGCCATAACAAATGGAACAAGACTTGGATAGATACTTCACCAAAGAGGTAAATGCCAAATAAGCCCACAAAAAGGTATTCAACATTACTGGTCAGTAGGGAAATGCAAATTGAAACACTGTAAGATACCACTGTGTGTTTATTAGAATAGCTGAAATTAAGAAGACTGCCCATATCAAGTGTTGATGAGGATATGGAGTAACTGGAGAGCTACCCTAATTCCACACACAGAGTCCTAATTTCCAGACAACTATTACCAAAAAAACACACTCTAACATAGGCCATGTTTAATATAATTTCATCTTATCAAAATGACTCAGAAGGGACTTCAAATATCATAGTCTCTCAGTGTCATCATTATGGTTTTACTATGACTATAAAGTATGAAAACATGAGTCAACAAATTTTTTATGTAGCAGATATCAAAGAAACCAGCTTTCAGTCTATAATTAACCTCACAAAATTATGATTGCTTTTTATTATAATTTGTTTTCTCCAACCCAGTAGTTCTCAAAGTGTGGTCACCGGACCAGGTGCATTAGCACCATCTGGGAACTTGTTAGAAATGTAAGCTCTCGGGCCCTCCACCAAACAACTGGATCTGAAACTCTCGGGTGGCAAACAGCAATCTGTATTTTAACAAGTCCTCCAGGTGATTCTGAAGTGTGGCAAAATTTGAGATCCACTATTTTAATGTATGTTTTAAAGTTAAAATCATAAATTGTCTTTTCTCTGAGATTCTTTCTGAATTCGCAAAATTCTAAGACAAAGAGGAACTGTTACTTCAAATCCACATTTTCAACGAATCTAGAACTCAACCAGCTGTTTTCCTATTTTTATACTCTTGAATTATTTTAGGGCTTTTAAAAAGCTAGAAAACCAAAACTGAATGTAAGCGCCCATAAATAATGCATTCTACAAAAGCCTTTGTTTTAAAACAAACTTTTCTACTTCAATATCTTAAGTCATTTACTCACATCTATTTTTTGCAACTGCACCCAATATTCCTTCCAACTTTACCAGAATAGATTTGCTTCTAATTTCAGCTACAAATTGTCATCCTCCAGTGAGTGTCTGTACACCTTTTAATTAGGTTCATCTAAATGGAATGGATTTTTAAAATAATTCCAGTTATAAATTTTAATTGTTTCATAAAGAGACTTAAGAAAGAAGCAGAATGAAAGCGGAAATGGTTTGGACCGAATCAGGACATCTGGAGCTGACGATATTGCCCAAAGATTCTGAGTTTTCGGGGCTCAGTTCCCTTCTTTTGTAAGAGGGAGCTGAATAAGCTATTTCAAGTTTAAGGGTCTATAAATATGTGCCTTATGGTACTTACCCTTATGCTCTATGGTACTGTAGCTTTACAGTAATGTCACATGGCAAATTTTCTTGAAATGTTTTATCTTTTTTAATCATTCTAAATTGTTTTAAGAAACATGTCTCTCCGTAGGACTCAAGAACATCACTATTACACTACTCCCTAGAGAGCTGAATACAGTAAAATACGAACACACACAAATTTTTAGTTGCAGAAACACTTCAATGGTAGTATGATTTTAAGTCTCCTATTCTTTGTAAGATTGGTTTATTTATCTCCGAAACTATGGGGATGCATAACATTAACCCCCAAAGGCAAAGATTCCACAATGTCAGAAATAACATGGACTTTGGAGGCAGAATGCCTGGCTTTGAATTCTGCACCTGCCATTGAAGAATTTTTGTGATCTTGGGCAAGTTATCTAAACGTTCTAAACCTTATTTTCCTATCAATCTTCTGTTAAGAGAGAATAATAATAGTATCTTCTTCATACAAATTAAAGGAGCTAATTGACAAACACAGAGTGCAGCACAGAACACACACTCGGTAAGCATTAGGGATTTTTATTCACATTACTTGCTAAGTCAGCCCTCTACTCAGAAGTTATCAGAACAAACGTGCAATTCAATTTAGTAAATACACAAGGGCACACCTACTTGGTGCAAGGAACTTCACCACTCGCTACAGAGGCAAGGGTTCTCGAACTTCTGAATGGACCAGAATTACTTGGGATGTTTGGCTAAAATGCTGATTCTTGGGCTCTGCTTCCAGAAGCTCTGATTCTGTAATTTTTAAATAAGCCTCCCAGATGTTTCTAAGGCAGGCTGTTGAGAAATGCAGTTTGAGAAACATTTCTGCAGGAGGTTCAAAGAAAAAGAATCTCTTCCTCCAAGTTCCTACAATCGCTAAGCATTTCTTCTGTTCCAGAACTCACTGCCACTACCTGCTGCACCTGTTGGCTGTGTGACGTGTGAGCCTAATATGGCCCTTCCATGCACATTCCATTTGCCATCACTTAAGTTCCACTATCTCTGGCCTGATGCAATGATACAACTTTTTACCTGATATGTGAGATCTACTAATCCTCTAAACCCCGACCCGTGACTAATGAAAGTCCCTCATTATAAAGACTATTCCTGACTTCTAAAACCAGAAGATTCATGAACCCTGACTGCTGAGCTATAAACCTGACCATGGCCTCATTCGTAGACCTCGTCCTGGTCGCAGCCTTACGCTTCCAAAATGCTGCCAGCGTCAGCCCGTCCTCAGTACAGCGCCGTCACGGCCTGTCCTCAGTACAGGACACCTTTTCAAAAAGAGACTGCAAAGTGTCAAAACCCATATAAATTTACCTCACAAAGAACTTTAATGTATACCAAACATGGGGCACCTGGGTGGCTCAGTCGGTTAAGCGACTGCCTTCGGCTCAGGTCATGATCCTGGAGTCCCAGGATCAAGTCCTGCATCGGGCTCCCTGCTCAGCAGGGAGTTTGTTTCTCCCTCTGACCCTCCTCCCTCTCATGCTCTCTCTCATTCTCTCTCTCTCTCAATAAATAAAAATCTTTAAAAAAAAAAAAAAAGAACTTTAATGTATACCAAACAATATGAACAACAAAGCAACAATCAGCGATCAGGGGATGGAGGACAGAATGCAGACTATGACAAAGGAATTTAACTACATTACAAATGTTTGAGTTAACCTCACTGAAAAGTTAACTCACTGACCTAAGTAACCTTACACGGGGTTTTGAGTGAAAACTGTAAGACTAAAGGTACAAAGACCTGTACCTAAGCACTGCATACTAGCCGATGAAGTTGTTTGTCACAGAGGTACAGATTAATAATTCTGAAACTGTCTTATATATATCTGGGGTCATATGGGTAAGTAAATGGATGGTGCATAGTGGGAACCTCTATTTGAATACCATCACTGATTTCTTCCTTTCCCTCAATTTTCATATTCAATAAATCGAGTTGCATTAATTATTTCTCCTTTGTCTCTTAAGAATCTGACTACTTGGGGCGCCTGGGTGGCTCAGTCGGTTAAGCGTCTGCCTTCAGCTCAGTTCATGATCCCGGAGTCCCGGGATCAAGACCTCCATCAGGGCACCTGGGTGGTTCAGTCGTTAAGCGTCTGCCTTCGGCTCAGGTCATGATCCCAGGGTCCTGGGATCGAGTCCTACATCGGGCTCCCTGCCCAGCGGGAAGCCTGCTTCTCCCTCTCCCACTCCCCCTGCTTGTGTTCCTGCTCTCGCTATCTCTCTCTCTGTCAAATAAATAAATAAAATCTTTAAAAAAAAAAAAAAAAAAAGACCTCCATCAGGCTCCCTGCTCAGCGGGGAGCCTGCTTCTCCCTCTCCCGTGTGCTCCTCCCCTGGTGGTGCTCTCTCTCTCTCTCTCAAATAAATAAAAAATCTTAAAAAAATTTTGGAAAAAAAAAAAAACAAAAGAATCTGACTACTTCTCAGGATGCCTGGATGACTCAGTCAGTTAAGCATCCGACTCTTGATTTCAGCTCAGGTCATGATCTCAGGGTCATGAGATCGAGCCTCGTGCTGGGCTCCGAGCTGTGCAGAGTCTGCTTGAGATTCTCTCTCTCCTTCTCCCTCTGCCCCACCCCCTGCCTGCACGAACACACTCGTATACTCTAATAAATAATAAAATCTTCAAAAAAAAAGGGAATCTGACTACTTCTCATCACCCATGTCACCTTCCTGGTCTAAGCCCAAGTCACTATCATCTAATGCCAGAGGACTGACTGCAACAGCCTCCCAACTGGGTGGCCTAACTCTACACTCTTTCCTAGGAAGCCATTCTCCATATCACAGCCACAGAATTAATACAAAATATAAACTATCTTATTCCTATTTTTAAAACTTTTTAATAGCTTCTCACTGCCCTAAAGTCTAAACTCCTTAATTTGACTTATGAGAGCCTACCACCCCATTCTGATCCTTTCTTAATTCTCTCCAGGCTCTGTTCAGTACCCAGTCACCATGCCTATTTTAGTCATCACTGTATTTCCAATACTTAGTACAGGTAGTATTAATTCTTTGATCTCTATATGAATGCTACCTCCTCAGTGATAGACTCTATTTACTTTATGCATGAATTGAGGCTAGCCCTGTGATGGATTTGAGTAATTGAATACATTGGAAGTGATGTCCTAGAACTTTTGAGCCCAGGTTTTAACAGGTCTGGCAGTTTCTGCCCCATCTTAAAACAGCTGCTATGTCGGGAGGAACCCAAACCACACGAAGCAGAATCCTCAGACTCTGATCATCAAGTCCAGTTGAGTATCCAGTCAACAGTCAGTACCAACTGCCAACCATGTAACTGCCTTGCAAGTTTCAACCCATGTGAGCCCCCCAAATGGCCACCATCTTAACTGATATCACTTGGAGTGGAAGAGCCTCCCAGCCCAGTTCAGTCAACCCACTGAATCGTTAGATATTAAAAAAAAAAGTTTGTGGTTTTAAAACATTAAGTGTTAAGGTGGTTTCTTTCACAGCAATATGAGCATATGTCAGCATGGGTTGAAATCCCATCTTGGTACCAATTTCATCTATTGGTACTTAACAAATTACCCCAATAAGCTCCACATCTTGATGTGAGCAACACCATGCAAGTACAGTAATGGGAGGACTTGCGAGGAGCCATCACTGGAGAACAGTTACTATAGCACGTGAGAAATATCCAATACCTGTAATAAACGTATGTACACCTGTCCTATATTTTAAACTTCATTTCTTTTCTTTTCCAGATCTAGACTTAAAATTGTTCTTAATGAAAAAGAGATGTTAAATCAGTCACCTGTTAAACTCTAACAGATGAAATCAAATATATTTTCCCAAGGTTCTTTTGAGAAATCTCTTCCTATGGTATACAACTGGGGACCAACCAAAACCATGAAATATAAAACAAAAGTATATTAAAATCTCTGTTCACATAAGCAGTCACTTGCTCTCCCTGTGCTGTAACTATATTAAAATGTGAGGGGCAGATTATGTAAAGAATTATGCTTATATTTTGACGGGTTCCCCCACTGATGATATGGCCAAGAGTGGTAAGGATGAGAAGCAAAACCAGTATCCTGGGAGTGAATACGTAAGTATTTGTTAAACATCTGAGTGAAAAGTAAACTACTGGAACATATGATCAGTTAGCCAAAAAATAAAAGAGGAAAAGGAAAGAAACTGCTTCACAGCTGAGCATTTGAGATACTTCGTAGACCTTGCATGGTCATCTCTCACATGATTTGGGTCTAAGAGGTTTCTAGGTATTACAGGAATTTGATGTGTGAAACCAGCAGGGTTGATTATAGGAACAACTATTTGTATTCTGCTTTGCAATTATTAAGCATCTAAACACATGTGCATAGTGCACTCTAGAAATTATAAAATTAGAAACAAGTTACAGATAACAACTCTACCAATTTCATTATTATTAAGTTCCAGTCAAGATCCAGATACTATCCTAAGTTTGGAATTGAGAAAACAGAGAAAAGACAGATACGGGATAATTCTTTCAAACTTAAGTTCCAAAACTACCAAGAAACTCTGGAAGCCTCTATTTCAAGAGAACAGAGAACACTGACAAAAACTGCATCTTCTATGTAACACATTACATAATCTCTCCTTGTTAACTGGTTTAAATGTCTATTTTAGACTGTCCCACAGGAACTCTGATCCTCTTTGCTTGAAATTAAATCCTCTACTAATTTTCTAAAACTAGGACACATTTCTGCTTCTTAAACCTATCATAAGTGGCACTTTTTTTCCTATTAGGGAGATAATGGCCACCCTTCCCTACACACACTCGTGCTGCCACCCCCCATCCTGACCGCGAGGTTTTACACTCTACGTTGGTTCTCCACTAATTCTCTTAAGGACCAAAGCCAAGTGTTTACAGGCTGACCAGCCAAGGTAAGAGGTGAACACTGTATACAAAGCACATAAATTGTTTCAAAATAGGAACAACCCTGAAAAGAAGATACTGTCCATATTTTACATGCAGTGAAAAGGGAGCTTGAAGAACTGAAGTCACTGGTTCACAGCGACACAGCTAATAGGTAGCAGAACCTGCATTTTAACTCATGGCTATCTGTACAATAGTAACTTTGTACAATACTAAATCTATACCAAGAGCTCTTAAGGATCCATCTCTCACCTACAAAAGGCCCTAATAATTATTAACAAAAACAAAATAACTGAGCAATAAAATGTGAGTACTATGTGCTAAGCATAGTGGAGAACATTTTATACCTATTATTTAATTCTTACATCAACCCTACATAAGCTGGAAGTGAGGAAGACGTGTGGGTATACAGTTAAATACTCATTAGATATTAGTTGCTATTTTACGATATTATCCCCATTTTATAAATGAAAAAACCAAAATTTACTTAAAGTCACAATGCTGATTAACTGCCAGAGCTGGGTTAGAACCCAGATTACTTGATTCCAGAACTGGTTCTTAAAGTCCTGAAGTTACTCTGCCTAGCCAACCAAAGCACTGTGCTGCCCTAATTGGCCAAAAGGGAAAGAGGGGAACCCGGCAGCAACCACGGCCTTGCTACACTGAGAGATGCACTGTATCTTGATGGAGTAAGTGCTGAAGCTGGAAGATGTGGTGCTAAAAATATTAGAACGGCCCAAATCAAAACTAATCTTCAATCTGAACTACTCGCAGCTCCCTGAATCTGTCAGGTATTGGGAATCAATTCTTTAGGGGTCTCACACATCTCTGTACATCTTGCAAGCAGAGGCATTAAATGCCCTTTTGTTCTAGACTATCTTTTCTTTCTTTTTTTTTTAAGATTTTATTTATTTGACAGAGAGAGAGAGCGCGCATGAGCAGGGGGAAGGGCAGAGGGAGAAGTAGGCTCCTCGCTGAGCAGGGAGCCAGACGCGGGACTTGATCCCAGGATCCTGGGATCATGACCTGAGCCGAAGGCAGATGCTTAACCAACTGAGCCACCCAGGCGTCCCTAGACTATCTTTTCAAGGATGTCTGTATCATGAACAAAGCTTTGGAAGACTGAGATAATGTCTCCCTCCAGAGCAGAGGGATGTGTTAAGAAAGACAGTGTCTTCCTCCAGGGCCAAAGGGTGGGGACATTTATTGCCCATTATAAAAATCTGGGTTCCCTGAGCTCAAAGGTCCTCAGCTGTGACACAGACTGCAGGATCACCCCAGGCCCTTCCATACCAGCCCCATAAAGACGTGGGGTGGGGGTCAGCAAGGCGAACCTATGAAACATGATATTCCCACTCCTTGATGTGAAGCAACAAGACCTTTGTCTCTGACCCAGGAGTCTCCTGTCTTCTGCCAGCATCCATGAAATTGTGGCAGGCTAACTTGTTAGCTTGCAAGGGGGGTAAAACCTCAGGAGCTTCACAGATCTTCACACCAGGCTCTTCATACCTCTTCTCACCTTTGCTTCCCTCAGAAATACCCTCTCCCACTCCATAGGAAATACTTACTCATCTTTTTGTCAATGTCTCCTGTATGAAATTTCTCCTAAAGTCTTCAGCTAGAATGGACTACTAACCCCACGGTGCTCCCCCACCCTTGTTTCCTGATACAGGTTTCTTTCACAACACCTTTAAAGCTTTATTCCACTTGCTTATTTGTGTGTTTTACCAGGGAATCAAGTTATTGCCTTTCAGCTCAAAATTCATCTTTTGATAAATACTCTGTGATAATGGATGAAACTGCTTTAAGCATTCTCCTTACAGTGAGCCTAATGTTAAGCCTTCTCAATACAGGGTGCTGGATGGACACTGCAGGAGAAAGGGATTTCTCTGGCAAACGTTATGCTTGGTGAAAAGACAGGATGCTTTTGCCCTAAGATCAGGAACACGATGAGGATGTCCATTCTTGGCCACTTCCAGTAAAGGGATGAAGTACCGATATATGCTTGAACATGGATGAACCTTGAAAACATCCTGTTAAGTGACTGAAGCCAGTCACAAAGGCCACATATGATTACATTTACAGTAAATGTCCAGAATGGGCAAATCTGTGGAGGAAGAAAGTAGCAGTGGCTCCTTTAGGGCTGAGGAGAATGGGGAGGGACAGATAGGTGACAGCTAGAGGGTACAGGGTTCCTTTTTTAGAGGTGATGAAGATGGTCTAAAATTGAATAAATCAAGTAAAACCACTAAGTTATACGCTTTAAATGCTTGAAGTATATGGTATGTGAATTATATCTTGATAAAGCTGTTATTTTTAAAAAGTCACCAAACAAAAGGATAAAACAGCTAACGGAGATCAGAGGAGTGATTAACTGGGAGGGATTAAAAAGAAACTAGGTTAGCATGAGTAAAATCCCATTAAGGTGAATTTAAGGTGATAAACCCTAAGTTGCTAAAATAAATTTCATGACAGCATAACTGCATCCCATAATGAGGGATTCTTTACTCATGGCACCAAACCTAATACCGATAAAGGCAACTAGGACTGGCAGAGGACATGAGGACATACACAAGAATGAGTGAGTGTGTGTGTGCGTATGCATGCGTGTGCGCAGGTGCACAGAGCAGAAGCTGTCTTGATTTGAGTAGCAACCAGTCAAACTAAACTTTGTAACTTCAGGCACATCCCTTAAGCCCCCTGAGCTTCAGCTCTCTCATCTGTCAAACATCTACTTCACTTTCATGGGATTATTAAGAAAGAAAATAGCTGTAACAAGATCTAGAAATTTATTGAGGGTATCTTCCTATCTTCGTATTTCCAGCACAGTGTTTGTCAGATAATAGGTACTTAGTAAATACTTGTGGGACTAACTTCAAAAAACATAAATGGCTCTTGGAAAGGAGAAAATTAAAATATAATTAAGTATATGCACTTTGATATGGACATGCAGGCCTCGAAAACCTTTACAAGTAAGAATTTTCACATGATATAGAAGCTTGATATAGAAGCTGTCAAAGCTCACATTATGCTCTTTCATGTGAAACCAGAAATTATTTTCTACCAGTAATTTAACAAATTAGCCAGGGGGAAAAAAAGATACTTGCAAGAATATTTCTGCTGTCTTCTCCACAATCCCTTTTTCAGGTATCACTTCTATGTTTTTGATTGTGTAAAATTTAACCCATTCTTCACCTCATATATATGAAAAGAGACTATCACAGTATGACTGTTGTCTCCACCAAGGGTCAGTAAAGTATAGCCTGCAACTGGTCAACACCCATTCATTTAGTATTGTTTACGGCAGAACTGGGTAGCTGAAACACAGACAGAAAGCCAAAACTTGATTAGGAAACAGGATGTTCTTAACTGACTTTCTCAAACTCCCATATCTAGTGCTAGGAATACAGACTTTATAAATAATTAAATGCAAAGAAGTGCTCTATTGTTTTGAAGGATGAATGCCTGGCCAACACCGAGAAACCAAAGAAGAGATCGGTTTGGTCTGGGTGGGAGTAGAATATCTGCAGACAAAAGAGAATACGTAAGCTTGCCCTTGAAAGACGAATAGGTGCCTTCTAAGCAGTCAACACGGAGAGGAAGTCCTGTGAACACAGGCAAGTTGGCTTGACAGAGCACATACTCGTGGAACTAAATCCAGTCTCTCTGACCGGCGTATACCGAGTGTAAAGAGGGGTGTAGCCGGTGACATCATGAACATTCTTGTAAACTATGCTCTATGGTTTAAAATGGGCACAGAAATTAATAGCTACTATCTGCAGAGCATAAACGCCAGATGCTTTGGTCATAGCCTGAGACATGATCAAATAACAATGATCTAGAGACAATTCGTGGTCATTAAGATTTATAAATACAATCCTAGGCAAAACTTTTTTTTTTTGTAAGCTCAGCAAGGGAACCTTATAAGTCAATAATGAGAATTAGCACAGAATGGACTCTCCAAATTGTTTTAATGAGAAACTCTCATCTTCAGGTACAATGGTGACAGCACTCAGCAAAAGGGCTGTCTCTATAATGAGCACAGGCACAGGCAATACTTGAGCAGATAAGAGGACTTATCTCAAAGCTTACTGCAACTGAGAAGGGGAAAGTCAGACAAGAACAATGGATTGAGAATATACAAGGAGGAAATAATGAAAATGTGTATTTCCAATCTGAAATAGGTTATTGTGATAAAATAACCCTTCCAGAGAATGGTACATAATCTTCGGTCAACCTCAAGGCTCAGTGTACTCATATGTTGAACAGTAATGAATTATGTAACCTACCTACCCTATAGCATTGTTGTGAAGATTAAATGAATGAATACCCATAAGGCATTTAGAGCATGGCCGGCACACAGAAAGCACTGTGTCCACTATTATTAAGTTGCCTAATCAGTAGAGCCTACAAAAGACTTATGCCTACTGGATATAAAATCAGGCTGCTAGGTCACAACGTAAAAAGTCATGAATGGGACAGACAGGCTCATAATCTCATTTAGAACAAATCATTTACTACTATGAAGTTCTCCTTATCTTTACATATATTTGTCTAATCTGCTAACTCAATTATTAGCTTCTTGAGGGCATGGGCCAATAAGTAATTGGTGACTGATCAACATAAAGTGACCTAAGAAAAGTGAAAACCAACCAAACTCAAATAACTGTTTTGAATCAGCATTGTACAATAAAGGGAGAAAAATCACTTTGCCTGAGCACTGTGCCAAAGAAAAGGAAACCTAAATCTTTGCCTTTAAGCAAAGCTGCTACCACCACCAGTTTAGAAACAGTAACTCTGGATTTTATAAATATTCTATCTACTCAATACTGCCTGTAACTTCTCCCTGGGTGTAACTTTTCCAGCCAACATTTACTTCTCCTTACCTTACCTTCTTCTGGATCGGCCACTACAACAGCAGTAATAAATACAAAAGCAAAGGGGTTGATAAAAGTTGCCTTCCCTATTTTAAGAAATATAATGAAACTGTGATGAAATCATTCATAATCAACCACCATTACAGCAAATGGTGCCATAGAATGATGGGGAAGGGTAGAGCCAAAGGTCAACGAAGCTCCCTCTCAATGTCCGTGTAGACGTAATTCTACAAGGCCTTCAAAGAAATTCTTGCAAGGAACACTCCTCTTGTAACTTGGTGACAGGCAAAAACGAAGCTAAAAGCAGGTGTGGGTGGAGCTAGCCCCAGTGTTCTATCTAGTACTTCTCCAAACTTGAGTTTTTTAATCCCCATCCCCGGGAGAGAAAGCCTGTCTCTGGAAGCAGCACCCAGGGACAAGCAAATTAGCATTTCCAAGGTCAATTGCTGACAGGCTTAATTGTTTACAGCAACTAGAGTATTCTGGCTGCTTAAAGTTAAGAGGCTTGACCTTTCTGGCTTGCCCAATACCATAAGAAACTAATTTACCACATTAGTTACAAAATATCAAAGTACTGTAGGAATGGAGTCGAATCAGCATATGACATTTCAAACAGCATCAAATATTAATAGGATCCCCAGAAGTAAGTAATTTTAAGCTGGTTAAACAACTTGGGGGAAAACTTAAAATACCAATCATACCAGAGGTAGGGGAGTGACAAGTACAAAAAAAAATCAATAAATGGTATTATCTCGTTTTACCAACTGGTTTGATGTGAATAGTCACCAAAACTACTAAAAACCTGCAAAACTAGTTGATGTGACTAGTCTTACAGATTCTTGCTCTCCTCTGATACCTATTTTGGCAGCCATCTGCCACATGAGGCTATTAAGCATAAGAAATGTGGCTGGTCAGACTGAGATGGACTGCAGGATTCTGAACTTGAGTACAGAAAAAAAAAAAGTAAAAATAACTCAATTTTTATACTGATTACATGTTGAAATCATATTTTAGACATATGGGATTAAATAAAATAATACTAAAATGAAATTATCTCTCTTACCTTTTGTAACGAGGATAACAAAAATTTAAATTGCACATGTGGCTCACACTATATTTTTATTGGACAGTGCTGCAGTATATAAATAACACTTTACATTTATGTAAAACACAAATATATAATTTCAGTTGTAAAGTACAGACAGAAGATATAGGCCTGAATAAAAAAAATAGTCCTCTCCAAAATAACCAAACTGATTTCGGGGCACCTGGGTGGCTCAGTAGGTTAAGCATCTGCCTTCGGCTCAGGTCATGATCCCGCAGTTCCAGGATAGAGTCCCGTGTCGGGCTCCCTGCTCAGAGGGGAGTCTGCTTCTCCCTCTGACCTCCCCCGTCTCGTGCTCTCTCTCATTCTGTCTCTCAAATAAATAAATAAAATCTTTAAAATAAACTGATTTCAACGGTTAATCACCAACCTAAGAAAAGCTCCTTTCGGCTTACCACCAGACAAAATTTTATTTTCTATAAAGGAAACTGATGTTTCAAAATGGATCCTAAAGTCTGTTCTACTTCTGCTTTGAGCTGTCATCTTTGCCTAACATTAAACTAGCCTTAATTCTTTCCAATGATCAAAAGATACGTGATAAAATGCCAGTCTAATTTTTAAATCTGATCGAGTGATTCCTACTCAGTTTTTTCTGTATTAGTCATTTACATACCCTATTAGGTCACTAAAACCTAACTCATGCCTTTGCTCCAAAGATAAAAAAAATAGAATCAACAGAAAGATTATTCTCAAGAGCCTAGAAACCCAGACGGTACTCAGATACTATACATATTCTGCTTCAAAAACTAAAATATGACTCACAGACTGTATCAGAAAGTGACATCCCATTGTGAACAGGAGAGCTTAGCAAACAGGAGAGCACAGCAAGCAATGATTTCCACACTTTCCATCATGCGGAGAAACCATGCCAACTTTCAGGTTGTTACAGTCAGTGGAAGAAAGAAAATCTGGGATGGTTGGAAATTTATGGGGTGAGAATGACAGCCACAAGAGGTGAGGCAAGGCAAACAACTGCCCAGAATTTCCTCGCCCCAGCTCTTAAAAAGGAAACTACTCAACTTTCTACCCGAGGAAGCCGGTAGGAAAGGGAAAGCACATGTCCCACCTTTTAACCTCCTAAAACTGTCCCAAACACAATTAGCCCTCTAGTCGAAGGACAAAATGACCTATTTATGTGAACAGAATGTGTAAGCCTTTTTAGAGTAGTTTTTAAATGTAATCAACAACAAAAATCAAGGTCCAGTAACTTGGAATAATAAATAAAAAAGCTGCGGTGTTTATTTCTACCTTGTGACAGGGTCTACATCTATCACTATTAAATGAAAATGAGTAACCTGCATATTTGAAAACGAAGGTAGTGGAGATATGCGGTTGGTTATTCCTCATTCCTGGAAAAGTTCATCTTAAAATGTCACCTTAATAGTCCCATAGTTTCTCTGGTCTGATGCAGTCAACATGTGCTTGTGTTCTTAGATATATGGACTAACTTGGGCTCTAGGCTACAAATTTCAACAATTTAGTGATTGTTCCTTTTGCACAATCTAAGTCTGCATTCAACAACGTCCCTAAGGCCGATGGCTACCTCATAAGAAGTATTCTGGTGCCACCTAGTGGTGTATGTTTCCTGCCAAAAAGGAAATGAGGATTAGACCAGGGTTCTCAAAGTCTGGCTGTGGTGCAGCATTAACATCAGCATCACCTGGTAACTTGTTAGAATTGCAAATTCTTGGGCTCATCAGACCTACTGAAACTCTGGTGGTGGGGTCCCACAATCTGTGTTTTAACAAGCCCTCTAAGTGGTTCTGATGCACCCTCAGGTTTGAGAACCACGGGATTAATTAGCTCTTACACAAAAATTAAATGCAAAGTCTTAAAAAAATTAGGCTTACAAATTAACAGAAGTGCTCAATTTCTAATTTTGGAAAACAACTTAATTTTCTATATAGTGGATCCAAATATCTATTTGGAGAAGAGTCTTACTAACTAATTTATATACATTCAACACCTGATGAACATTAAGCCTCTGAAAATGTGAGATGAGCTCTCTGAGGTCTCTGCCCCAGGAGACCAGATTCAAAGGGAAGATCAGACACATTAACAAAGCAAAATACAATATAAATGCAAAAAGACTCCATGAAACAAAGAAAAAGATTAACTGGTTTCAGGATATCAGGATATGGCATGTTACTGTATCTTAAGTGGGGGTGGGGTTCATCTAACACATGAAAAGCCAAGGAGGTAGAATATTGGTGATTTTTAAAAGATTTCTTTTAATTTTTTTAAGATTTTATTTCTTTATTTGAGAGACAGAGTAAGTGAGAGACAGAGAGCATACGAGCAGAGGGAAAAGCAGGCTCCCCTGCAGCCCAATGTGGGACTCGATCCCAGGACCCTGGAATCTGGAATCATGACCTGAGCCAAAGGCAGACACTCAACCGACTGAGCCACCTAGGCACCCCAAGATATTTCTTTTTTTAAACATTTATTATTTATTTATTTATTTGAGACAGAGAGAGAGAGAGGGAGAGCACACACACAAGATGGAAGAGGGGGAGAGGGAGAGAGACAATCCTCAAGCAGACTCCCCACTGAGTGCAGAGCCTGGCATGGGGCTGGATCCCAAGACCCGAGATCATGACCTGAGACGAGATCAAGAGTTGGATGCTCAACCAACTGAGCCACCCAGGCGCCCTGAATATTGGTGATTTTTTAAATTAAGAATCATCTACCCTAATGAAAATAGATGCCACAGAAAAGTCCACTGTATATATCTGCTCTGTGCAATTATGTTACAAAATAATCAGGAGAAAAGCAGATCTGATGAAGCCTTGCTAAACTGTTTCTTTTCTACTTAGGTCTTAGAGGAGAACTTGTTTATCCAAAAGGAACTTAAAACACCTAGGGTTCAGTAAGAGCAGTCCCATAATCTATCTACAAGTTTGCATTTCTTTAAATTCAGCTTTATAGGGCCGCCTGGGTGGCTCAGTCCATTAAGTGTCTGCCTTCAGCTCAGGTCATGATCTCAGGGTCCTGGGATTGAGCCCCGCATCCGTCTCCCAGCTCAGTGAGGAGCCTGCTTCTTCTTTCCCTCTACCCCTCCCCCCTCAAACAAATAATTAAATCTTTAAATTCAGCTTTATAGTATGCCTTTCTTTGAAAAAAAAAAAACTCTGAATTTTAATAAGTATCTATTTACTCAAAATTAAAGAGTTACATATTTGAAGTAAAAAAAAAAACTGAATCAAGAGATCAGTATGGCCACTTCCACATCATCACAATTAAGTGCCATCCCTTATCCTGTGGCTCAAACTGCAAACCTATCACTTAGGAGGGGAAAAAATCAACTCTGAAAAGCTAGCCTTGCAAACCCAAGCCTCTAGTATGACAGGTAACATCACAGACATGAATACAAGTGGCATAAGTATATAAAGGAAGTTCAAAGACTTGGCTCTATTGATTACTTTTGATTTTGTACTTTAAAAATATTACTTTAAATATACAGAGACGAACTATTTAATTCTAACCTTTTAAGAGCAATTGCCCTCAATAGGATGAGTTTCTGAAAAACTGTTCTTTTCCGGGGCGCCTGGGTGGCTCAGACGGTTAAGCGTCTGCCTTCGGCTCAGGTCATGATCCCAGGGTCCTGGGATCGAGCCCCACGTCGGGCTCCCTGCTCAGCAGGTAGCCTGCTTCTCCCTCTCCCTCTGCCTGCCACTCCCCCTGCTTGTGCTCTCTCTCTCTAATAAAAAATTAAAAAAATTTTTTTTTAAATCTTAAAAAAAACAAACCCTGTTCTTTTCAAACCTTCCTTTACTGGCATGGAGGCATAAGAAGAGGCCACAACAGGAGGTACATTAACATTTTAGAACAGGGCCATTCCTCAATTTTATTTAACTAAACTTAAAGGGCTTCTGAAAATTTAATTGCTTAAAGATGATAATTACAACAACAATTTTGGTAAATTAAGTCAGTACTTCTGCCTCAGAAAGCAGAAAAGTATATGATAAATTTAAAAATCTGAAAAATAAGCCCCAGCTACTTGAAAAATCTCCTAATGCAACAAATTTCATTTTACTATTAGGTAAATAAGAAAGTATTCCCAGAATACCAACACATTTAGAAAAAAAAATAGACATGGTGGCAGTAAGAGTCTATTGCTTGGACACCACACACTATAACATAACACAGGGAAAAGTGATCATTTCAAATGAGCTAGAAGTTGAATAGGGACAGCAACCTGGTATAGGAATATACCAAAACAATACACGTCACCCCTTCCAAGTGCTTGGGAACAAGAATCCCCTTTACCAACAATTTAATAATATAGCAACAAGAGATATACAGTACAAAGTGAGAAAATGATACCTAAGTGATCACTACCACCTCTTCCAACAAACCTCATTTTAATTTGTGATGAAATTGGGGAACCCAAAAGGTAAACAGAAAGGGTGCTAATCTTATAAGGCTAAGAGGAAAAGGGAATCGTTCTGCTATGAAGATGATTCATGGACTTTCCCACATGCTCTTCTGCACTTTAATTTCTCCCAATCCATTCACTGCTGTCCAACAACACAGTCAACTGGTTTATACTCCAGCTGTTCTTTCTTATGGTTGAAGATTTTATTATGACCTTTATCCAGGTCACCTACCAAAGATCCAAAAATAGACTACAGATCAGGCTGGGGAGGGTTAAGAACCTGCGAGGTTACCCACTAAAAATTATGGGTGACTTCTGCTGCTGGCCACAAATGAACAACTGGTATGGAACTGGCTGTCCTGCAGTGAGGACTAGAAAGCTGGACAAAATATATGAGACCGCTGCTCTCAGACAGCGGGACCACAGGCAGAGCAGAACCGTGAGCCCCACAGAAAGGGACAAACAAGTCAGGTAAGTCCTGCAGTCGCCTGCCTCCCTGCACAAAGGAGGAAGAAGCCAAGCAGAGAACGAAAGTCTTGAAGGACCAGGAGAGAGAGACTGGAGTTCGGGGAAGCTAAGACATCAGAGGTTTTCAAGACAGAGCACCAGGAGGGGGCTACGCAGAGACAGTACTCTAGGGATCTGCAGAGATCTCCTCAATCCTAAACCGCTGAGAAACACTTGCTGGGAGCTATAAAGTGAACAATTCCCAGGATTCACCCAGCACCAGGAGACTTTCGAATTCCACCCACACTAGGGCTATCTCACAGAACCCTCTGGGCAATAGACAGAGATGCAGAAAGGCCAAGCTTTGTAACCAGGCTGAATTGGCCCTAAAATAAATTGACACTAACTTGACCTGCACTAACAAAGTTTAACAACAAGCCTGGAAAGGATTAGCCTAATCCACAAATTACTTTGATGCCTGCCAAAACAAATGCCATAATTCTTGATTGGAAGACAACAAAATCCAAACACTCAACAACATAATACACACAATGTCCATGTGAAGAAGCAGCGACAGGAATGACAGAATTAGCAGACAAGGATATTAAAACAACTATTATAAATAGGCTCCATATACTCAAGAATACAGAGGAAAACCTGAACATAATGAAGAGAAATAGAAGACAGAAGATTCCATTTAATTTTTTATGTCGAGTTGAAAAATCCAGTATCTGAAGTTTAAAATTCATTGCACAAAATTAACAACAGAGACTGCAGAAGACAAGACCAATGAACCTGAAGACATAGCAACAGACACTATTAAAACTAAAGCCAGGCAGAAAAAAAAGACCCGGAAAAAAAATCAACCAAGCCTCATGACTTATAGGACATTATCAAGCTGTCTAACACACATATAATTAGAGTCTCACAAGAAGAGGGACGAAAAAACTATCTGAAGAAATAGTGGCAGGAGCGCCTAGGTGCCTCAGTCAGTTAAGTATCCGACTCTTGATTTTGGCTCAGGTCATGATCCTAGGTTCATGGGATCGAGCCCTGGGTAGGGCTCTGCGCTCAGCATGGAGTCTGCTTGAGATTCTCGCTCTCCCTCTACCCCTCCCCCTGCTTGCACATGCACTGTCTCTCTCTCTCTCTCAAAATAAATTTAAAAAAAAAGGAAAAAGAAATAGTGGCAGAAATTTTTCTAAATTTGATCAAACTACAAGCCCACAAATCCATAAAGCTTAAAGAACACCAGACAGAATAAACAAAATCACACAGACACATCACAATCAAATCGTTGAAAACCAGTGATATTAAAAACGACACAAAAATACTGTTGCTCCCCTGCCTCCATATAATATAAAATAAAAACAACCCTAATCCAAAGAAAGCAAATTAACAGTTTTCCAAGTCTTCTGATCGAAAAATGTTGATAAAGTTCATCAAAGCTGAATTCTTCTATTTTAGAAGAGGCCTTCCTTTGCCCATATCCCTAGCATAAGCTTCGTCTGTCTACCAAGTAATCAAGAATGAACAGAGTTAGACTATTGCAAAATGACTTTATTATAACTTTATATTAATGCATTTGCATACCTTACAGTTCACAGTTCACAAATGTCACATACTTTAGATTGTATGCTCCTTGAGATCAGGAACCTTCATGTTTCAGCCTGTAAGTCTCCAGTGCAGTTTCTACTGGCACGTAACCATCTGAAGACACACGAATGAGTCAAGCTCATTTCATCCTCAGTACATCGTTTTGTGGTATATGTAGAACAAAGATGAGAAAACCGATGCCCAGAGGGATGAAATGACTATCCCAAGAACACCTGAAAGGTCAGCAGTATCTCACATCCCTAGAGTAATGCCTCCATACAGGGTTATCCCAAAGTAGACACAAAAGAATTAAGTTTTAATTGTTACTTACTCTGAGTTTCCACGAGATCCAAGGCAACACCAGAAGCTGTGTCCATTCCAGAGCTGATACAGGACTGGAAGTTTTTCAAAGAGGAGAGAGCAGATTCTATACCACTGAAGGATATAAAACCAGTTGAACCTGAACTGGAACTGGAACGTCCGGGCATCTTGAAATTATTACCTAAGTTTTCAAACACAATGAAATAATATTTAGGAGTCAGAATAATAACTGCATAGGAAAATAACACTGCTATACACATCCATATGAGTATCTAATAGCCCACAAGTGCCACACTATTATATACATTCTGTATCCCTGGAGGGGACACCAAAGCATTGTGCTGTTATCTGGGCCACCAAACACAGATGCACTCAATACACAGGGAAGCTAAGTGTCTGCATTTTTCAAAGGAGGGAGAATACCCTCTTTCAAAACATTCCTTGGTTCTCTGAAGAATTCAACAACAACACAGTTCTTAAAAACCTAAAACATAAAGGGGTTAGAAAAAGTAGACTACTTGTATGATGCATTTTTCTAAAAACTGAAAATGGTAATAATAAAATAGTTTAATAAGGAGAACTTCGAAACCTGTAGTTTTTTAACTTACCTGACATATATGCATACTGAATTCTGAAAACTATAAATATATAAATATAAATAAAAAAACATATATTATATATAGATATTGTATATATTCCTGACAGTCCTCTGGATTCTAACAGATTTACAGACTTGGTTAGATCCCAGACTCTGTCAGTAAAAGCAGAATTTCTCTACATTATAGAGTAAAATACGGGGGCGATATGGAGTAAGGGTCAAGCATACAGCTTCTAGAACCAGACTATCTGAGTTCAAAGCACACACGCTCTCTCTCTCAAAATAAATTAAAAAAAAAAAAAAATAGTGGCAGAAATTTTTCTAAGTTTAATCAAAACTACAGGCCCACAAATCCATAAAGCTTAAAGAACACTAGACAGAATAAACAAAATCACACAAAGACACATCACTTTTGTGTCTTTTTGTCACGTAACTGAATGACTTCAGGCAAATTATTTAACCTCTTAGTGTTTCATTTTTCCCTTCCTAAAATTGGAATCATCCAGTGCCAACCTCAAGGATTACTGTGAGAACTGAATGAGATAAAGCATACAATAAAACACTCAGAATAATGCCCAGCACATAAATCTTTAAAAGTGGAAGCAAATTTTAACATCAACTTCATCATTATAACACTATAAGCAAAAATACGGAGTAGTGCTTGAGAGAATGGACACTGGACAAAGATGCCTGGAAATTCTGTCCCCCCCATGCCATTTAAAATTGCACAACCCTGGTTAAGTTGCTTGCCTTCTCTATCTTCAATCTGCTCTCGTGTAAAAAGGAAGTAACTATCTCACAGCATCATTGAAGGTAAATTAAATGTTACAGTTTTCTAAAACTTGTCTGATCTTAAGAATCGTTGAAATCTTATTAAAAATATAGATTTATATATAGGTACTATCTCAGACCTATTGAACCAGAGTCCCTGGTGGACACTACGAGGAAACCCGTATTTTTATGAATTGCCCCAGGTGATTCTTAGAATCAAACAGGCATGGAGAACACTGAGATAACTGCATCTGCCCCCAAATTTTATGTTGAGAGCCTGACCCCCATTGTGATGGTATTTGGAGACCAGGCCTTTTGGGAGATAATTAGGTTTAGATGCCCTGAGGGTAGAGCCCTCAGGAAGAGATTAGTGTCCTTATTAGAAGAGGAAGAGACACCGCAGTTCTCTCTCTCCACCAAGTGAGGACATAGCAAGAAGGGGGCTGACTGAGAGCCAGAAAGACAGCGCTTATCAGTATCCAACCATGCTAGCACCCCAATCTCTGACTTCTAGTCTCCAAAACTGTGCAAATAAATTTCTGTTGTTTAAGCCTCCAGTCTACACTATTTTTTAATAGCAGATGGAGCTGACAAAACAAACAATGCATATAAGGAATAATATAATCCAAGCTAAGTGGAGAATGTCTACCACATAGTAGCTATCCTTATTATGTGCATGCAAAATTCACACTACTCTAACGAAATTCTACATTTGCAGAGACCTCGGGAAAAACCTTCCTTCTGTAATTCTGGAGTATTTCCAGGGAAAAGATTCAGATTGAGAAGCAAAGGGACTACATGGAGTAGACGCACTTTTCCCTCTTTCTCCTACTAAGTACAGCTAAGTTCATAATTCACAGGACACCTCCTTCCGCAAAGCATCATCTGGCCCAAATTGTCAATCATGCAGTTGTTGAGAAACCTTGGTTTAAATCAACCTCCTCTTAGAGCCTTCCCCAATAACAATAATCTCTTTGTTCCCTGTACCTATCTATGGTTTCCAAAAAAGTTTAAAACAAGGTTTCCTGAGTTTTTCCCAAGCATGTTATCTTGCCTCCCCTAACAGGCCTTGTCTTAGGCCATTCTGGCCGCTGTAACAAAATACCAGATTGGGTAGCTTATAAACAAGAGAAATTTATCTCACAACAGTTCTGGAGGCTGCGAAGTCCAAGACCAAGGTGCCAGCAGGGTCAAGTTCTGGTGAAGGCCCTCTTCCTGGTTCATAGGCCCTGTGCCTTCTCACTCTGTCTTCACCCAGTAGAAGGTGCAAGGGAGCTCTCAGGAGCCTCTTCTATAAAGGCACTAATTCCATTCAAGAGGGCTCCACCCTCATGACCTAAGCGCCTCTCAAACACCCCACTTCCTAATGCCATCACACTGGTACTAGCATTTCAACTTATGAATGGGGGAAGCAGAAAGACACACATACTCAGACCCCAGCAGGGCTAAGACTGGCTTCAGGCAGGACCAGTTATTACTGTTTCCCTCTCTCATCTTTCTGCAGAGGACAGTGGGAGGCAAAGAGCAAACAATTTATAGACATTATGCTGAATCTCCTTCAAATCACGGGGGCCTGTACGAGTCCACGCAGAGCTGTATCTCCTTCTTCAAGATGCAAGGATACATCTTTCTTTATGAAACCTTCTCTGATCCGTACAAGCAATTGCTTGTCCCCTCCCTCATGCTAGTACGACCCCCCTCTCTCCCTCAAATACACATACACTTCTTTATAAAACTCAGTACGATCATCACAACTATTTGTTCACATGGCTGTCACTCCTTCCCCCTGCGAGCAGCTTAAACTACAACTCCGACATGTTCCACAGCACAGAAAACCGTTCCTCATGCCAAACAGGCGATCAATAAAGAACTGAGGAGAGTCACAACAAAAGCAGCAACCACCTTTCCGAGGTCCCCTACACTGCGCATAAACTGCTGCCCTGGCGCTTCATTCTCACTATCGCGAAGGTTCACAACCATTTATAGAAGACAAAAGGAAAACTGAGGCCCAGAGAGCTTATTTGAACGACCTGTCCGAGGCCCTGCTTTTAAAGACAGCTCAAACCAGATTAATCTGCATCAAGAACTCGTGAACTTTCCCCCACTCGGGTCGAAGGATGGAGAGATGGCGTCTCAGGGAGGGAGGCAGCCTGCCCGAGCCTCACTGCTCGACGTGCAAAGAGCCAGGACCACAGCCCAGGCGGACAGACCCCAGCTCAGGCACCCGCGGAGCGTCCGAGAGGGAGGCGACCCCTCCCGCCACCCTCGCCGTCGCCACCCCCCGCTGCCGCCTTACCTGGATGCCCGACCCAGCTCGGTCTGGCTGCACCCGGACTGCCCACACCCGGACCCCAACTCCTTCCTCAACTCCCTTCCCCAGTCGCTGAAACTGCGAGCGCGGGCTCGGGCGTCATCAGCCGTCGCCCGCCAGCGGTCACGTGACGCCCCGCCCCGCTCTCCGCCCCTCTGGTCATGTGACCGCCAGGAGAGCCAGAGGCGGAAGCTGGGGTCCCGCCGGCTGCCGATCGGGGGCTGCGGATAGAGGGGGCACCGGTGCGGAGAGGAAGGGGTGGGGACCCGGGTGCCGACCTCGCCCGCGATCGCCGGCCCCACACGTGCGCCGTGGCGCGGCCCGGGTGACAGGTGAGTAGGGGCGGGATGCGCTCTCCGTCCGTCCCTCTGCCCCTCCCCAGCCCCGGGCCGGGCCGCGCGGGCCGAAGGGGCGTCTGTGGCGTGGGGTGCGGTCTGGAGGGGGAGCCCGGCTTGGCGAACTGAGGGCCCTCCAGCGGCGGGGCTGCGGTCCAGGCTCTCCATCTCCAGTTAGGTGGAAATGATTTTCCACGCTGTCTGGGCGCTTTGGGAAATGATGCTCAGCTGCTTGGCCCTCATCTGATCGTTCCACGTTTCCAGGAGCCGTGCTGGGTAGACAGTGTTATTCCTCCATTTACTCTCGAGAGAACGGAGCGTTTGGCGAGGGCTTTTAGAGTCTGATGGACCCGGGTTTGAATTCTAGTTCTGCCTTCGGCTGTGAGTTTGAGCAAGTCATTGTTCCTCTGTGCACCTTAATTCCCTCACCTATGTCATGCTGGTGCCGAAGTTCTTTGCATTTAGGAAAACAGTTCCGAGGGTCCTGACTGGTTTATGGGCATGGTTGAAAACATAAACCAGGTCTCAGAGCCCGTAATGGAGCCGGATCTCCTGATTCCAACATAGTTGGAATGAGTTTCCTCCAACATAGGAGATGGGGTCATGAGAAGGGAGGGAGAGGTCTTACTGCCCCTGCCCACAACCAGAAACACCTTCCGTTTTTCCCTCTCCTGTCTTTTCCGGGATTTATGAATGGGACTAGAGTGATCAGGCTTGTTTCAGAACTTTTCTGGAAAAGAGTTGTCAGTCACTTTTACCTTGATCAACAACCATTACGTTTTGTTCCTGATAATGGATAAGTGGAGACCAGTGCTTCTCTTATGGAACTGAGGTTTTATGAAAGGATAAAAATAGACCTGTCTTCTTTTGTCCTCTTGAGTAGGGCACACAGTGGTTTGTCCCAGGACAATTTAATTTCCTTCAGATTCTGTACTTATTGGGTAATTGGTATGATGATGCCATGCTGCATTCTTGAAACATGTTGTCTTTTGTCTAGGGTTATTTTCCAAACTGAAAACCAATGTTCCATAACAAATTCTTTAAAATAAGCTACAGCTACTTTTTGGGGTGCCTGTAGAAGAAAAGTGGGAAATTGAGTGGGATCTCTAGTTTCATTTCATGCCTGGTAGTAATACCATCTATATTGAGAAAAACTGGTCTTCGTGAATTTTCTTCATCTCTAGCACCAAGAGAACCACTAAATGGAAGATTTAATTTAGGTTCTTCTACAGTGTTTATCTGCACCTCATTCTAGAGTGATTTTTTTAAATTTCAACTAAGTCTTAGCACCTTCTATAAAGCCACCGAATTCTGAGATCACTGCAACATGATTAAACATTTTTAATGTTGGTTCTTAGGTTCTGTTCTTTAGGGCAAGTTTTTCAACCAACAATGGGGTATCTACCAAATACTCTAACCAAATAATATTTTAAATGTTGCCTACAGTGTAGGGATTTAAGGATTAAAATAAGAGGTAAACACACAAAAGTCTTGACTTATGTCATTATCCCAGGCCTAAGCTAACCTGACTGTCTGCATGCAGGTGCTGAGTGTATCTGTTCATCCTTTTTTTTGGGGGGGGGGGGGGGGGAAGAAGGCAGGTAATGTTGTTTTGCTTTAAGATATTTTCCCTGGTCGCACTGTCTATCCTATATTGGGATCCAAAATCTGGTAGCAGTTTACACCCGTTAAACATAGTTTGCTTGCCTTACAGTTGTGTCTGGAGTTTCATCCTGCTTAGACCTGTGTCTTCAGAGGACTTCAGTGACTTTTTTTTTTTTCCCATTTGCCATTATTTTCCCCCTTCTCTTGTCTCATTTTCCCAGCCAGACCATTTCAATGCAAAAAGTGGAATGAAATTGGGGTGCCTGGCTGGCTCAGATAGTAGAACATGTGGCTGTTGATCTCAGGGTGAGTTTGAGCCCCACGTTGGGGGTAGAGTTTACTCAAAAAAAATTAAATTATCTGCATCAGCCACTTGCCTATTCCTTAAGCACATTTAGCACACTGCTGCCCTAGGGCTTTTGCATTTACTTGTAAACCCTGCCCGAATGCCCTTCTCCCAGATCATTATCGATTGTAAAATAACAAACTACCCCAAGACCTAGTGGCTTAAGACAAAAAAAAAAAAAAACAACAACCATCTATTGGCTTATAGTTTCTGTGGTCAGGAATCCATAATGTGGCTTAGCTAAGTGCCTTTGGCTCAGGGGCTCTTGGGATGTTGTAGTCTGGCTGTGAATAGAAGCTGTCGTCTTATCTGAAGGCTCAACTGGGGTTGGCGGGGATCCATTTTCAAGCTCATTCAAGTGGTTGTTGACAGGCTTCTCACTCCCTCGTCACAGGGCTCTCTCACAACATGACAGCTTCCTTCTTCCAGAACAAACAAGCTAGGGAGGGTGCCCCAGTCAAAAGTCACCATTTTTTTGTGATCTAATCTCAGAAGTCATATCTTTCACATCTACCTTATTCTGTTCCTTAGGAGTCAGTAAGTCACACTCAAGGAAAGGGGCCCACACAGGGCATGAACAAGGAGATGGAGGTCATCAGGGACTGTCCTAGAGGCTGCTAACCACGCTCAAATACCCTTACTGCTTGCTTCCTCACTTCCTCTGGTCCCTGCTCAAATATCTTATCAGAGAGGCTTTCACAAACTATGTAAAACAGCACACACACACACTCCATCTCTTTATCATGCTTTTTCTTCACAGCAATGATCACAGCCTGATATATAATGCATTTATTTATTATCTGTTCCCCACTCCTAATAGTATGCAGGCTTTATGAGAGCAAGAACTTAGTTTTGTTCTGCAGTATCCTCAGGTCCTAAAACAGTGCTTGACATACAGTAGGCACTGGGTACATATTTGTTGAATGAATGAATCTATATTAACAGGAATGCTTCCACCTGTAAAGAATCCAAAAGCCAACTAGCAGCAGACAAAACATAGTTCATTTTACAAGGATTACAGAGGTAAGGAGTGCCACAGTTGAATTAGTGAGTCAATAACATCAACCAGAATTTAGATTCTTTCTCTCCTTCCAAACCACAATCTGCAGATTTTTGGCTTTTTTTCTTTTAGGTTTGTCACCTTGTATGTCAGGCAAGACCTGTTCATTGGACCACATTCAAAGGCAAGAAGGAGAGGGATAGCCAGAGGAAAGAGAGAAAAATTTCTCTTCATATGCTTCTCTCCTTGTAGCAAGAGGAAAAAGAATACATTTCCCATTAAGGTCTACCATAGACTTCCTCTTACATCTCATTGGTCAAAATTGAGTCACATGTCTAACCTAGCTTCAGGGGCGGTGGGAAAATAAGGATCGGCTTGTTTCCTCCTCTATAGGAAGAAAGGAAAAGGAGGGAGGAAATTCTTGTTGGAGAGTCAACAGCATCCTGGTAAATTAAGACATTTTAAAGTATTGAATCAATAATAAGAGACTTACAGAAGGAAAAAAAGAAAACCTTTAAGGGTTATACAAAGCTTTCATGTACTAGATAACTATATAGGTAGCTTAACATGAGCGAACTTTGAACAGATGAGACAAGGGTTGGGTAATGTTTTCTTGGGCTGCAAAGGAGGCCCTCTCCTGTCAAAAGTCTTTCCACATTCTGGTTTTGTGTGTGGCGAAGTCCTCATTATTTCATCATTCACTATTTGAGTCTCTGCAGCTAGAAGATTACATATGAACATAAAAGTTGGCATTGACATAAAAATTTTAATGAGTTGACCATGTGTAAGATTAGTTCTTATTCAGATATTCGTGTCCTAAAGGGTCTGTTAGGTTGAATTCTTATTTTGTTGGTCAGTCTTCTCAATGTTAATGTCATGTTGATAGAATACAGTACCAGTGCGAAATGCAAGTGCAAATCTTGGGAAGTACACAGGCCTTCATGAAGTTGAAAAATAATTCAGGCTTCCATGAAGTTGACCACGATGACCTAGCTAAATTAACAATTAGAGAGAAATACAAGAAAGATGATGACAAAATTAACACTTCCAAAGATAATGATTTGAAAAAGAGTTGGAAGAAGCTGTTGGGGAAATGAATGCTGCCTTGAACATTTTTTGCAAAAATTACCTTTTTCTAAGATCGTGCTATGAAAGTCAACTGTGAAGTACAAGCTACTGTATTATCAAAGTCACAATTTGGTGAAATCAACTTCTGACTCATTCTTGGTTTGTTCCTTGAATGAGGACATAGTTGTTGCAGTTTTACTCTAAATTTTGCTAGGTGTGAAACTTACTTTCATAAGTTTTAATGATACCATTTCAAGACACCTTTCTAATCAAAACTTCTCCATAGCTTAGCATGAAATATTTGTCCTTAGAGTCACTTAGTAGTATTTCTCAGGCATGTATTAGCCTTGATAACAACAGCCTCCTATACCTGACATATGAGAAACACATTTTTATTTTTATTTATTTATTTTTTAAAGATTTTATTTATTTATTTGACAGAGAGAGAGACAGAGAGGGAACACAAGCCCGGGGAGTGGGAGAGGGAGAAGCAGGTTTCCCGCTGAGCAGGAGCCCAATGCGGGGCTCGATCCCAGGACCCTGGGATCATGACCTGAGCCGAAGGCAGACACTTAACGACTGAGCCACCCAGGCGCCCTGAGAAACACATTTTTTAAAGGTTGTTCCCTCGCCTAATTCTAATGAATTTGAAGACATAGTTCTCTTTTTCCGAAGGTAAAACAAGTGTTAGCAAAGGTAAAACAACTCCTGTAAGGAAAACTTAATAATCAGTGCCCAATTTAGGGCACATTTAAGCACACATGCTCACTGGATCCTCCCAAGCTCAGGGATCAGCTATATCAGGTCTTTTCTCATGGGGAGAAGTGGCTAAAGGATCGAAAAAGAGGCCAAGAGTGTTCATTTAGCAAAGTCCCTCGACATGGAAAAGTAGAAGAGTGGAGGATAAATGCCCTCCCCTCATATTGGAACTCATTGTTTGTTCCTTTTTTTTTTTAAGATTTTTTATTTATTTGAGAGAGAGAGTGAGCGAGAGAGCACGAGCTGGGGTGGGGAAGGGAGAGGGAGAAGCAGACTCCCCGCTGATCAGGGAGCCCCTGAGATCATGACCTGAGCCGAAGGCAGACACTTAACTGACTGAGCCACCCAGGCGCCCCTCGTTACTTGTTTTAATTTTTTTTAAGTGAGCTTGGGAGAAAAATCTTATATATATGTTACATGTACTCCCTTTAAAGTAGAGATTTTTATACTTTTCTTTCGGGCTACAGGTTCTTTAATGGAGCAGCCAATCTGTCAGCAGACCTGGTTTCATCTAATGATTTACAGACCCCAGCTCTGAAGCCAGTGAAACATTCCTGCTGCCCAGGCATTGAGTATAGTACAGCATCCTCACCATGTTGGACTTTCTAGCTGAGAACAACCTCTGTGGCCAGGCAATCCTAAGGATTGTTTCCTGTGGCAACGCCATCATTGCTGAACTTTTGAGGCTTTCTGAGTTTATTCCTGCTGTGTTCAGGTACAGAGACCGAGTCGATCAACAGAAATATGGAGATATCATATTTGATTTCAGCTATTTTAAGGTAATCCTCCTCCATAGCATTTTTACCACTGTATTGTCTATAAAAGCATGCTTTCTCTGGGAACCATGAGACGCTGAAGGGTGAAGTAATTATGGAGAAAGAGTTAAAAGAGGAAAGGTTTTAAACCAAATTTAGTATCAACGAACTAACTTGAAAATAATATAAATGTATTGTGTGGAAGCCCTAACATAATATATTCAAACTTTTAAAAAGATAACTTTGGTGTAATGTATTTCACAACAAAGTACCCCACACTTAAAAGCATGCTAATCATGGTTAGAGTTCAAATTCATTTCTTCCAAAGGGATTTTGCATCTAGGCTTCTGTTACCTTCATTACCTTCTGTTGCTCTGCTTTCAATTTTCGATATCCCTTTTAAGGCATAAGAGCAAATTTTTAAAAGACTATTTAGAAATTGTTACTCACAGGTATGCTTTTATTGCCATTTCACATAAATGTGTTTTTCTTCTCAGGGTCCAGAATTATGGGAAAGCAAGCTGGAAGCTAAGCCAGAGCTACAGGATTTAGATGAAGAATTTCGTGAAAACAACATAGAAATTGTGACCAGATTTTATTTAGCATTTCAAAGTGTGCATAAATATATTGTAGACTTAAACAGGTATTGATTAATTTAGCAATAGCTTATTCTGATAGTAAATAGTGGGAAAGGGACATGCCAGAAAATGTGCATCTTTCTGAGTTACTGCACAATCTCCCCACCTCTCCCATGCCTCTCCCATGCATAATTGTCTTTTCCTTCCTCTGGCACTAGTCATCTTAAGTATTTTAGAGTTTTATTATACTTTCCTTCTCTTGTGAAGTAGTATAATAACCTTGGTTTGTACTAAGTCATATGGCTTGCTTTCTTTTTTGTTTTCATCGACGTATAGTTGACACACTGTTTCATTAGCATCAGTTGTACAGCCTAGTGTTTTGATAACTCTATGCTGTGCTCACCGCAAGTGTAGCCACCATCTGTCCCCATGCAACGCTGTCACACTACCATTGCTACATTCCCTGTGCTGGACCTTTCATCCCCACCACTTACTCATTCCGTAACTAGAAGCCTGTAGCTCCCACTCCCCTTCACCCACTTTGCCCATGCCCACCGCCTGCCCCCCCCACCCCCCCAGTCCTCTCCCTTCTGGCAACCATCACTTTGTTTTCTGTATTAAGTCATATAGCTTTCAATCCTGTAGTTTATGACCATATTTTAGTATCTTATATATGAGGAGAGAAAGGAACTTATTTTTATAGCATTGGTAACCATAGCTTCCTTCTTATCCCTAACTACACAGTATTCTCTTCCTTTCAGCCCTTAAGAATTCACTACTCATCAGCTTTTAAATTAACTATTCCATGTTTTTATAGCATTACTCCTAAAATATTTGTAATTCATAAATCAAGACTAGGGATTACTTGGAGTAGCCGGTATTAGCAACCTGTGGCCCTAAATGACTATGATTTCCAGCTCACAAGTGCATTCTTAAGAGCACGAAGGGCCACAGACTATTTGAAGGCCAGAATGCCTGGTATCTTGCCTTATCTTTTAAAAATCTTTAAATTCCTTCTTCAAAGGTGTTCAAGTTTTCATTAGAATGAATAACTTGCTCTGGGGTTTCATTTCTAGATATCTAGATGATCTCAATGAAGGTGTTTATATTCAGCAAACTTTAGAAACTGTGCTTCTCAATGAAGATGGAAAACAACTTCTAGTAAGTAATAGTAACCATTTAAAATAGAAAGTCAAGAATGTCAAGCTTAGCATCACTTTTTTTCCTGTAAGTCCCAAAGACATGCGAAGTACCCTTCTTTAAAGAGAAGCAAAATAAACTGACAGTTATCTTCGTCCAATGGACAGTATCTGAATTTAGAACATAGTAGACTCTGAACAGAATTACAAGTGAAGTAGAAATCGTGTGGAGGTTATGAGCTTCTTCCTCAGTGTAACAATCCTATCTTATCTTTCACATCCCAGACATCTAGCCTTAGAAATTAGTACATAATAATCGTTTAAGAAATGTTAAATAAGTAAAGGATTTAGAGGAACTCCATTTGGGGTCCCAAGCCAAATATCAAAAATAGGCCACCTGAAAGGTAATCACTGCAATTTAAATTTATTTCACATATACTTTTCAAAGCCCATTCTATACAGAAGGTGAGAACCCTTTGGGGAAACCTGCATTCTCTTTGTAATATAAAGCTTTGAGGAAGAAAGGGAACAAAGTGATTCTTTTTAATTAACCCTCGTCAACTTCATTCCAAAAGAACATATACTCCTGTGAGTTTGACCACCTTCTTCCTCTCTTCATAGTGTGAAGCACTCTACTTATATGGAGTTATGCTGCTGGTCATCGACCAAAAGATTGAAGGAGAAGTCAGAGAGAGAATGCTGGTCTCTTACTATCGATACAGGTATCCTGGGGCTGGGACTGCATCCTCCAAAAGCACTGCTATTGGTAAAATGCAGTGTAGGTTTCCATACTACTTGTACTGGGAACAGCAGTGATATGATCTAGAATGAAAAGTATGGGATCCTTATGTCTTCTGAACATAGTGTAGAAATGTAACGATTACTCTATATTTTATATCATCACCATAATAAGAGACTATATATAATATAATCTATATATTATATGTAAAAGAGCCTATATATTATAGATTATTAGAGATAAATAGATTATCATGTCCACGGTGGTACCTCAGTTTTTTAAAAAAAAGGAATCTGAATTTTCTTTACCTTAAAGATAGATAAATTTGGGAATTTTGGAAGTCTAATGAATATTCTTTTTTTATGTTTTTAAGTATTACTCTTTGGCGGGTGTAGGGAAACGAATACATTTTCTGTTGTCATTTTTAGGTTGATGACTTTGAAAAGGTATCGCTCTGGGTTAGGTGGGAAGTGAATTCTCACCCGTATGTATATGTGGAAACAAAAACAAACAACAGCACATATCACGATCACATGTTTTGTATGTCTGTATAGAGCTGTGACTTCAAGAAGTAGGGTCTTTTGGGCGCCTGGGTGGCTCAGTTGGTTAAGCGACTGCCTTCGGCTCAGGTCATGATCCTGGAGTCCCGGGATCGAGTCCTGCATCGGGCTCCCTGCTCGGCAGGGAGTCTGCTTCTCCCTCTGACCCTCCTCCCTCTCATGTTCTCTCTATCTCATTCTCGCTCTCAAATAAATAAATAAAATCTTAAAAAAAAAAAAAAGAAGTAGGGTCTTTAAATCAGAAGCCACCTTAAAGCTCTGTAATTCCAGTATCTACCACACAAGTTTCAATTTATTGAATTAATGAGTCAAAATCGGGATACAAGGTCAATGTTAGAAATAGTCACGATTCAGGGAAGAAACAGATGATAAGCAGGAATCAGGAACATGGGTTAAAAGATGCACAGACTTGAGTTAACATTCTTAAATTTAGAAATTAGGGTAAAATAAATAGGGCAAAGGGGCAAATCCTCGACAGAGAGGGATCGTTGGAGACATCATCTCTTCAGCAGCAGCTGGGACTGCTGCCTCGTCAGCCATAAATTCACTTCAGGCTACTCAACTAGCCTGTTTCCTTCAGCTTCGTGAGTATGTGAGGAGAGTGCTCACCAGCGTGCGTGATTTATTCACAGCAGTTTGGCCATGAGCTGTTTTAATATCCATGTTTTTTACAATGAACTTTGAATGGCCTTGCATATATTTCCAAAATTACATGGAAAAACAAAAACAGTAAAGAAAATAAAGAAGTAAAAAAAAAAAGTTTGTTTATCAAGCCCAGCTTTGACAATCCGGCTTTGTCCCTTTGGGTACAACAGCTAATTCATTAGGATGTGAGGATCCATTACCGCAATGACACTGAACAATTGTAAGGCAGAGTTGTGGGAAAGGAGATTCTTACATCAAATAGGAGGTCATCTTCAAATCTAAGATTCTTTGAGTCTCCCTGAGGGATTACTACTCCACACCACCCTGAAAACCACAGATGTTTTGATGAAATCTTTGTAGAAGGTGCACCTTGCCAAGAAAGAACCAGTTATTATGTATCCCACTTTAAGTTGACATCACGTTTTAAAATTATTTTCTAACTTACAAAATGTTGCTGCTGGTTCATGTTCTTTCTCTGCAATTCTGAAATCCAAAGAGCTCTGAAAAAAAATACATGTGTATGTACACACACATATACATGCACATAGTAATTCCTTTGGCAGCAAAGCTGATCTAACCTGAAATCATCTGGAGTCAAAACCTGTCAGAGCAGATACAAGGCTATAGGTAGTCCTTATTTATCTCACTAGTGTGACTATTCATAAATTTTACTGCAGAAATATCAATGTGTTGATCGTGTAATGCCAATTGAGACCCTACTAGAGTATCATATCGTATATACCCTATTAACTTACTATATTTGGAAAATGCTGCAATCTGAAACAAATCCAGCCCTAAGGATTTTAGAAAAGGGATTGTGGACTTTAACATAGAACTAACTGTATCTATGTATAGTTATTTTATGTATAACTATGTATATATATGTATAACTAATACTGTATATATGTGTATATATATATCTACATATATATGTATGTATATATATAACTGTGTGTATATATATGTATATACATATATATGTATATGTATAACTATATATATGTGTAACTATGTATATATATGTATAAGATGTTCGAATCTTATAAGTGTACTATAACAGGCTTTTTGAAAATGTAATTGTGACTCTTAGGGATATAAATTGACCAAAAGTCTTATCTGAAACTACATAAAGTCAGGTTATAATGAAATTCTGCTTTTCTTTTTGGCTTTTGAGTTTCTAATATGGGCGGTTTGTCTGGCCCTTTCTTCCCCATTGTGAACATGGCTCAGTGCTGCTCGATCTTCTGCTGATTCAAATATGGATGATATTTGTAAGCTGCTCCGAAGTACAGGTTATTCCAGTCAACCAGGAGCCAAAAGACCACCCAACTATCCTGAGAGTTACTTCCAGAGAGTGCCTATCAATGAAGCCTTCATCAGTATGGTCATTGGTCGACTGAGATCTGATGATATTTACAACCAGGTGGGGATTAAACCTGTCAAGATCTTAGTATTTAAAAGATTGATTTCACTTTCCTCCTCAATTACTCCTTCCCTTCCTTCTTCCTCAAAAGAATAAAAGCAGTTAAAAAATTTCAAATTTGGGGGGCTGTACTATGGGATGATAGAGGAAAGAGGGACAATAATTTGGGCAGAATTAGAGATTTCAGGGAGAAGATGGCATTTGATCTATATTTGGAAAAAAAGATGCATTCTTGCAGTCATTCATTCAAGAAAGAGTTATTGAGTGTGTGTTACGAGTTTGCTGCTGGGGTCCATCGCTGATGAAGGCAGGCTGTGGTCCCTGCCCATAACGACCTTGTAGCTGAAGGAAGAAGATGGATAACTAAAGGAATTATAGCAAAGCAAGGTGAGTGTTAGGGGAAGCAGAGGGGGCCATACAGCATACAACAGGGGCAGCAAGATTGCCCGGGGGGGGAAGGGGGGGCGGCAGGGTGTGGGGTCTGTCAGCTCTGAGAGGTCATCTGTGATAGACACAGATGTGGACAACTAGCAGGACACAGGGAGTTACACATATCTTTTTCTTTTTTTTTTTTTTTTTTGAGGAAAAGACTTCAAATTGCGGCAGAGTCAAGGGCGAGAAGGAAGAGAGTGCTGGGTGGTTAGCAGTAAGAAGGCAGGCCCTGGTTACATTGTATTCCTTACAGTGCTGCCCTCTGAGAATTGCTCCCAGGGCCCAGGACCCCCTGTTGGGAAACGGCTACATCCTAGAACCTGATCACTTATCCAGCACACGTATGAATTCAGATGTCAGCAACAGCTGCCTCTCCGGGGGGTTGTGTGTGCTTTGCAGGTCTCCGCATACCCTTTGCCCGAGCACCGCAGCACGGCCTTGGCGACTCAAGCTGCCATGCTGTACGTGATCCTCTACTTCGAACCTTCCATTCTTCACACCCACCAAGCAAAAATGAGAGAGATTGTGGACAAATACTTTCCAGATAACTGGGCAAGTATTACTATCAGTCTTTTTTTTCTCTGTAATAACCTTGTTAGGGAACCGATTTTCTGTTCTTTTGGCCTTTAGCCCACAGGTCATAATTTTGCAAATAATGAGACATAAAGTCACTTAGATAAAATTACTCTATGTTGAGGATCTTAAATCATAACATGAGGGAATAAGTCAGTAAAACTTCCTGAAGAACCCAAGGGTTTTTTTTTTTTTCTTAAATAGATACTGTCAAGGTGAAACCATGTATTAAAATGTATCTTGTTTTAGTTGCTGAGTTTGTAACTGTTTCATAAGTATTTCTTTTTTCTGTTTCATGACTCTAAGCTTACAGAATTAACCTATTTTATGAATAGGAATTTTACTTCAATAATGTTTCATCTACCTTACAGGGCTGTTAAGGTTTATATTACTGCAGGGATGTGTTTATCTCACCCAAAAATATTAATTCTTAAAAGAATAAAGCTGACAATATACTCAAAGTGTAGATGAGATGTTCTCTTTGTACAAAGAGGTTTTAATAAAGTACAATGAAGTGGATCCTGTTCTCAGGTAGCAGATTCTATTTCACTTCTTACTGGCCATTGAATTGCAGACTGTGATTAGGGAACTGTAGGAAAAATAGCCCACAGTGAGGAGATGATGCTTCCTATCCATGAACACGTCATGCTTACAAGCTAGGAGCTGAGCAACCAGGAGGAAAACTCTGATAATCTGGTTTCATTTGCCTAAGCTTAATAAAGAGTTTTGACCATAGTGCTATAATCAGGAACAGAAATACTTTCAGTGTTAAGGAAGGTCAAAATCCAGTTATATGATGCTTATAAGATACACTCCTAAAAAACACTCCTGGCACACTAAAAATAAAGGAATTGGGGCACCTGGGTGGCTCAGTCATTTAAGCGTCTGACTTGGTTTCAGCTCAGGTCATGCTCTCAGGGTTGTGAGATCGAGCCCCAAGTGGGGCTCCACACTCAGCATGGTGCCTTCCCTCTCTCTCTCCCTCTGCCCCTCTCCCTGCTCTCGCTCTCAAATAAATAAAATCTTTTAAAAAAAGGAACTAGAGGGGCGCCTGGGTGGCTCAGTTGGTTAAGCGACTGCCTTCGGCTCAGGTCATGATCCTGGAGTCCTGGGATCGAGTCCCGCATCGGGCTCCCTGCTCGGCAGGGAGCCTGCTTCTCCCTCTGACCCTCCCCCCTCTCATGTGCTCTCTGTCTCTCTCTGTCTCAAATAAATAAATAAAATCTTTAAAAAAAAAAAAAAAAAGGAATTAGAAAGAGAGCAAGAGATTCCAGGCAAATGCCAGCCAATGAAAAGCCAGTAAGAAAATATTAATATCACACCATAGAAAATGTTAAAGAAAAACACTAATAGGGATAAAGAGAGATCATATATGATTTTAAAAAGAATAATCCAAGGTTAATTCATAAATTCACACCCAGGGAAATACTCTAAATATATAAAGCAAAAACAAAATAACATGTAAAAATTGATGAAACCATAATCATGATGGGAAATTTTAAGATACCTCTTTCTCTATATACTCCTGCTCTTTCAAAAATCCGTAAAAATGTACCATGTGTATTTGAAAGGATATGTATGAAAGTTGGGAGACATCAGTTCACAAAGTCAACAAAGTTTAAAAAAACAATGTTAGTCTACAGACAGTATTCTCTTACTATAGCATGATTACATTAGAAGCCAACACTTAAAAGATATTTTTAAATGTTTGGAAAAAACATATACTCCCAAATAACTCTTGTGTTCAAGAGGAAATCACAATAGGACACCTGGGTGGCTCAGTCGGTGAAGCATCTACCTTCGGCTCAGGTCATGATCCCCAGGTCCTGGGATCGATCCCCACATCAGGCTCCTTGCTCAGCACGGAGCCTGCTTCTCCCTCTCCCACTCCCCCTGCTTGTGCGCACATGCGCTCTCTCTCTGACAAATAAATAAATAAAATCTTTTTTAAAAAAAGAGGAAATCACAATGTAAATGAAGAAATATGTAGAATCACACAACATCAAAATACTACAAAGCAAAGCACATGGGAATGACTAAAACTGTTCTTCAAGGTAAATGAAGTAAATGAAACCTTAAATATGTTTATTTAAAAAAGAAGAACAGGGGTGCCTGGGTGGCTCAGTCGTTAAATGTCTGCCTTCGGCTCAGGTCATGATTCCAGGGTCCTGGGATCGAGCCCTCCATCGGGATCTCCGCTCTGTGGGAGGCCTGCTTCCCTCTCTCACTCCCCCTGCTTGTGTTTCCTCTCTCGCTGTCTCTCTCTGTCAAATAAATCAATAAAATCTTTAAAAAAAAGAACAATTAAAAATAAATGAATTAAAGGGCTGTCTGGCTGATTTAGTTGGTGCAGCATGCGACTCTTGATCTTAGGGTTGTGGATTCAAGCCCTACGTTGGGTGTAGAGATGACTTAAAAATCTTAAAAATAAATAAATGAGTTATATATTGAGCTTAAGAAGCTAGAAAAGGTCGAGTGAAAGGAAGTCAGTAGGTGTATGAACGGCAATGTATTGAACTGGACAAAAAGGGAATGAGAGAGAAGATCAATACAAAAAGGCTGGTTTTTTGAAGAGTAATAAAATAGATATTTAGTGAGACTGACCAGACAGAGAAGACAAGTTTAAATATGATAAGATTGAGGAAGCCAACCTAAGATAAAATAAAGAACTTTTATTTTTTTTATTTTTTTTTTTATTTTTTTTTTTTAAAGATTTTATTTATTTATTTGAGAGAGAGAGAGTGAGAGACAGAGAGCATGAGAGGGAGGAGGGTCAGAGGGAGAAGCAGACTCCCCGCCGAGCAGGGAGCCCGATGCGGGACTCGATCCCAGGACTCCAGGATCATGACCTGAGCCGAAGGCAGTCGCTTAACCAACTGAGCCACCCAGGCGCCCTAAAATAAAGAACTTTTAAAGTTATAAGAAAACTTCTGAACAACTTTATGCCAATATATTTGAAAACTCTGAAAAAATGGAAAATTTTCTCAAAAATATATAAATATCAAATCTGACTCAAGAAGAAAAAGGAAGCATGATGAGCCCAGTGACTGTTAAAGAAATGGAACTGGGGATCCATCCTCCCTGCTTATCCACCTCCCACCAAAAAGAGAGGATCCCCAGGACTGCAGGATCTCTCAGGCAACTTTTAGCAAAATTTCAAGTGACAAATAATCGCAATTTTTATACAGACTGAAGTAGGTGGGTAAAGAACTGCAAAAATAATGCTTTGTTCCCTTTAGTCGAGAGATTCTCGTGTGAACTGGGGAACCCTAGGAGTCCCCCAGGCTCATTGCAGGGGTCAGTGAGGTAAAACTGTGTTTATGATAACACCAGGGTGCTCTGTGCCTTGTCCTCTCATCCTTTCCCAAGTGCACTTTGCATTTCCAGAGGCCCCGAGACACACAGTACCCAGTACCTCAGGAGTCTGACTGAGGGAGCTGAGTGTGAGTCTGGCCGTCTTGAGTTAGGCCAGACGTTACAGAGACTTGAAAAAATGGAAAAGCGATGCCATCCTTCTCACAAAACTTTTTGGGAAACCTTTAGTCTGTTTTTTGTTTTGTTTTGTTTTTTTAAAAAAAAGTTTTATGTTAGCATGTAGTGGGTTTATTGTTGTTATTTGAAGTGAATTAAATAGTTTTTGAAATGTCTCAGTTGTAATCTGTAATATGATAAATATCAATAGATATAACCCCATTTAAAAAAAAAGTCCTTTGGAGTTTTCAGTAAGTTTTAGTTGCATAAAGGCTGAGGTGAAAACGTTTGAGAAGACCACTGCTCTAATGTGCTTTTCTGTCAACCCTGATTTAGTCATTTTCCCATGAATAGCTCTTACCGCCCTTGTTCCAAAATGCCCCTAAAATAGAACACTTACCTCTGTATTTTGGCAAATCGTTGGTTTTTCATTGCAATGGAGTTTGAACTAGAAGGAGTGGGCAGTGTCTTCTGTAACTTTGCCTCCAAGTGAGTACGTATTGAACATGCTGGATGAATGTGTCCTCTTGCAGGTCATTAGTATTTACATGGGGATCACGGTTAATCTAGCAGATGCTTGGGAACCGTATAAAGCTGCAAAAACTGCTTTAAACAATACCCTGGACCTTGCAAACGTCAGAGAACAGGTAGGTGCTGGCCAATGCAGAAGGATTCTCATAACAGCTGCAAGCCTGCTTAAGGGGGTTAGGGAATGAGGAGAGTTCCCAAGGAATTTGGAAAATGACCACATAGACATTTTAAGTGCGGTGATTAACGAAAGGCAAATTTGCGCATCCTAATAAGGTAGGTAATTACAGATTTTTACCTTGCACGGTATATGTAAGTGGGAGACTTGGGTCCTAAGATTCGACATCCTAAGATGAATCAGTATGTCACGTGACCCTAACTGACTTCACTTATTCTTGTTGAAGTCTGTGTCCTTGTGGACAGAATGGCTTTGACTGGTAGCTGGAATTTTAACTTTCATTAGTAGGATGAATATTGAGGATGGTAACTGAATGTACACAATACGTCCTGTCACTGTAATTTAAATTTGTCCTCTCTGATGTGTGAAAGAAGCAACAAAACTGGAGACATTTCATCTCCTTAAAGTTTAAATGGTTACATTCTCTCTCTTTGATAAGAACACAAGGCAGTTATCCTGTTTGTTTTCTATGATTCTCTTACGATTTGTCTCCCTCTCAGATTTCATCTCATTTTATTTTTCCCTCCCTTCCCCTATGATCCCGTTTTGTTCCTTAATTTCCACATGAGTGAAATTATAATTGTCTTTCTCTGATTGACTTATTTCACTTAGTATAATACCCTCTAGTTCCATACACCTCATTGCAAATGGGAAGATTTCATGTTTTTGATGGTTGAGTGGTAGTCCATTGTATATATATGTACCACATCTTCCTTATCCATTCACCTGTAACTGGGTGATGGACATTAAGGAGGGCATGTGATGTAATGAGCACTGGATGTTATATAAGACTGATGAATCATTGACCTCTACCTCTGAAACTAATAATACATTATATGTTAATTTTAAATAAAAAATAAATTAAAAATTAAAAAACACAAGGCAGAAGGAAATTCCTAAGTAAATAGAGCAGTAAAAATCTCTGTTGGGCAGTATCCTTGACGTTTCTAAACAGTTACCTTCCTCAGCTCGGTTGTCTGAGTTTTTGAGTTTTCAGCGCAGATAGAACAATATTGACTCAAAGAACTTTAGCATGTTTTATTAAAGAAAATTGAATTCCATCAATAATGCACAAAATAATTTCAATGTTGGTATGTCTCCAAAACACACATTAGAGAAAGCGGCGCTTCCAATACTTACTGGTATCAGAGCATTAATGTTTCATTACTAAAATTACTTTTCCAAAATTGCATTTTCTCCTTGGTGCCATTTTAAGAAGATCTTCAGAGTCCTCTGATGAAGCACCTGGTGATAGTTTTAAACTAACCTGACTGGCTAATGATGTTTAACATGTAACTCTTGCTCCGGGGAAAGCAGAATGACCAAATTTCCAAAAGGCTGGTTTGAAAATTCACTTTTGATCTACTGAGGCATATTTTTGTTGTGCTTTCATCTGCCTGTAGAAGTCTCTTCTCCTGGGTATTTCTGCTCTGCCTGCTTTGCCAATAATTATGGGAAGAATAGGCAGTTGAACTTCTGCTTTTATGTTTCTCTTCCATCCAAGTTAAGAACAGAAGGGGCCCTCGGAACCACTTGTTCCCGATTCTCTGGGTGACATTTGCAGAAACCAGGAGGGAGAGGTTAAATCCAAAGTCACACTATCTAATCTAATCATAGCTGGAGGTAGGATTTAGGATTCTCTTGGTTCTGAGTCCAACGTCCTTTTCACAAATGTCCAATAAGCCACTAGCCTTTGAGCCTTACCAACTGTGGTCCATATGTTACTCATCTCCTATAGAAATGTTATCATTTGTCCAGGGGCTCATCTGTATGGGGATTTGTTTTCAAGGAACATCATTGTCTCTTTTTGAAAATGTAAATTCAGTTGTTTTTTCTTTTAAAAGTCAAGCAGATACGCTACTGTCAGTGAAAAAGTGCATGCTCAAGTACAACAGTTTCTGAAGGAAGGTTATTTAAGGGAGGAGATGGTTCTGGACAATATCCCAAGGCTTCTGAACTGCCTGAGAGACTGCAACGTTGCCATCCGATGGCTGATGCTTCACACAGCCGACTCAGGTAATGTGAAGGCGTGCCATCTGCATGGCTCCATATAAAGGCTTGCAGGATTAAGATATGCTCCATGATGCAAAAATTGTTTAGCCTTTGGAAGAGAATCAAGTTGCTGCCTTTTTTTTTTTTTAGATTGATTGGTTTATTTTAGAGAGACGGGGAGAGAGCATGCGTGTGCATAAGCGGGGGAAGGGGAGAAGGAGAAGAAGAGGGAGAGACTCTCTAGCAGACTCCCCACTCAGCACAGAGCCTGACACGGGCTTGATCTCAAGGCCCATGAGAGCATGACCTCAAGACCCATGAGAGCATGACCTGAACTGAAACCAGGAGTTGGACACTCACCCAACTAAGCCACCCAGGCACCCCGAGAATCAAATTGCTTTTTAAGTTAGTCATTTTTGTGTCTACTTAGACAAGTCAGCTGCCCACCTGAATAGTCCCTTTGTCAGGTTAGATTATCTGGGATTATCCCAGTGGGTCCAGGGTAATCACAAGGGTCCTTGAATCGGCAAGAGTGAAGCAGAAGAGTCAGAACCAGAGAGGTGGCATCATGAAAAAGGGTCAACAGGCCATTGCTGGTTTTAAAGATGGAAAGGGGCCACAAGCCAAGGAATACAGGTCGCCTCTAGATGCTGAAAAAGATAAGAAAACAGGATTTACCCCAGAGCCTCCAGAAGGAGCACAGATCTACTGACTCCTTGATTTTACCCCAGTGAGACCCATTTCAGATTTCTCATCTCTGGAACTGTAAGAGAATACATTTGTGTCTTCTTAAGCCATTAAGTTTGTGGTGATTGGTTACAGCAGGAAACTAATACGAGAGCCAGTCCAGTAAATAAGAGCCAGATGTGCAAAATGCATCTGGCAGGATGTGGGATTTGAGTCCAGAGCAGGAGAGAAATTTTACTGGTTGGTGTAGAGGGGTGAAGGTGGTTGGGGAAGGCTCCACACAGGACACAGGAGTGGACTGGGCCCCCTAGGATTTTGAAGTAAAATTCTAGGCTGGAGAAATGATAGAGAAGAAGGTATGATTTTGGAAGTACAGAAAAACATGGACCCACAGAGTTGATGAACAGGCTAAACGAGAGTGCCTAATAAAGGTAGATTGGGGGAAAGAAAATAAAGGTAGGTTGGGTGTCACCTTTTCTGGTCCACAGTCTTGGAGACGCTGTGGGCCATCAAGTTCAGTTGCTTTACAGATTGTAGGAAATGACTCCACAGGGTCCGTGAGCCTGTGACTTAAAACAAAAAACACCTGGTTTAATAGAAAAATAAATAGGTTGGACTAACCCGAGTCAGTTCAGAGCTGACACAATTCCTTGTACTTAGTAAAGGCTGGATCGACGTTAATGAACTAACGATTTCACTCATCTGGAGCGCATGCACTTCCCGCTCACAGGTGTGTCATTCAGCAGCCTGGCCAGCCTCGTGCTTTTTGTTTTTTTGCCCCCAAACTTTGCTTGAGAGCCACCCTGAGACTGGCACTGCTTTCAACAGTTGTTCTTTCGGATGAGGCTGTGCCTCTAGAAATACTGCCCACTCCAGAGTATTCTGCAGCCTCCCATGGTAACACAGTAGCCTGTAGCCCGACTCTTCCAGGCAAGATGTTCTTCCCTCTAGCTCCCATTTGGTTCCACGTCCTGTGAGTGGTCAGCAGTGCAGACAGCAGGTGGACTTCTTAATCCTCTGTAGCTCTGAAAATATATGGACTTTCTTCTCAGCCTTCTCTTTTCCCACTAGAAATCTCTAGCTACGAAATCTTTCTCAAAAGTGCTGCTTCCCAGTTTGGTTTTTTTTTCATTTTGCTTTTTTGCCTACATCCCTCTCCAATTTACAGTTTGCTCATAGCACGAATACCATGGCTGAAGTTTAAACTGGATCTGGTTTTAGGTAGTCATGTTTCTTTTTTTTACATAAACTCCAGTTCTAATTTGAGGATTTTGCTCTACTGACTCAGTATTGAATCTTCTTTACCGAAGTCTTAACATGCTCAAGCATGTAAACAACTCAGACCCTCGCTTTATCCTATCATAAAACCAGCGGTGAGTTTCCCGTGACTCAGCCTCATCATCCTCCTCCCCACGACCGTGCCTGACCCTGTGCCTACGCTCTGGGAGCCAGGAGTCGTGTCCTGGATTTGCACCCTTGCAGGAACAACAGACAGCGTTCTGTGCATTTATCTTCAGCCACATCTGTTTTCCATTTTTGTGCCTGGCAATTGTCTGACCTGATTGCACAAGGTCATCATTTACCAGAAACAAATGATTTACCTATCTGACTATGAGTCATGTGTGGGAAAAGTAACTGCTTATTTAGCTTTTATGGTGTCTCAGTCATGATCGGCAGGATGGAATGCGTATTCTTTATATTCCGTCCTATTGATCTGTTGGAGGCATCTCACCCAGGCTTTGGATGCGTCCCCGGTGTCTTGCAGCTTTTGAAGAAACATGCTCAGAGCCAGCCTTCCCCAGGCAGGGCTGCCCAGCTTCTGAAGTCCAACCTGAGGCTACCATGCTTCTGAGATCTGTTGCCTCAGTTCTCTGAGTCTGCATTCTTGCAGGGTCAGAAGTCACAGATGGCATCCGGCCCTGAGGACGCTGGAAGTAATCATTAATGTAGGGTGATGTTCCCTATCCAAAAATGAAAGCAAATTAGTCTCAGAAGCTTTCTTGTTCAATCAGAATTAATACAAAACAAGTGGAACTCTTCATAAGTTTGATCTGTTTGATTTTGTTTGTTGGGCAGATACGAAGCTGAAAAAATTGTCTTCTGTGTCATCAGTGTTACCAGTTCCAATATAGCTCTTCCTAGATAGTTGTGATGAATGCATAATAAATCCGCTCTACAGTTTCCCATGAAAACTGAGCCCTTCTCCAGGTTGTCATGAGCCTCCTCCTGATGGAACAGCTTAGAAATCAATGTATAAAATGGCCATCTGCAGGCTTCACCAGAACTGAAACACCAAAAAACACCCCTGACATATATCACACGGTCCTTCTATATATGCTGGGCATCCTGGGATACCACTGAGGGGCTCAGAAAGCAAGAAAGCCGTGTGACACCAGAGCAACAACCAGGGACCTTGAACCTTATCAGATGTGAACTTTTTGACAGTGTTTGTTGCCTTAAATTTTTTGTTTTGACTATTTATAGTCCAGGTAGCCTTGACCTATTTTCTTACTTTTTCTTAAATAAATAATTGGCCCCAGCAAATATCAGTAATTTTTTAAGTTCTATATACCTTTCTTTAAAATACTGTTTATTTGAAATAGCTTCTCTTAGGAGCAGAGAGGCTGAGCTAGGGAATCAGAATATTAGGTGTTTTTGCCCCTGGGTCCATCCCTGCCTACTTTTGTCACCTTGGCCTAGTTGCTGGAATCTCTCTGGGCCTTGGTAGTAGAGAGTTCAGGAAGCTTTGAGTGCCTGCCATGCCCTCCAGCCTTTATAAGGAACAGAACGCTCCCAGGTCTGGTTCTTCCTGTTTGGAGGTGCCACATCCTTGTGTGGGTAACCCTGCTTGCCCGTGGTGTCAGGGACCGCCAAGACCACCCTAGTTGTGATCACTTCCTAGGAAGACACAGCGTATATTAGTACTTGTGGCTATGATTTATTGCAGCAAAAGGATAGAAAGCAAAATCAGCAAAGGGAAAAGGTGCATGGGATGAAGTCTGGAGGGAACCAGGCACAAGCTTCTAGGGGTCCTCTCCTGATGGAGTCACATAGGATGTGTTTAATCCCCCCGGCAATGCATTGCAACAGCATGTGTGAAGTGATGCCAATCAGGGAAGCTCCTTGGAAACTCCTTGGGGCTGACCACAGGCAGCCTCTGCCTGGCATGTACCAAAGTTCCAGACTCCTAGAAGGAAAGCAGGTGTTCATCATAAACCACATGGTACGAACAGTTAAGGCATAGTGGTCCTCTCTTATTAATTCTTGAAATGGTAGCGTCTCCCAAAATCCGAGTCCCCAGATGTGCCAACCTTGCAAACAGGCCTCTCTGAGGTGAGCAGTCTCAGAAACTGAGAGTGTCCACCCTGAATGGCAGAGAGCAATGCCTAAACCGAAAGCAACTCCAAACAGACAGGAAGTAAGGAGGCCGAATGGTGTCAGAAGGCTCCACCCATCCATATGGGACAGTCGGTAATGAACCAGTCCCAGAATGCCTTCAGTATTTGGAACACTGTTCTGCCACTTGCTTTTGCTCATTCTACAGTATATCATGGATGACATTCCTTGCCAGATCCAACTGTCGTATTTAAAAGTTCAGTTGTACTTATTTCATGGTATACATATACTGTATTTTTCCATGCTTGTTGGTATACATTTTGCTTATTTTTAAATGCTTAAAATGAAGGAAAGTTTTTTAAGAATTCCTCTTCTATTTCATGTTTTCTACACATTTAATAAATTGGGAACTCTCTTCTTCCCGTTTCTAGCCTGTGACCCAAACAACAAACGTCTTCGTCAGATCAAGGACCAGATTCTAACAGACTCTAGGTACAATCCCAAGATCCTCTTTCAGTTGCTGTTGGATACTGCACAGTTTGAGTTTATACTCAAAGAGGTAAAACCCTTGAATAAATAATCATCAACATCTTAGTGTTTTTATGCTTAAAAATACTTTTAAAGGATTAGGGTTCCGTAACTGTATCTCTGACTCAGGCTGCGGAGTCTAGCTGTCTGAGATAGTTCTTACACTAAAAGGACAGGATTAAACATTTAACAGGCATTTAGTGCCAACTGCCAGGGAGGAGACAGTGGCAGGGGAAATTGTACAAGACTGTGGAGGTGGCAGTCTAGTGAGGAATATGAACAGTAATCAGAGAACCGCACTAATGAAAATGTAAATACAGGGGCGCCTGGGTGGCTCAGTCGTTAAGCATCTGCCTCCGGCTCAGGTCATGATCCCGGGTTCTGGGATCGAGCCCCACATCGGGCTCCCTGCTCAGCGGGAAGCCTGCTTCTCCCTCTCCTACTCCCCCTGTTGGTGTTCCCTCTCTCGCTGTGTCTCTCTGTCAAATAAATAAATAAAATCTTTAAAAAAAAGAAAAAAAATGTAAATACAAACTGAGAGACGTGCTCTAAAGGAAAGGAACATAGTTCTCTGAGGACCTAAAATCAAAGATGCTATCCCCAGCTTCCCTGAGAAGAGAAGCAAGAGCTTCTGAAGGGACCCGAAGGAGGAACCTGTCAGAGTTAGCTAAGACAAAGGTTGGGACCATTCTGGAGACCATGCCAGAGAGAGGGCAGAACATGCCCAAGTCCTCTCGGGTAGGGAACAGCATGACCAGTTCAAGGACCAGAAAGACCGGTTGGCTAGAGGGGAGAGAACAAGAAAAAGTGGTATGATATGAGGTTGAAGAGTGGGCAGGAGCCAACCCAGGCCTGGCCTTGTAGGATTTCAGTCTTCATCTGAAAAGCCATGAGAACCTGTTAGAAAGGGCTTTTTTTTTTTTTAATGTTCTGTTAATCACCATACATTACATCATTAGTTTTTGATGTAGTGTTCCGTGATTCGTTGTTTGCATATAACACCCAGTGCTAGAAAGGGCTTTTAAGTAAGGTGAAGGATTTGCAATTCAACAAGGTTGACTTAAGGATTTTAAGGATTTTGAGTTCCCCGAAGGAAATTTTGAGGTTGGTCAGTCTTAGGGCTAAAAAAGCCTCTGTGGGCGTAATAAAAATGGCAGATACCCAGGAATGCCTATGTTCTGGAACCTGTAACTTTGGGGTTTGGGAGCAGGTGGGCCCAGGAACTAGCCATGGATATTAATGCCCATTCAGAACTGGTCTTCACCTTGCCTCAGTCCAATTAGTGGTATGCTAGATGTTTCTTTTTTTCTAGGTATGGGAGGACACTGTGTTCCCCCATTAAGTAGCTCAGGAAAAGTACATGCTGCTTATTAACATCATGCTAATGCATGCTAATGCACGTGCTGAGTGTTTTCAGTGCCTTGTCTGGGTATCACTTTGTAAGAGCAGAGAAACGCTACCCCTTTTTGATCTCTTTAATAATGTTAATGTTTTCCCTCTGAATAGCAAATCATTATTAAATACCTGCTCTGTTCCCAGCTAGGTGCTAGGAATTCAAAAATGAACAAGGCATGTCCCTGCCATCAAGGAGCTCTCAGTACAGTGGGGAAGAGAGGCAGATTAAGCCAACATGAGAAACCAAGAAAGATCCAAGAGCAGGAAACCAGGCATCTTATTTTTTGATCAAAGCAAACTTCAGAGGCAAGTGAGAGTCGCCCCCGAAGAATCAATGCACTCAGTCCAGTTAGGATCCTGAACCGAGCGCCAGTTCCCCAAGAGTTCTGTAGCTCAGTGTTGTTGCATGGAAATCAGGACAGGTCTGGGTCATCTGCCTAGCCAAGCCTGCATTTCTAATCATTAATCTTTTTCTGGAATCTGTTGGAATAGAAAGGGCAGCTTCCTTCAGTCTGTTCCGGTAGAGGGAAAAGAAGACCAATCGTTAAAGATCTTCAAAAGAGAAAGATCTGGTAGAAAGAAAAGAAACCAACTACCCAGTTCAAATCAAGCAAAACAATAATACATTTCAGCTCGGTTTGTTAACTGACCTCGCACCCCAACCCTTTTTCTAGAATCACCTTCTGATTCTCCTATAAACACACTAATTGGACCTGTGTTTCTTGTAATCTTTATATGAAGGTGCATCTCCTAATTGAAGGACCATCCCCTCTTCCAAATTCCATCTTAACAAGATATGAAACCTGTGAGTTCAACCTGTAAATGAGTGTTTGAAGGGCTTCAAGCCATTCGATCTGTGATGAAGGCCTCCCAATGTTATTTTTGTCCCTGCTGCTTTGTCACCTGGCACTGATTGATCCCAGGCATTCAAGAAGATAGGGCAGACTATAAATAATTCTGACTGTTCCTCATCCTATTACTTTTCTTTTTTTTTTTTTAAAGATTTTATTTATTTATCTGAGACAGAGAGAATGAGAGAGACAGAGAGCACATGAGAGGGGGGAGGGTCAGAGGGAGAAGCAGGCTCCCCGCCGAGCAGGGAGCCCGATGCGGGACTCGATCCCAGGACTCCAGGATCATGACCTGAGCCGAAGGCAGTCGCTTAACCGACTGAGCCACCCAGGCGCCCCATCCTATTACTTTTCATTGCTTAATCATCCCGCCTGATCACTAAGATACCTTTTCCTCTGGCCCCACAAAATTCCACCGGTCTTGATCCTTTTGTCTGCAATGAAGTCTTCATCTTTTAAAATTCATTTTGATGCTGAGGAATGAAGAATTTCTTAAAAGAAAAATCCATATACTCTCATATTTACCCCTTAGGAGCCCAATGAAATAAATCCCTATACGTTTGTGACATACCTGAAATATGTTTCTAAAGTTTGTTTCAAGGAAAAACAAAACAAAACCTTGAGATACACCATTTCCTCCTCTGCCCAACCCTTTATAGGATTTTAATTTTATGAAAAGTGAGTTCATAAACAGACCTACTGTGTGATGAAAAAGAAAGAACTTTTGTGGGTAATTTAGTTCATTCTCCACTCATCAGGCTAGATAATCCTCAGCCTTCCCTGACCTTAGAATAGGTATGACCCTAGAAATTGTTACTTAGAAAGGACCTTAGAGCAGTGGCCACCAAATTTCATGTCATATTAAAAATGCTGATTCTTGGGTCCACCCAAGACCTTCCGAACCAGAATCTTCAAGGGTGGGGCTTGGGACTCTGAGAAGTATAAAGCCATCCAGGTGAGGCTTATGTGCATGATAAGATACCTGAGAACCACTGTCTTAGTGATCCAGCTTTGCCCCTCGATTTGTACAAAGTAGGACGGCTTAAGAGATGACGTCAGGGTAATGTTACTTTTAGGCATATATTTTTATAATAAATTGGGTTTTGCTCAGGCTTTCTTGGTAAACTGCCTAATCTGGACTTCCTCTTAAGTAATTCTTTTCTGTCTCTTTCAACAGATGTTCAAGCAAATGCTTTCAGAAAAGCAAGCCAAATGGGAGCATTACAAAAAGGAGGGTTCAGAGCGGATGACAGAGCTTGCTGATGTCTTTTCAGGAGTGAAACCCCTAACCCGAGTGGAGAAAAATGGTAATTGCTGAAGAGGAAATACTGGTGTGTTTGAAATGTACACACAAATGACTGGAAAGCAACAGAGTAAAAAGTCCTTACGTTGTCGTCATTGTATGCTAGGAGGTTGCTAATGAAGATCTGAAGCTTAGTTTTAGCTGCCTCTAGCTTTGTGCTCCCTGGGGCAATCCTCATAGCCTCTCTGGACTTGAGGTTTCTTACTTTGGAAGTATGAGATTGGGCTAGAGGGGTTGTTATACTCTGCTGCATAGTCCATAGGGTCATAATTCATCCCCCACCTTCACCATAGTATGCACCACTGGTGTGTCAGCTTATGTGCATTTGGGGGGAGGGAGAAAAGGACCTAACTGTCCTGATCTCAGGACACTTCCCTCAAGAATATTACTAACTACTAACATAGATGGTATGCAAGATTCTCGGCTTCTAATCACGTTTGCTGCTTTCCCCCCAGTGCGCCTGTCATCTAGTGGCAGAAGAGGGGACCTGCAGATTTTTTGAAACATTGCTCAAGGCTTACTTTAATGGTATTAATTCCGCTTCTTCTAGGAAATTTTGTCTGTAGGAAAATTATGGTATCACTTAACATTTTTATATAGATAGAAGCCTTTCAAAATGCCCCCGAATTACCATTCTGAATTTTAAGACGACAAACTATCTTTTTAATGCTTAATGTTTAACTATGAGATTCATTTCTGATAAAGTTAATTATACAGTAGAATAGTATAGCTTTTTGTTTAAAAAAAAGCTTAATGGTATAGCTTTTTAAAAAAAAAACCACTATTTTTAATCAATATGATCTTGTGATTACTGTATTTGGCTTTTGTTGATTTATTTGATGCTGAGTGGTTGGCCTAAAATGTATTTCCAAGTTACTTTATTTTTCCTAGTGGGAAAAGTTGGCTGTGTTTTTAATCATGTGATATAAATTGGCAACATGTTTTGCAGGTCACTACATTGTGTCTAGAAAATAAGGAACCACCTGTAACAATCTAACCAGATTAGTTTTTGAGAATTAGGCACATTCATCTTTGTTCTAATCACCTTTAGGTTCTTATAAATCCCAACATCCTTTCAAAGGTCATTCAGAACAAGATCTTCTACTTTATCTGGCTATGTAGCACATTTCAGCTTAGGAAGAACTTCCACATATGTTTCTTGTCTGAGATGCTGTGAATAAACATCTGTATTCTTTTTTACATGTAAAGAAATCAAGCTGTAAAAGGTAGTCACTCGCTAAAGGTAACAAAGGTTCAGAGCCTGGATCGAGCTTGGCACCTCAGACCTGAACCCTGTGCTCTTTCTGCTACTTCAGAGCTGTCCCTCAGTCTTACCAAAAAAAAAAAAAAAAAATCTTTAAAATTACAACTAGTGTCCATCATACCAGTTCTTGAAATAATTTAGGATTATAAGCCTTTAAGTGCTTTTATTAAAGTGAAATCATCCCATTGATAAAACAACAACAATAACAACAAAAACTTTAGGGAACCAGCTTGGTGAGTTAAAAAGAGCAAAGCCTTTGAATCTGGCCAGACCAGTGAGAAAATCCTGGCTCTGCCATTTAATAACCGTGTGACCCTGCCTGGGATCCGTAACGTCCCTGGGCATCAGCTGCCTGATCTGAGAAATGCCTTCTAATTCCTACCTCCGTAAATTGTGAAGATTCAATGAGACAAGCTTCGAGCTTTGCCTGCCATACTGAGGGTCCCCAGAGCATGTTGGTGCCCTTCCCTTACTCTGCGGTGTGAAATTGGTTTGTGAATGCGAACGGCACCCCCCCCAGCTGTTCAGATCGTCTCTCACACTCCTGACGTGTTGCCTCTCATTGCCCTCCAAGACGTGCCATTGTCCTTTTTGTCCCAAAGCTGCTGCCCATGTCTGTCCTCTCACCTAGGGACAAACCATCCCTGTGCCTCTCTCTCTACCCATCCTCGCTTTTGCAGAAAACCCTCCCCAGGAACTCTGCATCCCATCTTTCGTTTCCTTCCTGGTTCCTCCCTGCTCCTCTGCCCACCGTTGCACACTTGTGTTCACCTGCCAGGTGTTAGGCTGAGCCATTGATGTAGAAAGTTCCCTCTCTTGTTCCAGGTCATATGCCCCGAGGCATTTTGGTGGTTATTGTGTGGAGAATCTCCGAGGGCGATGTCAGGTACACAGCGAGAGCTCTGTGAACAAGACCTAGATTTGTAAAGGGTTCCTGAATAGATTAAAAGCCACAGCTATGCGAATCATGGGGTCTCAGCAGTCTCTCCTTGTTTCTGTGTTCATAGAAAACCTGCAGGCTTGGTTCAGAGAGATCTCAAAACAAATCCTGTCTTTAAATCATGATGATTCCACTGCTGCAGGCAGGAAAACGGTGCAGCTCATACAAGCTTTGGAGGAGGTAAGAAAACCCTTCTTAAATGGCGGTGCTTGGATCATGAATCATAGTTTCCGAGCCACCCAGCAATCTGGTCCTGGAAATATTTCTGAGAGAATATTTCATCAGAAGCAACAAAAAGCATACTCTGCTCCCTGTAATATTATATCCAGTGTCCTAAAATTGGGAAAATAATGAAGTGATCAGCATGAAGAGAATGCCAACAAAAATGATGACATTTCCACTTGCAGAAACATGTAGTCTTGGAAAAATAATGATGAAGACAATATAGAAACATCAGGGAAATTGTGGTTAAGGCAGCAAAAGCTAAAACAACACCACACTGTAGGCACCATTTCTAGATCAGGGAAGAGTTTGGGGGGAAAAACTACAAAGGGATACACAACCATAACCATAGCTATATAATGATCACATGCTTATAAGTGATGTTTTCTTTTCCGGAAAAAAAGAAATAGTTCGTTTTTTATCTACTCAAATATTATCTACTCAAATTCAAAAAAGGATTATTATATTTTCCCACTCTTGAAATTTTAATTGTACGCTTATAACTGCGTTTAAAATTAAAAATAAAAGCCTCGATGAGAACAATAACCGTCAACTATTTAAAACATCATCCATACTTACTTGGAACCCTGTTCAACTGGTATAAGTATATATCTTTAGAGAGAGAAGTGATACTTTATTTGGCATTTATAGGCTCCTTTTTTTTTTGAGAGAGATTTGTTGGTTATTGTTAATGGCAACACAAAACAGTTCTCCATTGTTAGTGCGTCAGTTTCCCTAGCCAGAAATTCCCAACTTGTACTGTCCCTGTTTTGCTCGTTTCCTGGATCTGTTAGTCTGCAGTACAACTATAAACAACTCTGTAAATGTCAGAGGCTTTTTATCATTTGTGCTATTTATTTCGGCAATGGCCCAGGCACCTTGAATTATAAACAACTTTCGGACACTGGGGAATCATTATTTTGTTTTATGGAGTCCAAAAAAAGAACTTAATAATGTCGAAATGCCAGCACCCTGGTTGTGATGTGACTTCTACTCTGTTTTTTAGCAAACCTGCAAATCTTCAGAATTAAGAGGATTTTTTTTTTGATTCATTAAAATATTTATTGAGCAGCTAGGGAGATACAAAAGTGATTAAAACATCGTCAAAGAGGTGAGGCAGATGCACACATCACAGAAAGCCAAGTGTAAGGGGTCACTGAATCTCAGCAGTCAAAAGAAAAGTGCTTTAGGAGATCAAGAATGAGATTGCTTCCAGGAGGATTTTCTAATATGTGTTTATTGATGCTAAAATAGAAGATGGAAGTATCCACTCATTCTGTCATATACATACACAGTAAAAAGAATAGAACATTTTCTAATCCTAGGAACCTGTGCATTACATTATGACTTGGCTTATACGTTTCTAAAATTATTATTTGAAATAGAAATTTTGCCAAGAAATTCTTAGTAAGTAGCGTGCCTTTCTGAAAGTGTTTTCAGGGAAAAATGAACACCACAGAAGCCATTTGGAATTTTCTTTTTTCTTTTTTTTTTTTTTTAAGATTTTATTTATTTATTTGAGAGAGAGAGAATGAGAGAGATCACATGAGAGTAGGGAGAGTCAGAGGGAGAAGTAGACTCCCCGCCGAGCAGGGAGCCCGATGTGGGACTCGATCCAGGGACTCCAGGATCATGACCTGAGCTGAAGGCAGTCGCTTAACCAACTGAGCCACCCAGGCGCCCGCCATTTGGAATTTTCTAATTAAATGTATTTATGTGACACAGGTTCAAGAATTTCATCAGTTGGAATCAAATCTGCAAGTCTGTCAGTTTCTTGCTGATACTCGCAAGTTTCTTCACCAAATGATCCGAACCATTAACATTAAAGAGGAGGTCCTGATTACAATGCATATCGTTGGGGACCTTTCTTTTGCTTGGCAATTAATTGACAGGTAATGTGGTCAGCCTAACATTTCCCCTATATGAAGGCCACCATGGGTGTCTCCTTAACCACTGATCTCTCTTTACAGATTCACATCCATCATGCAAGAGAGCATAAGGGTAAACCCATCCATGGTTACTAAACTCAGAGCTACATTCCTGAAGGTAAGCAAAGAACAGTTAGATCACATTCTCAGTCACTAGGGAGGAACTGGTCTTCGTTACTACCTCATGCATGAAATCAGTCCAAGATTTCATTCTTTTAGAAAGTTAGGTAATTTAAGTCTTTTTATAGACTGAAAATTGTTAGCAGTTTTCCCACGAGAGCACAGTTTCAAAAGATGCCATGCATATTTGAAGTTTCAATTAACATAAGTTGGATGTCTTACAGAAAATAGTTTTTAAGTTAAAAAATACATTTTTTAAGTACTACCAATATACTAAAAATGTGGGTCCTTTTTTCTCTAGATGTGAATTAATTCCTTTCCCTTACTCATTTAAAAAATTCTTATTGAGCCTCTGGTACAAACTAGGATCCCCTCTAAAGATACGGGAATAGCAGTTAACAATACAAATAGGGCCCTTGCTCTCAAGGTAACTTCAGATCGAGATAAATGAGCAAATAATTGACTCACTGCCTTCTGACAGAGTCACCTTCTGTTTCAATTCTTAGGCGCACTTTCTTTCCTATTTAAACATCTCTGTAATTGGGGATGGGTTTTATCATTGGCAGCATATCAAAGTTCACTCGTCAGCATTTTCTTTCTTTCTGAGTGGTACATAAAATAATGGCACTTCATACATGCTGTGACGTCTTCGACTGGATTCAGTACAGTGATCCATCCGTCACGGTGTCTGATTTCCATCCAAGAGTAGCTGTCTCCTCTAGCGCAGTAGCTCTCAGACTTGAGGGGCCTCAGAATCACCTAGAAGGCCTGTCACAACACAGATGGCTGGACCTTGCCCCCAGAGTTTCTGATTAAGTAAATCTGGGGTGGGGCTCAAGAGCCAGCATCTTTAACTAGTTCCCAGCTGATGCTGATGCTGCTGGTCCAGGGACTGCAGTTTGAGAACCACTGCCATAGCAGATGACTATTCTTAAAAAACTGTATCATTGTCAGAAACTATTAATGAACTTTGATGAAGTTCAGTGGTTGTTGCTTTCTCCTGGGTAGGACCCAAGACTCTTCCTAGAAAGAGAGATTTCTAGGACTTTTTGAGATGGAGAAACAGATAATACCTACTTTTCTTTCAGCTTGCCTCTGCCCTTGATCTTCCCCTTCTTCGAATTAATCAAGCAAATAGTCCTGATCTTCTCAGTGTGTCTCAGTATTATTCTGGTGAATTGGTGTCCTATGTGAGAAAGGTAAGAAATGCATCAAGGTGATATTTATTTTATTGGCAAACTAACTTCTATTTGAAGACAAAAAGGATGCTTGGGGCCCTATAAAAAGTATACCTGTGTTCTCTTCCCTTATTCTTAACTTGATTCCAGAAATTTGCAATATCTGAATATAAACTTACTCTTACTGGTACTGTGGATACACAGATGTGTTTTACTTCCAAAGAACTTTTACATCTGTTTTTTTTTTTTTCAGTGCTGGTGGTATTAACCCCCACTTTGTAGGCACAGAAACTGAAAGAGAGATTATATTGGCTTCCACAAAGTCCCAGAGCTAGCTGGTAAAAGAGCCAGATCTAGATCCAGCATATATATCCTAGTTAGAACTTAGAGTTTTCAGAAGAATTTTGATCCTGTTTCAGTAACTTACGGTACAGCGTGGAGCCCAGCAGACCTGGGTTTAAAATTTACCTGTGTCACATACTGAGTGCTCTGTAACCATGTTACTAACACCTCTGATCCTCAGTCTTTGAAGCGTTTGTAATGTGGAAAAGATACATCTTCTTGCTCCCTGTGTATGAGGATTAGCTTTGTATCTTGCGAGCAGTTCATGTTTGAAAGAACGTAGCTGTGTGCCTGAGAGCAGATGTTCAAACAGCTCTTGTTAAGTCCCTTATCATCCCTTCCTGTAGCCAGGTGGCTCCTTATACACACTGGTACTGTCTCCCTGCCATCCTAGCATTTATCAGCTAAGAAAAACAAAAGAGATGGTCAACTCTTTTTCCGCTTTTCTCTTTCACTGAAGGTTTTGCAGATCATTCCAGAAAGCATGTTTACTTCTCTCCTAAAGATCATAAAGCTTCAGACCCACGATATCATTGAGGTGCCGACCCGCCTGGACAAAGACAAGCTGAGGGACTATGCTCAGCTTGGCCCACGATACGAGGTGGCGTGTCCCTTTGACTTCTGCCTTTTGATATTTAAAACCCAAACCATGATGTATCCCAGGTCTGTGTCGCCTGCCATATCCCTAGGACCTCCAGACCTATTGTCATTTGTTTTTTCCTACCCTCAGTGTACCTATTTGTGCCAAGTTACTGCAGCCATACCTGCATTTGTTACCTGGTCCCGGAGTTACTTAAGGCCTCGCCAGCCTGAGTGTCATCAGAGGAAGTGGAGTTCAGCTGGTCACTTTTCACCCGAAGGGTCCTGGCGAGTCAGCCCTTCTTTGCTTCGGGCTAGATTGCCCAGACTCTTCACAGTCGAGCAAAGTCATCTGGGTTCCATTAGCCATTTCCTCCAGCCAGACTTTAAAGCCCACTCAGTAGTCGAGCAGCCTCAGGGGTTGTTCTTTCCAAATACCTCTGCTTTTCTTTCCCCCTAAACTTAAAAGATGTGAAAGAGTGAAATCAAGTGGAAATTGACAATAGGAAGCCCACTGTCATTACATTTCATCGCAGGGTCAGTTTTACATCCTCTCTGACACAACTCCAAAAATTACATCAGGAATTTGGATTTTGCAAGCTTTGAATTTATGTATTTATGCACATTCAAAAATATAGCATTGGTCTACCTTATCTATGTCTCCTTGTGTTGCTTGGGGGAAAAAAAGTAGAACGCAGGAAAGGGGAGATTACCTTGTTAGGGTCTTGATGAGCCTTTTCTACGTGGAAAGGACCATCCATCTTATGGAATCCTGCCTTTTATGCATGAGAAACTGAGGCCCAAAGAAGGGGAAATGATTGGTCAGCATTTAAAGAATGATTTCATGTCTGCTGACCCCGTTCCCAGCGTGGCTACCAGTGGTCTCTCGGTTCCATCACGGCGCCTCATTTCTGACCAGGACATGTCATTGCTGCTGTCTTGGTTCATCCAGGACTATCAGCCAATTATTTTCACTTCCCGTAGAAACGATGGGTCTTTTATCAGAAATACTTAATTAACTTCTTTCTCTTTGTTAAAGGTTGCCAAGCTCACTCACGCTATTTCCATTTTTACTGAAGGCATCTTAATGATGAAGACAACTTTGGTTGGCATCATCAAGGTAACGGCTTTCGTGCTGGTTCATGTGACCTCATAGACTCTTTGTTTGGATTACTGTGGTGGCTCTCCCATGGGGAACAGAGAATGATGTCATCGTGTGTCCCCTGCTGTTTCACATTCAGCTCTTGATCTTCACTTTACTCATTTATTGATGGAGGAAGAGAGAGCATTATAATCCTGATTTTTCATCCATACCCAGGAGTTAGTTAAATCTACGAAGAATCCATTTAATTGAATTTTCGTAATAACAAAACAAAATGGTTCGATCCCCTTGGCCAGACAGCTGGCTCACTCTCTCCCACCCTTCTTTCCTTTTAGTATTTTTATATTGCATCTCAGGTGCAGAGAGCTGCGGTAATCCTACCCCATTGTCATTGTCTGGCCATTGTCATCACGGATGCATGCAAGCTCCTCTCTTCATCTTTTCTTTCTCATCTGGACGCCCACAGCCATTCCCATCCCCAGTAGCACCCACGCTGTATATTCCATTTCTATCCCCAAAGAGGCTAGTATCTGCATTTTAAGCATGAGGTGTTACTTTATGTGTGCATATATGTTTGATTTATTTATTTATGTCGCTATGAGTTGGGCAGTTGGTTACTTCTTACTCCTGCATAGAATTTTACATTCTACTTAACCATTCCCCGAGGCACAGACACCCATATTGTCTGTTTTCACTCCAGCACTCCCCATTATTACAGGCCACTCTGAACATGTCTCTACTATACACCATGAAAGAATTTCTCCTAAATCTGCCTCCCCAGGAGTTGGGTCACTGGGCCTTAAGGTGTGTTTATACTTAATTTCTCTCAACACCACCAGATTGCCTTCTGAAACGACTGTTTCATGAAATGTCTGCCCACATTTTTCCCAATACTTGTTCGTTCCACAATCTAATTTTGGCTCTCCCAAAGAGTATAAAGTGTTATCTCAATGCTGTTTTCATTTGTAATCCTATGATAACTAGTGATATGCCCATGCACAGGGTTCACGGTGCTTTTATTTTTCATTTATCTGATATCAGTTAGAATCTACATGTTTCTGATTTTTTTTTTTAAATGTGTATCTATTGAATTGCCAGATTAACATTTGTGTTACTAAAACCCAAGAAAATAATAGGAAATGAACCTAAATAGGAATGGAACTTTAGTGTGTGGTTTCTGCAAGTATGCTGAAATACTATTGTGCCCCTAGAATTTTTTTTAAAAAGATAGTGGTATTTTATTTTTTGTACAGATTTTATTTATTTGAGAGAGAGAGACAGTGAGAGAGAGCATGAGCGGGGGGTGGGGAGAGGGAGAAGCAGGCTCCCCACTGAGCAGGGAGCCTGACTCTGGGCTCCATCTCAGGACCCCAGGATCATGACCTGAGCCCAAGGCAGATGCTTAACTGAATGAGCCACCCAGGCACCCCCCATTGTGCCCCTAGAAAATTAATAGAATCCACTGAACATACTTTAGGCCTGGTGCCAGTTTAATTCAGTTGATATGCAGAGAGTAGACTTGCCAGGTATATCACTTCTTACTAATCTGTAAAGTGTTAATAAATCCTAGGACCAGATTAAGTGTCTTATATGCAAAATGACCAGTATAGGAAGGATGTAATAAAACCTAATAATTAGCAATAATTATCAAAGGACAACTGATTAAGAAAAATGCAGATCTTTTGCCACAGTCTTTCAGATGAGAACAGGGGGAATATCATCGTGACCACACTCAACCCAGTAGACTGTCTCTGCCAATCTAACCACTCAGGGCTTTCTGTAAGGGATCCTGTGGCCCTCACTAGTCTTTAACCCTCAAATGTTAAGCATCTATTTCAGACACTTGTAAAGAGTATAAGTTGGGGCACCTGGCTGGCGCAGTCCATAGAGCATGCAACTTTTTTTTTTTTTTTTAAAGATTTTTATTTATTTATTTGAGAGAAAGAGACAGAGACAGAGAAACAGCATGAGAGGGGAGAGGGTCAGAGGGAGAAGCAGGCTCCCCGCTGAGGTGGGAGCCCCATGTGGGACTCGATCCCAGGACTCCAGGATCATGACCTGAGCCGAAGGCAGTTGCTTAACCAACTGAGCCACCCAGGCGCCCGAGCATGCAACTCTTGAACTCAGGGTTGTGAGTTCAAGCCCCACATTGGACGTGGAGCCTACTTAAAAAAAAAAGTATAAGTTGACTTTAATCCATATGACTTAAAACAAGTAAGATACACACAGAGATGTATGTGTAAATGTGCATTGTTACAGATGGCCAAAAAAATTATTTTAAAAAGAATAGAGGGGCGCCTGGGTACCTCAGTCAGTTAAGCATCCGACTCTTGGTCTCAGGGTGGTGATTTCAAGCCCCGTGTTGGGCTTCACACTGGGCATGGAGCCTACTTAAAAAAGAATAATTAAAAAAGGGGAGTGTCTGCCTTCGGCTCAGGTCATGATCTTAGGATCCTGGGATGGAGCCCCGCCTCAGGCTCTCTCCTCAGCAGGGAGTCTCCCTCTTCCTCTGCCCCATCCCCTCTCATGTTCTCTATCTCTCAAATAAATAAAATCTTCAAAAATAATAACAAATAAAAATAATAAATAAAAATTTAAAAAATAGAAATCATCTAGACATTTATCACTAAGAGAGTGGCTGAATATATCATGGTGCATTTCCAGTGTAGATTGCTCTGCTGCCATTCAAAAAGCTTTTGCCACTGGAAGATTTCTAAAACTCTAAGTGGAAAAAGCAAGTTACAGAACAACGTGTATGTGTGTGTAGTGTGTGTGTGTGTGTGCACGCACATGCACGCCTATTATGGTCCCATTTAGATTTTTAAAATTAAATGTTTATTAAGGACAATACGTAGAGAAATTAGTAGAGAAAGGTCTGGAAGATCCATATGAAAACTGTTAATTAACTGTTGTTAACTTCAGAGGAAGGGATAGAAGCGTGAAGGAAGGGGCTATGGGAAGGGGGCTTTCTTTAAGCTACAGGCATGCCATACATTGGTGAAAGTCTTGGAAGAATTGGAAGGGCCATTTAAGACCTTTAAATTCATGAAAACATTTAACTCTTTCTCACCAAATCTGTTCTTACAAGGAATATTTCTTCGGAAACTTCATTTTACTTCTTTGATTTTTTTTCCTTATTGATGATATCTAGTTATAATTTGTTACCGTAAAATAGGGCACAGGTACTGAGAGCTGTAGAAACACTTCTGTAGTTTAATAGATTATTACAACCACCACCCAAGTCAAGAAATATCATTTCCCAGCTCCTACCCCAGGATCCTCCCCACGTGCCCTGATCTAATCTCAGTCTCTCCATTTAGAGTTTTATTATCCAAAAGTAAATCTCTCTGGACACTACATTTTAAAAAAATGTTAGGGGTGCCTGGGTGGCTCAGTCTGTTAAGCTTCAACTCTTGATTTCAGTTCAGGTCCTAATCTCATGGGCTTTGGGATTAAGCCCCAGCCCCGTGTCAGGCTCCACGCTCAGCGGGGAGTCTGCTTGAGGATTCTCTCCCTCTGCCCCTCCCCCACTGGCGCATGCGTGCGCTCTCTCTAAAATAAATAAATAAATCTTCTAAAAAATATATAAATAAAAAAATGTATCTTTTAAGTCTTTTTTAATCTCCATTCCTTTCTTACCTTTATCTGGTGAGGAACCCACAGCCTTTTTTGTTTTTTAATTTTATTTTATTATGTTGTGTTAATCACCATACATTACATCATTAATTTTTGATGTAGTGTTCCATGATTCATTGTGTGCGTATAACACCCAGTGCTCCATTCAATACTTGCCCTCTTTAATACCCATCACCAGGCTAGCCCATCCCCCCACCCCCCTCCCCTCTAGAACCCTCGGTTTGTTTCTCAGAGTCCATAGTCTCTCATGGTTTGTCTCCCCCTCCGATTCCACCCCCCTTCATTTTTCCCTTCCTAATATCTTTTTTTTTTTTTTTAACATATAATGTATTATTTGTTTCAGAGGTACAGGTCTGGGATTCATCACTCTTACACAGTTCACAGCGCTCACCATAGCACCTACCCTCCCCAATGTCTATCACCCAGCCACCCCATCCCTCCCAACCCCCACCACTCCAGCAACCCTCAGTTTGTTTCCTAAGATTAAGAATTCCTCATATCAGTGAGGTCATATGATACATATCTTTCTCTGACTGACTTATTTCGCTTAGCATAATACCCTCTAGTTCCATCCACGTTGTTGCAAATGGCAAGATTTCGGTTTTTGATGGCTGCATAATATTCCATTGTATATATATACACCACATCTTCTTTATCCATTCATCTGTTGATGGACATCTTGGCTCTTTCCATAGTTTGGCTATTGTGAACATTGCTGCTATAAACATCGGGGTGCACGTACCCTTTCAGATCCCTACATTTGTATCTTTGGGGTAAATACCCAGTAGTGCGATTGCTGGGTTGTACGGTACCTCTGTTTTCAACTTTTTGAGGACCCTCCATACTGTTTTCCAGAGTGGAACCCACAAGCTTTGACCTGTTGTTTTTTCCAGTCTGAATTTTGCTGATTACTTAGTCATGATGTAGCTCAACATGCTTCTCTGGCTTTTGTATTTTGTGCAACTTTCATTGCAATTGTCGTTCTTAAAGTTTAAATATAATCAAACCCAGATGGAACCCATCCATTTGTCTTTATGACTTTTTAAAATAATGGTTCATTTTACAAATTAAAAGTACAAGAGACGAGTCTCAGGGAATTCAAAGGATTATGTTCAAACTATTTGATGTTTTATGGATATGATAGGAGACAGTCTTTTAGGGAATAACAAATCCTTTCTCATTACAGAAAAAAGAACCAGTAAAATAAGTATTATAGAGTTCCATGGCAGATTTGCTTTCCCATTTTATCTCCCTAATTACAAACAGCATTCCAAGAATGCTGAAAGAAAAGAGAATTGTTAAATCTGTTTGCAAGCTTCAGTTTGTTCACAGGATTGGAGATGCCCTGAGGTAACATGGGGAAGAAAGGCATGCACTGAATTCAAGGGCAGGCCCTACATTCCACCCTTCCTCCTGGTGCGGAGAAAAGACACTTTTTACTTTTAATGATTTAAAAAATGAGAGACAATTTAAAACTTTTCAGACCCACCATCTTGGGAAGTCATGTTGTAAAATCATGAATTTTACTGCGGTCAGCCGAGTCTTAAAGAGTTACAGGTTTAATCATTCTGTCCAAGCTGCACAAGATCAGAGGGACAGGAAAGGAGAAAAGTCCCAATCATTGAGAAATGGGGTAGGAGAGGGCTCCCCCACAGATTCTGGAAACCGTCTTTCCTTTGGATTTCTTCACGACAGAACTTTCCCTCACTGCCATTCATTGCTTTTTAATTTGCACACAGGTAGATCCAAAACAGTTACTGGAAGATGGAATAAGGAAGGAGCTAGTTAAACGCGTTGCTTTTGCTCTTCATAAGGGATTGATCTTCAACCCCCGAGCCAAGGTACCAGATGACCAGATCTGTCCTTTCTCTCTGCACAGCTTGCAGAATGGATGAGCACACTATTTCTAACTATCAGGAACAAGACCTTTCCTCCTAACACATATCTAAAATATGATGTTCAGTGCAAGTGACCAATGTGCTTTTCAATCCCATATTGTAATCTGTTTGTACGATAAGAAAATCCTTTCCAAAACCAGCCCTTTCCTGTCACTTGTTGATCCCCAATTTTAAGAATTGAACTGATGTCTGCGATTCAGAGTTACTTCTTAAAGTTAGAAGAATATGCTAACCCTAAGGCACATAGGAACTATAAAGCCTGTAATTTTTTATGTTCTTTGATCTGTTAAAGAATATGCTCATTTTTCTCAGGAGGAAAAAGAAATGGGCCTAAAATTTATATCTAGGGTACTTTTCACCCCAGTAAATTCAATTTAAACTATTTTAAGTATTTTAAGGTTACATATATATTCATCAAATGACGTGAGAGAAATCGTCAACTTTCATTTTTTATATTCTTTTGTATGAGGCTTCCTTCCCAAATGAATGAAACCTCTTCTTTGCTGAATGTCTGACATAAGTTGCCACTTATCCTAGTTGAGGTAGGAAATGAGTTATTTCCAAAGCTGTCTTCAACTATCGTTGTCTCCCAGTAGGCGTCTCATTTAAAGTCTAATGTAGATATTAGTGGTTGACCATCTACTCCAGTGTAATAGATTTGTGTTTCCCCTTTTGCACAGTCAAGTGAATTGATGCCCAAGCTGAAGGAGTTGGGGGCTACCATGGATGGATTCCATCGCTCTTTTGAGTACATACAGGACTATGTCAACATTTATGGTCTGAAGATTTGGCAGGAAGAAGTCTCTCGTATTATAAATTATAATGTGGAACAAGAGTGTAATAACTTCTTAAGAACAAAGGTATCTAATTAAATTTTGAAAATTCTTGACTACATTTGTTGTTCTGACATTTAAAATACATGCCCCAAGGGGGCACCTGGGTGGTGCAGTTAAGCTTCTGACTCTTGGTTTCGGCTCAGGTTGTGATCTCAGGGTTGGGAGATCGAGCCCCGCGTGTTGGGCTCCACGCTCAGCATGGACTCTCCTTCAGATTCTCGCTCCCTCTGTCCCTCTGCTCTTGCTCTCTCTTGCTGTCTCTCTAAAATACATAAATCTTAAAAAGAAAATTAAATACATGCTCCAAACCTCAGAAATGCCAACAAGAAAGTTTACTTAAATAGTTACTAAGAATCAGTAAGCATTAGATGGTCACGAATACCTTCAGAGTACCTTCAGGGAAGTTTGATTTTGGTCAGTAGTTGACAAGGAGTAAGTTTTTAATTAGGGAACTCACAAGATTTCATTTGGAATCTTAATAGATTAAGTATCTACCAGCCTTATGATATTTTGGAATTTTATTATTACATCGATACAGGTTAACTTAAAGACAGAAAGCCAGAAATGCCTGTGTCTCTTCTCACTTCTCAGTCACTTAGCTTGTCACAAATATTTCTTTTTTATAAATGTTACATGTGGCATTTCTGGGAGCTATTAATACAGTTTTAAGTTTCCTCTTCAAAACCAAGGAGCATTTATTGTCACTGTTTATGCAACATTATATTTGTAAAACTACGTGGAAAAAGAATAACTAGGTTATCTTATCAAAGAGGTACAGTTGACCCTTGAACAGCATGGGTTTGAACACAAGGGTCCATTTATACACAGATTTTTTTCCGATAGATATAGTGTAGTACTGTAAAATATATTTCCTCTTCCTTGTGATTTTCTTAACATTTTTCTCTAGCTTATGTTGTATGAATCAGTATATAATACATATACAAAATATGTGTTAATTATGTTACTGATAAGGCTTTTCTGGTAAACAGTAGGCTATTAATTAGTAGTTAAGTTTTTTGTTGTTATTGTTTTTTGTTTTTGGGTATTTTGGGGGTTTTTTTAGTAGTTAAGTTTTAAGGGAATCAAAAGTTGCATGTGGATTTTCAACTGTGGTGGGGGTCAGTGCCCTGGCCCTCATGTTGTTCAAGGGCTAATTGTACTAAATACTTATGGTTTGGTTTGGTTTCTAGATTCAGGATTGGCAGAGTATGTACCAGTCTACTCATATTCCAATACCAAAGTTTACCCCTGTGGACGAGTCCGTAACATTTATCGGTCGACTCTGCAGAGAAATCTTGAGGATCACAGACCCCAAGTAGGTGTATCTGAATTCCACTGGGCCTTGAACACGGTGGACAATAGAAGTCTCTGAACATTTTCCTCAGATCACACCCTTGTTCCTACCACACTTGGATCAATTCTAATGGGTTTATTAGAGTCACTTTAGACGGGGTATTTTCCGCAGTGTGCCTGAGGAGACCCCGGTCCAAGGAAATAGAGGCTAAGATAAATCTAAGGTCTGTTCAGCCACCTTTTAGTTTCGTGCTCCTCTTGCTTTCCAACTACTGTCCTACTCACTTGGGCCCGTGGACTCCCTACCGTATGAAAACTTTTTTGATTAGATTGCTCATCTGTACCTGTGTAATTGTGGCACAGTGCCCCATGCCCGTCACTGAGTCTTGCACTTGTCACAAGACCTTTGAAGATTACCTGCACACCCGTGCACTTTTCTAGCACTTACCTTGTACACACTTCTCAGCCCTTCATACACATCCCTTCATTTACACATCACAGCAGTCTCTGAGGTATTGTTATTCTTCCCATGTTAAAGAGAAGTAACTGAGGCACAGAAAAAAGATAAGTCACTTATCCAAGGTCTGGGTCTAAACGGTAGCCTCTGACCCCGGGGCCCGACTCCTAAACACTGTGCCGTTCAAGGGCAGGCTGCACAGCTCTGCATGCAGGGGGTCACAGTTCATGTATGGTCACATGGGTGAACATCTCATTATAATCAAACCACCCTTAAGAATATTTTAGGTGGGCACCATGGGAGAGCCTTGCACACTGCTTCTGTCTTTACGTCTCGTTTTGCGCCTTTTTCTGTTGAGCTTCTGACGAGGCAGTTGGTACTAAGCCCAGCTGAGGGAAGAGCAGGCTCCTGTTTTCTGTCTCGTGTTTAGCCCTGTGCGCACGCTCACTGAGTGGAGTGGTTGGTATGATTACCCAGGGAAAGGTAACTTCTCTTCTCTGTCCAGCAGTGCATGTGTTGTTGGATTTGTGTAAGTTGAATATCTTTATGACATGGCTCTTCTGTACCTCCTTCAAATTCCAGCTTATTTGGTCTCTCAAAAGTTACGCAACTTAACACTCTATATGTAAACTTCTTCCAAAAATTCAAGCACAAATGAGTTTTGTCTATGACTCATGGAAAAAGAGTAAATGACCCAAAATGTTTTATAACTCCTGCTTTCTTGGTACCCAAGGGTGGGTCACTGAAGCCCTTCTAGAAGACTCTGCATCTAGTGCCATGTTAAGACTTGCAGAGAGGACTAAGCATTAGGATATTACCGACTGATTCATCAACACTGGGCGCCTCTCAAGTGACACATTCAGAGTGCCAGCACTGGGTGACAGGAGCAGGATACTTCGAAGCTTGAAAGTAGAATGCAGTTCTGGAAATCTCGTTCTTCCCATTTCCTTCCAAATATAAGCCTCTCCTCCCGAGCCTCATTTCAGTAAAGAGATGTCCTGGCTCTTAGAATTGGGAGCATATCCTCCATGGAGCTTACTAGAATTTCAGAGGCCGGGTTTCCACCACAGACCTACCCAGTCAAACCCCAGGAATGGGATCTGGGCATATATTTTGAACCCACCCAACAGTGATTTAAGGCCCCTGTGCCAGCATTTGAGAGCCAGCCAGTAAAATGGTGGTTAAGGATGTGGTGTTGGAATCAGGCCTCACTAAGTTGTCTCATCTGTAAAATGAGGGTCACACAGCTTGAATATCACAGAGCCGTGATGAGGATGAAAAGGAAAAGGTCTTAGCACAGAACCTGACCTCTAAGAAGTGCTCAGTAAATACTGCCGGTTGTTATCATTGCTGTCAGCACACTCTTAAGCCTGAAAGGAATCACTGGTTGGTGACCAGAACCGGGAGGAAAGAGGCAATGGCTGTGTTGTCACAGTCACAAATGTTCCATAGGGCGGCAGGATTTGAAGTTCCTTTCTTATCAAAATGGAAATGACACAAGACTCTTCTGGCCCGGTCTCTGGGAATCTAAGAAAGACCCTGTGGAGAGAAAACTGGGCTCTCACGTCTTCCAGCCTGACAACCAAATCCAACCTCGTCCTCTCTGCTCAGCTCCAAACAACAGCCTGACTCAGTGGAAATGAATGAGACAAACTGGTGACCTGCCATAGGGCAGGAAAAGGTGATTTCACTGAATTTTGCCTTCCTGGCAATTGGGCATTCACCGTGAGATACACTGGGTGCCTAGATGCAGAGGTTATTAAACAGATCACATAACCATCGTTCCTCACAGCTGATGCCCAAATCCTGTTGCGTCCCACATCTCCTCAGGATGAACTCATTCTGAGCTGCTCTTGGGTTTTGAGTGTTTGTTTTTCTTTTAGAATGACGTGTCACATTGACCAGCTGAACACTTGGTACGATATGAAAACTCACCAAGAAGTAACCAGCAGCCGCCTCTTCTCAGAAATCCAGACCACCTTGGGGACTTTTGGTCTGAACGGCTTAGACAGGCTTCTGTGCTTTATGATTGTCAAAGAGCTACAGGTGAGCCTTTCAGCTTCTGTGCATGCTTCCCGCTGCCCTGGGAGAGGGGAGAGTAGCTCATTTAGCTTTTCTTTCATGCTTTCCTGTACCAACGCCAGACACACATATATGCTTCTTGTTAGGTAGATAAGAACTGAGCATAAACTAGAATTTCTTTGGCCAGCACAGTATTTTTACGTGTAGACTGGTTTGGGGAGTTTCATGTGAGGAAGTTGAGACTCTCTCTGAAACCAACTCCTCCGAGCAGGGGGTGTTTCTAACAGGAACTGGAAGTTGCTTCTTCCCTGTTACCCTTTATAGCATTTTGTGACTTAGGCCAGGCTGTGTTCTGTATAGCACTTTAGTTAACCTAAGTATTATTTACTGTATTCATTATATTTATTTATATTTATATTCATTATTATTATTTAGTTCCTTATGTGTCTTCTTGTTTTAGAATTTCCTCAGTATGTTTCAGAAAATTATCCTGAGAGACAGAACTGTACAGGATACTTTGAAAACTCTCATGAATGCTGTCAGCCCCCTAAAAAGCATAGTAGGTAAGTGTTCTGAAAGTAGCCTGAGATGGAGGTAACACTAGCTTTTCCGTTTTTACTAAACAGAAAATTATATTTTAACCTTCCAGCAAATTCGAATAAAATTTATTTTTCCGCCATTGCCAAAACACAGAAGATTTGGACATCTTATCTCGAGGCTATCATGAAGGTATGTTGAGAGAGGGTGAAAATCCATACTGTATTTTTTAAATTATTTTCTTGTAACTTTGTTACCCAGAGAAAGCCATGCTTCTTTTGTCATCAAAGCAAACGTACAAAACTTCAGTTTATCGTTATTTCTAAATTAGTTGTCCTTTCTCATCCATTCTGGAACTGTTCTTGACTGTGTTTTCCGTTGATTGGCCTGTCATTCTCCTTTCACCAAAGAGAACCGTTTTTGGGGGTTTTTTTTGAATGACTTCGGGCTAGAAGTGCTTTCACACAAAGAAAGGGAAATCTTCCTCCCTCAGTGGTGCTCCATCCTGACGTAACAGGTTTATTTAATGAGCTCCTCTGTCAGTGTATAGCTCTGATCTGCTCCAAGTAGGTGTTAGCACAGGACATTGTCTCTCTCCCCTCTTGGGTCTGCACAGGTGTTAGAAAGCCAAGTTCTCTGGGACGTAAGTTATCCTTACACCGTGAATAGAACACTCTTGCCTAAATTTAGAAATGAGTAAGAAAGTGAAATGAGATTAACTTGTTGGATGGGAATCTGAGTTACTTTAGAATTCACTTACCTGCTTTCCTGCCTTCACGCCGTAGTGTCAGCTCCGGGACCCTCTGTGTCTTCGGTGTCTTCCTCTCATCGTGTGATGATCCAAGACATTCAGCACCGCTTTGCTGAACACTCATTATGGGCAAAGCATCATCACTTGCTGTGAGACACAGAGCTAAAGGAAATACTCGCTGCCTCCTCAGAAAGCCCACTTACAGAACAGTAGGAAAGAGTAGGTGTCCCGGTGGAAAACCGATTCACGGTTAAAAGTCTCACCTACCACCAGAAAAGTCTAGGCTGCTGTGGGAATTTGGGGAAGTTCCATTCTCTTGTTCCCAATTATATTAGTTGTTCATGGAGATGGTACCAATGGTGCCTCAGCCAAATTCACAATATATTTCCCATAATTGCGGTGACTTTTTTTTTTTTAATTTGGAAACTTAGAATAGGTGACCCACAGAGCCTTTGACTCTGCTGGGTGTCCTCTTGTTACAGATGCCTAACACTCCCTTAGCCGCATGAATTCCAGATCCTGAGAGCTGCTCAGGCTGTTTCTAATTGCTGGGAAGCCTTTAGGAGGAGCAGAGAATTGCCTGAGGTTGGACAGGCCTGAGTCTCAATTCTGTGGGAGGCTGAGGGAGGTTACAGAGGTTCCCCAGGGGCTAGTACAGACCTCCGTGAGCTGTAATTGCTGGTAATTCAGTAATAACCAGGTATTTGTCTAAGTCCGTGATCTTTACATAGAGCCCTCCAGGACAGATCTGTCCATTTGTCTTTGGCTAATCTGGAAGAGCGATGAAACACTCTGCGCTATCCGATGACAGCCACCAGCCTCATGTAGTTATTGAGCATTTAAGATGTGGCTTGTGGGAATGAGGAACTGGATTTTACCTTTTATTCATTTTAATCAGTTTAAGGTTAAAGAGCCCCACGCAGCTCTGGCTGCTGTGCTGGGCAGCGCTACCCAGAGAGCTGGAGAAGGACGGACAGTCCGAAGACCTCTCGAGCTAGCCAGCAAATGGGTAGATGGAGTGCACCGGCTCCCAGGCTGCTCAGCCTCCAGAACCTTAGCAATGGCTTGTAGTAAGTGAGCACCAAAGAGGAAACGGTGGTCACGGAGACTGCAAATGCTTTAGAGAAGAGCAAGTTAGGTTAAACTGCCCGTATCTCTGCTTCCTTTCCTAGACTGGTGTTTTCGACGGAATCTTGGACATAGAGTATCTAGAATTCAGCAAGGGGTCCATGGGCCAGATAAAAGGTTGGAAGGACATTATTGAGTGGCCTGAGGAAACCCACTATTTTCTTGGCCTTGCCCTATTCCAGTTTTTCAATAATAATATTTTTCTATTAATAAAAGGTTTCTTATGAGAACATTTTTTAAATTTTATTTTCTTCACGTAAGTAGAATAATAATCTAGTAAGAATAGTGGTCAAAAGTAACACATCCGAGGTGTTTTAAAACACTTAACTGTTACAGGTTCCATTTATCTAAAGAAGATCTTTTCTTTGCTCTTAGAGAAGGCCACTCTTTTTTTAACTTTCCTCTGCTCTCAACCACTGTGTCCATTTCTCCCTCACTGTTACTAGCATCATAAAACAGTCTTCCCTCCGATTCCTCCTCTCCCTCTTGCTAATCTTCTGGGGACAGCTTTCCTAGAATAGGAATGAAGAAATTCACGGGCACAAAAAGAATTTACTTTTGATTTTATGATGCCAACAAATTGAACTTGTTGGAACAATCTGAACTCGGTCCCAGACCTGACCCAAAGATAGTTTCCTATCACTGGACAGGGGTTATAGACATCTCCAGATATCATTTCTGCTCATCACTACTCGGAAATGACGTGCTTAATCTGCCATGCTGACATAACTCTGTATTGCAGATCTCGTCTTTTAATGGTTTGAGAAGTATACTTTGTTACAACTGGCTTCCATTGTTATCTTGTATGTTTTATTGTGCACATTTATTTTATTTTATTTTAAAGATTTTTTTTTTAAAGATTTTATTTATTTAACGGAGAGAGACACAGTGAGAGAGGGAACACAAGCAGGGGGAGTGGGAGAGAGAGAAGCAGGCTTCCCGCCAAGCAGGGAGCCTGATGCGGGGCTCGATCCCAGGACCCTGGGATCATGACCTGAGCCGAAGGCAGACGCTTAACAACTGAGCCACCCAGGCGCCCCTTAAAGATTTTATTTTTAAGTAATCTCTACACCCAACGTGGAGCTCGAATTTACAACCCCAAGGTCAAGAGTCACATGCTCTACTGAGCCAGCCAGGCCCCTATTTTGCACACTGAAAAGAATTATTCTAAGACAGTGTCAATAGGCTTCACCAGATTCCCAAAGAGGTCCAAGGTACCAGAACAAGGTTAGAAACCCTTAGATGAGAGGTTATCATTGTTAGAAGGGCCTTTTTGGAAGATTTTATATCGTTTATTTTATAACCCAGGTTGTTACATGATCTGTAATTCTGGGCGATGTGGCTAGGCTTATAGTCACCAAATTTTAGAAAAACAGAGTGAAATGGCGTCGTTGGGACTCAAGAAAGTTCAGCTTAGGACAAATGAAGTAGGGCTTCTCGTTAGCAGCTACTAAGCTTGGAGAACTTATTTCAAAAGATCATAAGTAGAGCTTCAAAACAGACACCTTTAATATGTGAACAACTGACCATTCATGTTACTTCGTATAATATTAGACTTCAGGGATATTTGAGGTTGGCGTACAGGAGTCTATCCAGACGTTCCTTGTGCTCCATCAGGGAAGACACTGGTCTTAGCCACAGAACCAGTCCAGGAAATCCTTAGATTTTCCTGTAGAACATTGTGATCCTTCCAGTAGAAAATAGTCATCTTCGTGTTTGCCTCCTCGCTGTCACGTGGAAGCACTGTGTGTTCTCCCTCTTCTTCCTCTTGCTCATTCCCAGGTGGGACAGATGCAGATTCTGAGACAACAGATTGCCAATGAACTCAATTATTCTTGTCGGTTTGACTCCAAACATCTGGCAGCCGCTCTGGAGAATCTCAATAAGTAAGTGCCGGCATTCGAAACAGCCACCTAGGGGCCTGGATTATTCATTATCCATTAGCACCCCAATTTCTTCAGTATTTACCCTTTTACGACCTTTTCAGGTAAGAAGGCTCTCTGAATTTAGAGCCTTCCTTCCCAGGGATAACCAAATCTGTCTGTATAAGCCCCTTTCCTCAGTCTTGTCCCTTGGTCTTCTCTCTCTCTCTCTCTCTGTCACTCACTCATTAGTGATGGATTCATTTATTCAGTCAACATCTATTGATCACTTAGGACACATCAGACATTGTGCTGAGGACTTGCACAGATTGAGAAAGCAACTGTTACCAAAATCCACACCTAGATTTCCGGAGGACTGAGTCACTGATCATCCGGAGGGCTATTCGAAGTGTGCTAATTACCACGAGTGGCTGTGGGCACACATCCTGAAGTACAGTCATATCCTCCACCTCCCCAGCAACTTGCTCTCATTCCCAGCCTCTACTTAAAAATAAGTAATCTTTTTTTGCCAGTCAGTAAGTCAGCGCTTTTGATAAAGCAGTTATTGGAAACAGTTCAGTCAGTTCATAAAAACTGGAATGGCAAAAGCATTCAATTTAACTCCAAAAGGTAAAATATTCTACGTCACATTTTCCACTTAACAACCAATCACAGGTATGGAAATTGAGAATTAGGAGGATCAAGGCCTCATTTTACAGATGAAACCGAGGCCCGGAAAGATCACATCATAGCCTGTCTTAACTGTTGTATGAATTGTGTTCATCTCTAACGTTTATCCCTGTTCTGTTTTGTTTTGTTTTTCCTCACGTAGGGCTCTCCTGGCAGATATTGAAGCCCATTATCAGGACCCTTCGCTTCCTTACCCCAAAGAAGACAACACGCTCTTGTATGAGATCACAGCCTACCTGGAGGCGGCTGGCATCCACAACCCACTGAATAAGGTCAATGATTCAAGTATGGAGTGGAGTGGCAGGAGATGGATGGTCCCTGCAGAGATTTGGCCCAGATGGCAGATCACTTGCGAAAATATTGGGAGAGCCTGGGTTCTAATCCCAGAATCTCCATTCTCTTAAGCCCCCTCCCTTCCTGAGTTCCAGTTTCCCACGAGTTACAGGATGATCACACCTTCCCTGCCTGATTCAGGCCATGGGAATCAGGTAATACCGTGTCTGCCACGGTTCCTTAAAAAGTGAGATACTCTTATCTGTAGGAGATCAGTTTTAGGTTTATCTGGGGTTTTTATTTGAACTGCTGCTAAGTGATGGCATTGATCCTTGGGGCCCAGAGATGCTTCCCTCGTGGCTGACAGTAATCACAACCATAATCTGGGGCCACAGACTATCTTCTGCAATTCTGACTTCCAAAAACCTCTGCGAGCTGAAAGGTTTTTCTCCAAGTTGGTGCCAGATCTCATTTGGTGGCGAAACTCGTCCCGAACTGACATAAGGCTGTTTATACTTCAGTGAATATTCATGTTTTGATGCAGAAATACTGATGACTTTGATGATAGGCTGTAAGCCTAGACCCTCTGACCTCTCCAAAATCTGTAAAATACGAAAGCTATACGCCCCCCTGGGTTTTGGACAAAAGCTAAGAAACTAAGTAGCAGCTAACATTTTGTGAGCACTCCCCTCGTGCCAAGCCCTGTCAGCCCCGGCTGTGGGTGACGTGCCGTCATCTCAGCAGCACCGTGAACCATGCCATCGTCGGGTGAGGAACTCGAGGCTCAGAGGCTGATGACTTCCCCGGGGCTCCACACGGGCGAGCGCGGGAGGCAGGCAGTCTGACCAGAGCCAGGGCTCCCAGCCGGAGCGCTGCCTTGCCCCCCGGGGAGCTGAGGGAGGGAGGGCGATGGCCGGGTATCCCCGACTGTACTATGTGCACTGCAGCAGGCAAGGAGACCGCTCTGCGACACGTCCCATCCTTTTCCCTCCCCCTTTGTGAATGACATGACGAGGATTCGAGGGGAAAGTAACTGCTCATCTCCAAGCAAAACTGTTCCCTTCCCCAAAGGGCTCGTTTTTATATAGGTTTTTATGTTTGCAGGGGTCGGTGGCATTACATTTAACTCTGCAGGCAGCAAACTAATGCTGAACCCTCCCTGTTTTCGGTAGCCTGAAGAGCAAACGGAAAGAAAATGGAAGCTTTCCATTTGAACATGTGTTCTGCGGTCTTGTGCCTTGGGAAGAAGCCATCGATTTTTCTTACCTTTCTCTTTCCAGATATACATCACAACAAAGCGCTTACCCTACTTCCCAGTTGTCAACTTCCTCTTTTTGATCGCGCAGTTGCCAAAACTTCAGTACAACAAAAACCTAGGTACTGTATGACATTCCTTGCGAGAAGTCACAGTAACACGGTAACAGTGGATTAATACCTCACCAAACTGCTCTTTGTAGTGAGAGTGCTGTGTCACCGACGAGATCTTTCCTTAGTCAGAGGAGTGTGGAGAAAATGCACGTCTTTGGGCCTCTGAAGTACAGTGTCCCTTCATGAGGTGTAGACCGTGGATTTACCATTAACCAAATATAGTCCACCCTTGATTTCCAAAGATTAGCCAACTTGTAAAATGTGTGGGATCTTTGCTTCTCTCCTTTCTTTAATGTTTAGGCAGCTGATCATGGTGGGAGAGAAACCTCCTTTGGTTACCGTTCTAATCTCAGGGGTGGCGTGTGCCTCCCGAGTATCAGGAGCTGCCGTGTGAGAAGTGACAGCCATAGCCAGTACTTTACAATGTCTGTACATGTGATGACATGTGAAAATATTCGGTACAGACGAGCTACCAAAGCCTTTCAGTATCTTTGTCCTGGCCAGGCACATCGCCCTATTTTTTTTTTTTCTTGCCATTGATCACTTTATCTTACTATTTTTAGGAACACTTTTCTAATAGCTTCCCAAGTCCTTCCTCTGCCTCTAAACTTTATATCGAAGTTGAGCTTTGTCAAATCCGCTATAGAGGTTTATTTACTCTTTTTTTTTTTTTTTAAAGATTTTATTTATTTATTTGACAGAGAGAGACATAGTGAGAGCAGGAACACAAGCAGGGGGAGTGGGAGAGGGAGAAGCAGGCTTCCCGCTGAGCAGGGAGCCCGATGTGGGACTTGATCCCAGGACCCTGGGATCATGACCTGAGCCGAAGGCAGATGCTTAACCGACTGAGCCACCCAGGCGCCCCACCTATGATATTTTTAGAGTAAATAAACCTCGGGCGCCTGGGTGGCTCAGTCGTTAAGCGTCTGCCTTTGGCTCAGGTCATGATCCCAGGGTCCTGGGATCGAGCCCCGCATCCGGCTCCCTGCTCAGGGGAGAGCCTGCTTCTCCCTCTCTCTCTGCCTGGCTCTCTGCCTACTTGTACTTTCTCTCTCTGTGTCAAATAAATAAATAAAATCTTCAAAATAAAAAAATAAAACAAAAATATCATAGGAGCTTTCCTGTAAATGTGCTATTTCTTAGCCAGCAATTCCAAAATGAATTTCTTCCTTGAGCTATTTCCCCTTCCTATTTCATAAGCTTTTTAAGGATAAAGATGTGGAATCTCTGTAAGGTGTTTATCCTCTCATTCAGAAATACTCCTCGATTCCAGACACAGCTCCCATAACAGTATGGGCCCCTGCCACAGAATGCAGAGCGTGGTGGCGCCCGTCAGTACCGCTGCAGGACTGACGGACGGACGTGAGTCCGGATTCTGGCTCGAGCAGCGCTCACCTGTGTGACTGTGGCCAAGTTACGTAACCTCTCAGGCCAACCCGATTTTCTGAACAACCTAATACAGTTCCTGGCATGGAGCAAGCGTTGCCCTGACGCTACGTCCTTTTCTGTATATTGGTCAAAATCAACGGAAAGAACCATCCCAGGGTGGACTTAGGAGTTCATCTCAAGACTCAGAGTCATGTTGTTCCTCTGTTGTCTCTGTGTTAGAACTAAACAAGAATACGTGACCCTCTATAATGATAGATTGTCAGGGCATGAAAATGATCCTGTTTTCATTAAAGACTATTTGTTCACGGGTCTCATTCTTAGGTAGTATTTCTTTCATTATATAGCTGCCCATAGGAAGCATTTCACTCTTGCATCGAATTCCAGGTCTATAAACAAAACAAACTTTTTAGTGTCCTAGAGATGTATCTATATCTGACTACAGTTCTTTTCATGAATTAGAGTGATGTGTTAATCTGGGAAGCAAAATAATGGTAAGTAGGACTAGGAAGGAACATCAGGGTGTTTGGAGACCCAGAAAACACGTATTTAACCCTGCTGAGGGTTGCTCAAGACTGACCTAAGAAACGCCTGCCTGCCTTGGTCTGTCTTTAAGGCAGAATCTCCGTGGGGCCACATTCAGAGAGGAAGCTTTTGCCGTAAGTGTCACTGCTGCTGTCCACCTGGAAAGGGTCATTTCTTCATGTTCTGATGACCATCATTGTCTCGTCCAGTGGGCATTGAGTAAATTCAGAGTTGCCAAGGCCCAGGTTAGGGAAATGAGGATAACTTGTTTGGGCATCTCTGGTTTAAGTAAGGGATGGCCCAGCCTTCACAGGAACCCAGGTGCGGGATCTGAAGGCCTGTCTGGCCCGCCTAACGCCTTTCTCCAAAGTGGTGTACATTTTACATCCCACCAGCATTTGGCAATGTTAGTCTTTTTAATGTTAATCGTTCTAATGGGGATGTGTGTGGTATCTCGTAGTTTACATTTGCCTTCCCCTAATGATTCATGATGTTGAGCACTTTTTCATGTGCTTTTTGGCCATTCTTTCTGTCTTTCTTTGTTAAGTGTTCAAGTTCTTTGCCTATTTTTAAATTAGGTTGATGGCTTTTTTTTTTTTAATCACTGAGTGGTAGGAGTTATTTATATATCATGGATACAAGTTCTTTGTTAGATAGTGTGAGTTTTTTCTCAGACTTTGGTTTCCCTATTCATTTTCTCACTGGTGACTTTAATGAGCAGAAATGTTCAATATTGATAATGTCCAATTATCTATTTTTCTTTTATAATTGTCCTTTCTATATCCTGAGAAATCTTTGACTAACCCTAAGGTCATAAAGATATTCTTCTGTGGTTTTTTTTCTAGAAGCTTTGCGGTTTTAGCTCTTACACTGAGGTCTGTGGTCCATTTAAAATTACTTTCTACGTACAGCATAAGGATATCCAGTTTCAGCACCATTTATTGAAAAGATTTCTCATTCTCCATTAAATCATTTGGATATTCATGGAAATTCAATTGTTCCTATAAGGGTGGGACTATTTCTGGTTTTTCTCTTCTCTTCATTGATCTCTGTATCCTCATGCCAATACTGCCTTGCTTACTATAACTTATTATAATTAAGTCTTGAAATCTGGTGATGTAAGTCCTCCAACCTGGTTCTTTTTCAGCATTGTGTTTCCCCTCAAAGACCGTAGGCTCTAGCTCCTGTTCCCCCTGCAGCCATCTGGGCAGAAGGCTGAGGTCTCCAGATTGGGGGGAAATCCTTAGTGCAAAAGCCAGCTTTGCCGCTCGCTCACTCCCCACATTTCCTTCTTCCACTGTCTAGGCTCTCCTGCAGATTCTTTTAGTGTATAACGTTCAACATTGTGTTTAAAGATACTTCTTAGATATGTTATCTGGGGTTTAAACTGCTTTCATTTAAGAGAGTGGTTCAGCGCATCTAACACTACTATGCGGCCACTAACAGAAGTTGCTTATAGGTAATGTTCACCTTCTCATTTACCTTCATTTGTATCTTTCAGCTTTCCTATAATGGCACGTGCTACTATATTAAGCAAAAGAGACAGTGATGGTGATTATAAAAATCAGCCATCACTTTATTATGTTGAGTCAGACCACTCTGACCCAGGCCTAATTCAAACTGGAGTCCAGAGTTGTCATTCCCTCCAGATAGTCATCTGCCGGCAGTGGCACGGTCCCCAAACATTTTGACATTCACAAACGTACCCACTGGATGAATATCACCAAAGGAAAGCACTTCGCTGGGTGGCCTAATTCCTCCTTTGTCGCTCCTTGCAGGAATGGTCTGCCGGAAACCTGCCGACCCCGTGGACTGGCCGCCACTCGTCCTGGGACTGCTCACTCTGCTGAAGCAGTTTCACTCCCGGTACACCGAACAGTTCCTGGCGCTGATCGGCCAGTTTATCCGCTCCACAGTGGAGCAGTGCACAAGGTACTGAAGGAATTGATGTTACAGAGGGGGCTGGGAACCTTGCATTCCAAATTCCTCTTATTATCTCCCTAGTGCAGGTGGGAATTGGCTGCTTTACCCTGCTGTGTGAAGCAGCTTTGTTTGCAGCAACTAAAGGTGCACCCATCCTCCGTCACCCTGCTGGGGGAGCCCCCTCGGTGCACTCCACAGTGATTTGGCAAGAATGAGCGAGTCGTGACCAGGATTAGCGACCCCCACAGGGAAGAGAGTGCAGGCCTGTTCCTCTGCTGTTCTGGGCGCTGTGCGCAGAACTCAGGGAGCCTGGGCTGTCCGGGTGGGCCACTGGCCTGGGATGGCCTCATATCCTTCAGCGGGAGTCAGGGAGCATGTCCGTGTCAGAGCCTGGGCACAGCCTGGAGTCGCGGCATTGGAAGAAACAGAAATCACACAGAAGTTCCTATTGGATACAAGGCTCATAAGCCTTTTTTCTACCCCCGCCCCCCCATGTGGTTTTTCTCGGATAGAAAAAAAAGCTATTTGCATGAGATGCTGGGTCCCGAGCCTCCTCTGTTACTCTAAAGGGTCAGGCCCCCAAATAAATTTCTCTGGCATGTTGTACATCCAAAGTCTGGAAGATTGCCACTTGGTCACTTTGGTCAACGTAACTTAAAGACTAATGGGAATGACCTTCCAGGACCTCACAGAGCAGTCCTCACCAGACATGATTTCAGAGACCCATTTAGTTAACCTTCCACCCAGGGCATGAATCAGTGCTCAGGCATCCTGGCAGGAGTCCTCCTGGGATCCGGCCATCAGTGAGGCACCATCATCTCCCACGGCAAGGCCGGATGCTGGTGGCGGTGTGCCCGGCCCTGGAAAGTCGCTCATTGTGACGCATGAAGAATTTCTTCCTGTCTCTGAAATCTCACTCGTCGTGCCTTCCTCTACACTCTCTAATTGGGATAAATGCAGTCTCCTACCTTTGCCTCACCCCACATTGTGAACGTCAGGATGCTGCCTTAGGTCTTCTTTTTCTTTAGATGAGCTGCTTCTACCCCTTCCTGTTCACCGCGCTGTGGCTACTCACCGTGTCCGTGACCTCTTCTGGGGGTTCCACTTGGCTGTTGACCCTCCTCTCTACATTTTCTCTGTGGTTTCCCAAGCTTGTACTGAGATTCCAAAAACAGCCGACCCCTTCGAGAGGACCGCCAGGCCCCCCCGGTGGAGTGCAGGGCAGCTAAAATTGCAGTACTGGCTTCTTGACACCCGTTGGATACCCGTGGCTCATAGTGACCTTGCATTCTTCTTAAATCCTGACATCTTTTCCCCAAGAGCCTCAGTCAGTAGAGTTCTTCCTCGCCTTAGTTAATGGACTGAACAACAAACACACACTGGATGTTTTTCTAGGACAGCCGGTGAGCCTTGCTTCCAACAGCACACTTTTTAACAACTGAAAAGCAGAAGGTAGCCCAGAAGGGTAGGGAAGTCTCAGAGATGAAATTGTAGCGATCACAAAATGAGGCTGGTTGCAAAGGAACGCAGTGGGCACCTAGAAACCTAGTGCATCTGGGCCCCGGACTGTGGAGAGGCAGCCAAGGACCACAGTTCAGGCAGTACAGGGAGATTGGGAAGAAACCTCCACACCCACCACCCCAGCTGTAGCTCCCCATCTGTCAAGAATTGGCAAGTCCTTCCTGCTGGTCCTTCTTCACTGACGACTACCAAGTGTGGCTGTGGCACAGCATGTTTCTGGGGACCCTGAGAGAGCCCATCAGGAGGCAGGTGTCGCTGGGGCTCTGGGTTTCTGATCCGGCTAAGGGAAGTGACAGAAGGAACCTGGGATGCATGGAGGCTCTTTCCCTGCCCTCGCCGGGAGCAGAGCAAATATAAACACAGCCCTGGTCACACACTGAAAGATCCAGAGCAGTGGCAACTTTTCCAGTTGTAATCACTCTTCAACCTTCTTTTCAAGAGCAAAAAAAGCATCAGGGAAATAAACCAGTAATCCAGTTGCATGAAATCCTTCGTTAATCAGAAAATGCCAGTCTGTGCCTAAATTGGAAATAATTTTAAGAGCGAAAAGTTCCTTTTTGATGTGCAGAAAGAATGTGAGCTGCATAAGAAGACTGTCGCGTACTTTGCTGCATTCCCAGCCCTGGAACCGTGCTTGGCAACACAGCAGTCGTATGAATGAACAAGGAGGAGGATCCCATACAGAAGGTTGTTACATGCTGTGTGTATCTGACACCTGTGTGCAGGTACAATCACAGATGCTGGAAACCGAAAGATAAAGGCATGACCCAGGCCCTCAAAGAAACCAGCATACAAACAACTGAAAATTTAAGAGTCTTGGGGGGCAGATGCTAAGTATGATGAAAGCACAAGAAAGGGCCACCTGCCCAGAGGAGTCAGGTTAGACTTGCAGAGGAGGCAGAACCCACGCTGGAACTGGAAAGATGGCCTGGTTTACTTTCAAGTCCGCGGGCAGAGGGGTGGGGAGGTGTGGCCTGTTCGGGGACCTGCCAGCGCAGGAACCGTGAGGCGCTGGGGGCGGGAGATGAGGCGGGCCAGCCGGCGGGCGTCGTGGCGGCCCGCGTGAAGCGCTCGGCGCAGACTTCACCCCCTCCTCGGTCGTGTTCTGCAGGTCTGCGGGCAGCATGACCATAGGAATCAAGAGGCTGTTCCAGAGATTTCTTCTCCTCTGGCTTCCCTTAGTAAAGTGTCGCTGGAATCCGGAGGACGCAGCTGTACCCGAGGGTTAGGGCCTCGGCTGCCGGTCTGGGAGCTGGGGTTTGTGCTCACGGTATTTTCTGTTTAAAGTCAGAACGGAGGCTTCCGGGGAAAACCCCAGGCTGACAGGACTGGCTCTTCTCTTAATCACTAACGTCCATCTGCCCCTAGCCCTTAGGCCCTATACTTGAGGAGGCTTTTCGCAGGAGAACCCTCATCTCGTTCTCAAGGGCTCAGCGCTGAGAAGGCAAGTGAAGAAGGGCCTGGACTTGCCCTGTGCGCCGAATAGGCCGTGCGCAACGCACTGACTTGATCCAGACTCTTCTCCGTTACAGCCACAAGATCCCTGAAGTGCCTGCGGATGTCGTGGGCGCCCTTCTCTTTCTGGAGGATTACGTTCGCTACACAAAGCTACCTAGGAGGGTAAGCCCCGGACACCACGACCGTAGGGAGAGGGCGTTGCGGGCGGCCCTGCGCCCCTGCGAGCGCGCCCACCAGCTCCCGCCCGCCCGCGGCTGCGCGGCCCGGCCCCGACCCGCCGCGGGGAGGGCGCCCCCGTCTGCGTGCGGCGGGCGGCCCGCCCCCTGCCCGCCCCCTCACCCGCACGCCCTCGTCCTGTGAGCGGCGCACCCGCTGCCGGTGCCGGTGCCGGTGCCGGTGCCGGTCCGGTCCGCTCCGGTCCCGGTCTAGCGGCAGTTCAGGGGCGCGGGCCAGGGGGGGAGCCCTTCAGGGGCCAGGGCAGGGAACTGATTGTGTGGGTGGTTCTTCCCCGTCCCGAAAACCTGGTTCCCACAGCAGGTTTGGTTGAGTTCCCCAAAATGGCTTCGTTTCACCCTCTAAGATACTCGCCTTTTCCTGTCTCACTAGTAATTCCACGTTGGCAAGTTTCCGCGCAAAATGCAGAGCTTGATACTAAAATATAAAAGACTTTTCGATAGGTTCTGAAAAGCCATTCTGATTTTTAAAACTCGGTAGGTTAGGGATCGAAGATACTTCTTTTTAGTGACAAAAGCCGAAGACGATGTTTTAAAAACTGACTAGCAGCATCATACTGAGTGAAACTAGCAGCTTTCCCATCGAAGTCCGCGCGTCGCCGTAATACGGCCGTACTGACTCCCGCTGCCCCTGTGTCGCTCAGGTTCAAGGCAACAAAACAAGAAGTGGCAATTTAAAATGCATAAAAAAAGGAAAACAAATTTGTATTCTTTATTGAGGATGTAGTTGTCTTCCTTGAATCCCCACTAGAATCATGTGGAAAACTATTAAAATAATAAGCGTACGAAAAAGCTGATTGGACAATGTACAAGGTAAATACACGAATAACCAATTCAAAAATAGGGAAAAGATCCCATTTGTAGAATTAACAAGTAGTCAGGAATTATAACCTCTATAAGAAAGACAGTTTAGAAAAAAATAACAATTTAGAAAAACTATAAACATTTTTTAATTTTTCCGTCTCTCTGAATGAGGAAACTCAAATAGTATTTATGAGTCTCTAGGTTTAGTGCAGCTATAATCAAAATCCAGATAATTTTTTTACCTGGGGCGAGGGGGTGAGAAAATTTTAAAAAATTTTACAGAACTCAGGCCAAAAGAATTGTTTTAAAAAGAAGATACTAAAACATACCAAGTATTTAAAAATATTATAAAGCTACCAAAATCAATAGTGTGGTACTGGTATGAAACCCAGTAGATGGATCAATAGACCAGAATATGTAGTCTATAAACAAATCCGAGCACATACAGTAGCACCTGAGGAAAAGTAGCCTCTCAAATGAGGGGAGAAAGGAAATATTTTAGTCAACATTGCTGGCACAATTAGTTCATTATGTGGTTAAAAATTAGCCCATTAGTCTCTTCACATCTTCCATGTATCAAAATAAATTACAGATCATGTGGAAAATGGAACCAATAAATTCAGAAATTTTACACAAATATGTATCAGCTCTCAGAAATTTCTAGATAAACACCAAAGGAGGAAACCATAAAGAAAATTTAGAGATCTGATCTCTTATGAATGCTGAATATAATGAATTCTGTCAAATGTCTCTTAATTAAAAAAAAAAATTGGGGAAAATATTAACAAAGGACCAGTTTTCTTGATTTATAGCGTGTTCTTCTAGATGAGTAAGAAAAAGATAACCAATCGAATAGAAAACAAAAACAAAAACAGGCAAGAGATAGTAACAGGCAGTTTTCAGGACAAGAAATACAAATAGCAAACATTTGTAAAAATGTTTGACCTTAATTCAAGAGTCACAAATCAAAATAACAGTAAAATTACTGTTTCCACCAACCCAGTTTTTTACTCCAACTGGTAAAAAGTTAAATGTTGGACTCCCGCTGCATGGAAGGGTTTGGAGAAATAGGACTTCTCAGTACTGTCGATGGCGGTGCAAACTGTTTATCCTGTGGGAGGGCAATTTGGCTTTATTAAAAACAAACAAACAAACTTGTCATATATTCACCTGGTCCCAGCCATTCAACTGCCTGGAATTTATCTGCTGGATATATGTGCAGAAGTTCACGAAGATAGGTGTACAAGATGTCCGTAAGATTTAGCAGAGGTAAATACGGACACAAGATTATGTGAACCTAGTTTTGAGTATGTCTGTGTAAATTAGAGGGATTCATTATAGAATAATTATCAGGTTTAGTTTTCTCTAGGGCATTAAGATGAGTGATTACTTCTTTTTACATTCCTCTGCATTTGCTAAATTTCCTCTAAGTAGCAGGTGACACACCGTTATAATCAGAAAAAACCAACGCTGCTTTTTTCAGTAAAAATAGTATTGCCAGTACATTATTAAAAAATACCCATTTCTAGCAGTTGGAGGTCACCTGGCTCTACATTCCACTCTTTCACCCTCCCCCACCCCTCTCAGGGCTTCCCCTCAGAACAGTTCAGAAATGCATGCTTTCCAGGCCCTTCTTTCCTCCTCTCTCCCCCCTCTGGCCTGTCACTTGCGACATGCTGTTCTTCCCCGGGTGGGTCATCAGTCCCTTGTGAGGTGACCTCAGATGACCTCTTCGTACTTCCCAGAGGCCTGCACATTCCTAGCAGATCCAAGTGCCTCTGAGAGCCAAGGATGAGGCAGGGAGCGCTGGACAGCATTCCCTCCGATGTCGGCGGGGCCAAGAAGTTAGACCCCAGGGTGACGAACAGCAGAAACAGAAGCCAGCAGTTTCGGGAGCCATCCACCTCTGTGAATCCAGCATTCCCGTGATTCACCTTGCTCCAGAGCGTATTTTCACTTAACTTTCGTGTGGAAAATTCTGAACTTGTTCTAACACTATGAATAATTTAACTCTCCTGTTTCATTGTTTTAGGTTGCTGAAGCTCACGTGCCTAATTTCATTTTTGATGAATTCAGAACAGTCCTGTAAATTTTTTTTGACATCTGCTTCTTTGATGAAAGTATCGTCCTTAAATCTTCTTGTTACTAAAATGAATTTAGAAGTGAAGAAACTCAGCTGCTCATAGAACTGCATTTTTTTTCCCTTAATTGTGGGAAACATCAGATATTCTGAGTAAGATGTATCTCACGGCACTACTTGATATAATATTGTTTAAATCATGGTATTATATGCAATTTGTATCATGTAGAAGCAGAACACATTTTTGTACTGCCTCTTATAAATGCTGAATGTAATTGTTACGTATAAATCCATTTAGTTTTCTGTTCTAAAGAACTATTTGTGCAACTCTGGATTTTCAGTAAAATAGTATTGCCAGTACCCAAAGTTCTCCTTCTGCCTGTGACTACAAAGTTGTATATTCATCCTGTAAAAAAAAAAAACCTTTTCTGGAAAAAAAAACCTTTTCTGGAAGGTAAGCCACGTGTTGAGTCAGTCCCGTGGATACACCACGCAGGATGGTGGTGATAGCAAACACAGAGACCACACAATCTGTGGACCACGTACCATGGAAATTTCTTGGGTGTCTGAGGCTCACTGTCCTCGTCCAATCACAGAGACCCTGGGGGGTTCTCAGCATTCCTTCTGAAGGTCTCCCCAACTTCAGCTGCTCCTTCCATCCTTCCCTCCCTTCCTCAGCAATCTAAGCCCCACCCCAGCAGTCCGGCCTAGTCGAGGCTGAGCACAGGATCTTATAAAAGTGAATTGTTGCCCAGCACGTAAGGAGTTTGGAAGTGTCGCCCACCAGGAGGCTGGTGCGGTGCATGAGAACTTGCCAGTCGGCCCATGGCCATCCTACAGCCACATCTCAAAAATAGCTTGCTGTTTTCCATTCGTAGTCCGTAACTGCATGAAGTGAGATCTTTGGTTCTCTGTGAAAATGGCCCCCAAGGAAAGCCAGCTGCTGTTAAATAGGCCAGATCTAAGAAAGTGAGATTTTAACCAGAAAAGTGTGGGATAAACTAGAGGGGACTTTCACAGAACCAAGCCCACCATATGCTGCTAAAACGGGGCAAATAAGGTACGTGACTGGCGCCACGAGGGATTTGGCTAGTGACCAGGCCTCAACGGAGATAACTGACAGGTGAAAAAGAGAAATTTTTTTATAAAAGCTTTTTAAGTTCTTTCAGCCCTTATCATCATAATCTGAAGTAGTTATGTAACATTCCAGGGTATCTGTTACCGCTCTTTCGGGGGAAGCAACTTTAGTGATATTCGGGGATTTACTGAAATTTCATAATACCTCTCTGATGTCCACAATCTCTTCAAATATACTAAAACTCAGTGAATTCTGATTTCTAAGCATTACGCCAGATACTACGAGTGCTTATTTGTTCATTCACTGTTCCTTTAAGTAATCCTAGCTGGCTAAGTCATGTTATATAGTGGAACTTATGAAGCCCTGATTGCATTCCTGAACGAAGGTGTTATTTCCAAAGAACCCAGAGGAGAACCTTAAAGTTGCCTCGTAGGATACATGAGGAAAATGAAGTCCAGAGATTTTAAGGCAACTTCCCCGACATCAGTTATTTCACAGAACAGGCTTCCCTCTGCGTTTTCCATCCCACTTTGGTTTTCCTTCCCATGAACACAAAGCTACCTCAAGGCCACGACAGAGATAAAAAGACGTTACAGTTCATTCTTCACTTTATTTGCATGTCCCACAATGACTCCTTCCAGCTACTGAATTCAAAAGAAAAACTGCAGTTCTTCAGTGTTAGCAGTAATTTAACAATCATTTCTTTTAAATGTCTATTTTACCCTTCATTTTAAATTGCAAAGTATGTATTTACATGTTTATAGACAAATAACTTCAAAAACGAATTAACCCCAATCTTGGTCCAAGAGTTTCCACTTTAGAAGTGGGATAGTTCTATGCTATGTACGTCTTCTTCCAAAAAAGTCTCTTAGGACTTGGTGAGTTCCAAATAGTCGTTTGCAAATGGCTCCCCTGTAAGTTTAATGGACCAGGTACTTAATTTCCGAGTAAATCAGAGGAAATAGTACAGAACATGCTTTGTACAATACAGCACCACTACTGAAAATGGCTCGGGGTTTTGTAATCCAAGGTTCCAATTTAAAGCAGAAATATGTGGCATAGATCGCCACAGCAAAGAAGTGTCCAATTAAAATGAAAGGGTTAGGAGACAGGCTGTAATAGAAAAAAAAAATATGTATTAGTAAGACCCAGCAATTAAAATTTACTCATAGAAAGGTTCTAATTACGTATCATCTATAAAGCTAAACACACATTCTACATTCTAGACAACTCTGGAAGCTTGTGTTGCCTACGCTCTGATAGCAGGGACAAATAAATGTTCTTACAAGAAACTCCTTAGAATATACCCCTGTCTGTCAGAGAAGCCAGGAACTCTTCATAGTCTGCTTGACATAAACTGTATGTGTGGAGCTGTTTTCGTTCACTCATCTTGAGATCTCCGCCTGAAGTGACTGGATGGCCTGACCTGTGGGAGTCTTAGGTTTTCCAAAAGGTAGCAGTATTGACATTCAGATTATAAATGAATGAGAACAGACTTAAAGAATTTTACTGTGCAGACCTTTCAAGAATAATTCTATGTATGTCTGCACTATCAAAACCATTAGTGAGTTTCGCAAGTCCCCGCACCTTAATCGAAGTAAATTTTAAATACAAATTCCTCTATTATCCATGGCTCCCACCGATCAGGTCATGTGGTCAAACCCACCAGCAAAAAACAAGCTATTTTAATCAGGGCTTTGGCCTCATCTACCACCAGGTTCTGTTCAAAACTGTTTTCCCAGAAGTAAAACACAGGGCTAAATTTCTTTTTTCATTTCTCTGAGCTACCTTCTGACTGGGATTCTAACGGACAAAATATAGAAAGAAGAAAGACTTGCAGTAATTCACAAACTGAGCAGTCCGAAGAAAATCTGAAAGATGTGGTTCCTCTGTGTCATCAAAACAACTTACACAGAAAGCAGCCCAACAGGACCAGCAACACATTCTCCACCAAGTTTGAAATAAAGGAAACAGGCTTTTCTTAGTTGATGTAGGGAATCTAAAATAAAATTTGGAAGTTAAAGTTGTTTAAAAAGTTGTTTAAAAGTTATTTCCTTGACTGTGTTGTAAATTCATTAAGTGATGCAAATATTCTGTAAATTCTTTTTTTATCAAAAAACACAATTCTAGAAACCAAATTCCCAGGCTCTAAGATACCCAACCTATATTTCTGAGCAGTAAACTCTCAAGTAAAAGGATAGCTGTGAATAGTAAACATTAACAATGCCTTAGATGTGTATAGTTTTTCATAATTTCAAAGTGACTCATTAAACCCTCACAACATAGTATTATCAACCAACAATTTTTTTATTTGGAATAGACGTAATAGGTAAACTTACCCCAATAAAACTCTTTCTTCCTCTAATCTTTCATAATGTAAGAAAATCAAGAGCTTAGGAAAGCTTAAAAAGAAGCACTTAGAAAAACTCAAGACTTGGTTCTTTTCTTTTTACTTGCCCACCCAGCCATTTTAGCTTCCATGCCAATTAGCAAGAGAGGTTTGACTGGCAAATCACAATCAATGAGTTGTTTTTTTTTTTTTTCTTTTAGCAAGAATAATGCATATAGAAAGGCTACAGAAGGTATTTGTACTATATTATCTTTTGCACTCAAGTCACCAAAGCATAGATTGCTGGGACCCTGGCCAGTTCACAGAAGGAGCTTTGTTGTAAATATCTGAAGTAATAGGACTGGAGTTACATTTATTCCTGAACAAACCTAAACGTCCAGTTTCGTTAACCTACCATTAACCATCTGTACACTGCTAGGCTTGGGAGGTGGCACGGTTGCCTCTTCCTCCATTTCTAATATAGCTTCCGCTAAGTCAGTTTTTCCTTGATATACAGACTGACCATCGCCACTTTACAATATAGAAACAAAAACAAAAGCATGGGAATATTTCAAGTGAGTAAAAGGTAGATGCATTCTTCTACTTGTGCATTGTAATAGGAGACAAAATCTAAACTTGTTGTGAAGCTCGTATTCATTTTATAAAATACTATTTTGAACAGAAATTGAAACAAGTGTTCAGGAAGAAAAAGATTAACAACTATATTACATTTGAATTCACTGGCAGAAAGAACCTGCATCACAACTTTATGCATTTATGGATATATATAACCTGATCTGGACCAGAGGAATGAATAAAGATACATTACTGAAGTGGTGCTGGGAAGGTTGTCTTAAGCCTTCCACACAAAGTGGTGGATACATGATGATTAGAGGCGCAAAATCTTGCACAAGGATGGAGTTACAAAGGGCCGCCACTTGGGAGTCAGCAGACTCGAGAAACATGGCTATTTCTGGCCTAATGACTAACTTGTTTATAATTAAGTTCCTTCCCTTCCTGTGCTAAAAATTTGCAGTTCAGTAATTTTCATTAAAAAATATCTATACTTACCATCTGTGGCAGAAAATAATTCATAAAGAGCCTGAGCAAGGATATTCACAACAAAGGAGTGAGATGTTTTTCTCGCCCAATAGAATGATTTTTTGGCCTAAAAAAGAAAAAGATCACTTACTATATGGTAAAGGTGGGGGGGAAGCACAAATTAATGTTCATAATCCCCTCAAACTGATGTTTATCCTGAGGATCATCTATAAGTAATTATGCCTTATATTTATCATTTACATATACACACACATCATCTCTGGAGGAATGAGTTCCAGAACTGTGAAGTGAAATATCCGATCACTATGAGCAAAGTGGTCTGTGCAAACCAATGTGACATAATATTCAAACATAGAAATTCAGAAATTCTGTGAGATTTGTGGGTTGCACAGACTCACAGGTTCTCTATGCCTGAACAAGACTGCCTAAGAACCAGGACTTAGGATCAGGTTCCTAGGTACAGATCTCCCCAGTATGGCCCCATTCCTCTTAGACCCAGGAAGAAATCTATTGAGACATTTTTGTCAAAGAATAATTTAATATCCTACCTGGAAAACAGCTGCATCATCATAAAGGTCAGGGATACCCTTTAGCAACTTTCTCCATAGTTTCAGATCTTTAAACACAACAGTCATTCCTCCTCCAGTAAGAGGATGCCTCATATTATATGCATCTCCCAAAATAAGAACACCTATAATGAGAGAATTTAGATTATGATATCACATCCTGGATGCATCCCTTAAGACCAAGAAAAAAAAACACTGTTCATAAACATTGTGAATGTGAACCAGAAAATGAGAATGTGAAAATACAAGGGAACAAATCATGACTAAAATCTGTTGATGCAAAAATTCAATTAGTATTTACTGGGTACCTAACAGGTACTGGATACTAGGGACACAGAACAAGGACATGGTCCCCACCCTCATGAAAGTCCACATGGGAATCTAAGGTGAAGTCACACAATGCCAAAATATTTATAAGGCCTCTTACATGAAAAAAAAAAAAAATTGGCATAAAAAGCAAGTCTCCTTACAAGGGAAAAAATGGAGAGATCTGACATTTCACAGCCATATTTGCTGCCAGCGCACCAGAGAGAAATGTCTATACAGTTCTAAGGGAAAGAAAGGAGGCCCCAGGAAGATGATAGCCAGCCACACTGTAGCTGGAATTAAAAAGCAATTATAAGCAGATATTCCAAACCTATCCGAAGTTAATTTAGAGGAATAAGCCTTGACTGAATCTTATCTGAAAATGAGCCCCTTGATGCAAAACTGCAGAAGCAGAAATGCAGCTCTCTAGGTGCACCTCCTGAGCTGCCTAAGATTCCCGGGCCACTGTCAGCCTGGTTAATGACCTAACACAGTGCCATTTCAACAAAGCAGTTATTTAATTTAAACCAAGAGAAATAAACAACCATTATAATGTTAAAGGGACAAAATTATGGATAATTCTTTTCTGCAATGTCACAACATGCTACATTTATAACTTATTATAAAATACATATAATAAACATTAACTTATAAAAAGGAAAACTTCTAAATATTAATTCAGATTTATGTATGACTCTAATATCTTCACGAAAAAAACCACAAGCAACAAACAGCTTTTATTCCTTCCTCTCCATGGAACATTTCTAATTCCACCAATTACTGCTGGCATGTTGTTTATATCAATTTGGCATTAGTGTCTTCATTCTGCTTTGCATTAGTTTATTTATAGGATTAGTAGTTTACTATGCCTGTTCTTCCACAGCAAATTCAATCTGTTTATGTTCAGGAACCATAGTGTATCAACAGCTCCCATTCGGACCTCTCTTTGGATGGAGCTCCACACTCACTTTTCAATGGTGTTCCACACGTCTCCACTCAAATGCCTCACCGGCACTTCATACCCAATATGTCCAAAAGTGAACTCATCACCTCTTCCCACACTTCCCTAAACTTACATTCCTTTTCTCATATCTCCAATATCAGCAAATAGCTGGCAAAGTTACCTAAACCTGAAACCTGGAATCCATCAAGAGGCCTCACTCTCCCTTACTACAATAGCCAACGAGTCACCAAGTTGCATGCATTCTACATCCTAGAGAGTACACAATTCTATTCCCTACTTTCCACTTCTATAGCCACAACCCTAGTTCGAACCTTTTATCACCACTGACATGGAACAATTACATAGCCTTACTATGAGCTTTAGCCTGACCTGTCCTCCAAACCATGCTCCACAACGTATCAGAGTAGTATCTCTAAAATAAAAAGCTAATCGTGCCACTATCTTATTTAAAACTTTTCAATGAACTATTAGAAACTAATACATGAGTTCAGCAAGGTTTCAAGACAGAAGATAAATATGCAAAAATCAACTGTATTTATATACACTAGCAAGGAAGAATCTTAAAATGAAATTAAGAAAACAAGTCTATTTACAATAGCATGAAAAGGAATAAAATACTTGGAAATAAGTTTAACAAAAGAAATGTAAAACACTCTGAAACTATAAAATATTGTTAAAAGAAAAAAACTCTTACTACATTTACAGTCAAATTAATTTTGACAAGAGTGCCAAGACACTTCAATGGGGAAAGAATGGTCTTTTCAACAAATGGTACTGGGACAACTGGATATCCACATACAAATGAAGTTGAACCCCTTCCTCACACCATACACAAAAATTTAACTCAAAATGGATCAAATACCTAAATCTAGTAGCTAAAACTACAAAACTCTTAGAAGGAAATACAGGAGTAAATCTTCATGACATCAAAAGCACAACTGACACACACACACAAAAAAAACCCATAAACTGGACTTCATGAAAATTAAAAACTTCAACTACCATCACCATGGAATGAGAGTTTTTGCAGATCATTTATCTGATAAGGGGTTTATATCTAGAATATATAAAGAACTCTTACAGCTCGACAATAAAAGTTTTTTTCATTTGACCAATTAAGAAATGGGCAATCTGAATGGACATTTCTCCAAAGAAGAAATACAAATAAATGTCCAATATGCATATGAAAAGATTTTCAGCATCATTACCCATCAGAGAAATACAAATCAAAACCACAATGAGGTATCACTTCACACCTACGAGAATGAGTATGGCCAAAAAGACAGATAATAACAAATGTTGGTGAGGATGTGGAGAAATTGGAACCCTCATACATTGTTAATGAGAATGCAAAATGGGGCAGCCTCTCTGGAAAACAGTTTGTCAGTTCCTCAAAGAGTTAAACAGAGTTACCATATCCAAGAAAAGTGAAAATTAACTCCACACAAAAACTCATATACAGATGTCCACAGCAGCATTGTTCATAACAACCAAAAGTGGAAACAAACCAAACATCTATCAACTGATGAATGGATACTTAAATTGTAGTATATCCACACATTGAATACACACTTGGCCACAAAAACAAATGAAGGACATGCTGCAACATGGATGAACCTCAAAGAAGCCAGCTACAAAGGATTCACTGATTGTATTTATAGGAAATGCCCAGAATAGGCAAATCTATAGAGTCAAAAAGCAGATCAGTGGATGTCTGGGGCTGGTAGTTGGGAGAAAATGAGCAGTGACTGCTGATTGGTATAGGGTTTCTTTTTGGGGTGATAAAAAGGTTCTCAAATTGACTGTCATGATGGTTGCACGTATCTATGAATATGCTAAAAAGTAATAAACTGTATAAACTTTAATGGGTGAACTATATGATTTGTGAATTACATCTCAATAAAGCTATTAAAAACAAACTTCTCAATGACTTTCCACCATCTGTAGCATAAATAAATACCTTACCTTTCTACTGCTCTGACACCTATCGTGCGCTCGCTCCAGCCATAGGAAACTACTGGACTTCACTGAAAGTGCCATCATTTCTCAGCCCTCCTGGCCTTTGCAGATATTGTTCCATCTACTTAGAAGTCCCTCTTTCACCGTCCACCTAATGAACTCCCACTAATCCTTCATGCCCCAACTCCAGTTTTATTTCCTGAGACACGTCTTCCCCAATCACCCTTCACAGTTCACAAGCTCCCCTCTGCCCTGCGCACCCCTTCACAGTGAACCTTGTGGTACCACGAGTGGGCTTTTACTACAGCATTTATCAACAGTGTCCTGAAATTACCAGTTCATACCCCTCACTAGAAAACTGCCTTCTCTAGATTTAGGACTATACTTAACTGTGGTAGCCTCAATAACTAGGATAATGATGTATACACTCATTATGAAATAATCAAGACATCATAAAACTAATTTTGGTGTAATGTGTTCAAGCACAGTAACCAATTCTTTGTCCCACATAGGATTCCCTTATTACATAGCATAAATCCCATCCCATATTACGTTTGGAATATTTGGAATATTAAATTTGAATATTTAGAATACCCTTTATAGAATCACTCCAATAAAATAATACCTCGCTTGTTTACTGGTGAGGAGGGAAGAAAGCTTGCCGGCATAGATCTCAAACGGGAATTCTGAGTGGCTTCCAGGAACGGGTCTTTGAGGTGGTCTGCAATAAATCCCACCCCCACCAGATAAATGGTTTATAAAATTTCAATTTCTAATTAGCACATGTTCTTTTCAAGTCTAAACAAATACCTTCTATTATGTTACATATAATAATATATGCACTACATATGTTACATATATCTTGTGATAAGTCAAGAATTAATTATTTTATTAATACAATTGTTCATTAAGAACCTAGTTACTATCAAACACTAATGATGTAATGTATGGTAATTAACGTAACATAATTAAAAAAAAGGGAAGAAAAAGGCATAAGATAGTAATAGAAAAAAAAAAAAAAGAACCTAGTTACTCATGCTAAGGAATGACGAAGGGATCTAAGAGAAATTTAATGTAAATACATACACATACAGCTGAAGGAACAAAAAAGCTAAGAAAAGTGAAGCAAATTCAGAGATGAGACAGGGCCCCACCTTCCTCCCAAATGTTAACTGCCAGGTATCATATTTAACACTTAAATATACAAGCGTCACCGCCATATTCATATACTAGCAATACACAAACAGCAGGAGGGTATGTACGGCAGAAAAACGGTAAGTTGTGGAGAGCTCTACTTTTCTGAGCGTCAGTTTCTTCATCTACAACATGAAATGCTTGGAAGAGCTCATCTCTGAGACACTCCCAGTTTAAAGTTTTGTGCTCCTACTTGTATAGAAAATGAACTGTCTTTTCATACAGTTCCCATTGTAATCTGGGAATACAGGAGCAGAATGCCTAAGCTGAAATTGTTCCATTCCAACAAGGAGAATTTCAATAACCTAACAAATATTAATATAAACCTATAAATGGTTTCCCACCATGATCTCAGGGCAGTCTGTTCTAAACCTCTGGATTGAAGAGGCAATCTACGATAAAAGAAAAAAATGCTAAAAACTATCACATTATTTTTTTTTTTTTAAGATTTTATTTATTTATTTGAGACAGAGAGAATGAGATACAGAGAGCATGAGAGGGAGGAGAGTCAGAGGGAGAAGCAGACTCCCTGCTGAGCAGGGAGCCCGATGCGGGACTCGATCCCGGGACTCCAGGATCATGACCTGAGCCGAAGGCAGACGCCTAACCAACTGAGCCACCCAGGCGCCCTAAAACTATCACATTATTGACTATCTTTTTCTTAAATGTGAATAATTCATTTTTCCTCTGAAAGCTTCAAAAATGGCTTATAGTCTAAGTGCAAATGTATTGAAATGTTGAAAATGTCATTATTAAAAAATCTAAGTTGGGATGCCTCAGTGGCACAGTCGGTTGAGCATCCTACCCTTGGTTTTGGCTCAGGTTGTGATCTTAGGGTGGTGAGATGGAGCCCTGTGTTGCCCAGCAGAGTCTGCTTAAGACTCTCTCTCCCTCTCCCTTTGCCCCTCCCCACCTTGTTCATACGATCTCTCTCAATCTGTCTCTAAATAAATAAAATCTTTAAAAAAAAAATCTAAGTTACTCCATGTATACATTCATATCTGTTAATATTCTGTTATTAAACAGAGTGCTTTCACTTAGATTAAAAAATAACTTGAAAAAGAAGCAGAATTTTTAAACAAAATATACTCCTACCAAAGACAGTTTCCTATTACTATAATCATATAATTGGCAAGCAGGGTTTCCCTTCAATTTTATCAATATCCTTAATATTTTAATTATTATCTTAAATGTTTATTTACTTTTACTTACATCTTCCCATTCTCAAAAAAAAATGCCAGAAAGTAATTTTTTAGGAGTGTTTTACAAATATGTCTGAAATCTCATGAAGCCTTTCTGTATTCAACTCCAAACTAAAAATGACCTTGAAGATTGCTTACAGCTCTCATGTTCTGAGGATGGGATGTATGAGCCAGACACGCCTAGCCTCAACCTTGACTCCACCACTTACTAACAGTTTATCGTTGGAAGAGCTTACTGACTCCTAGTTCCCTCACCAATAAAATGGGCATAATGGTAATGCCCTACCTCAGAGGGTGACTACGTAGATAAATGAAATCAAGTTTGTAAAGCACCTTATAGTAGATATTCAATAAATGGTAGCTACCATATCTACAAAAACCAAGCGCTAAAGCAAGGAAGTAGGAGAGATATCTCAAGAATTCAGGGATCTTACATCTCTATCCAGACTACCTAAAAACGTACCATTTTCCTCAATACTAATAATTATTCTAAAACAATGATTTAATTATTAATATGAAAAAATATATTGAAACTATTTTCTTTTAATTTGGAGATTTTCATATGTGCTGGTTAAACAGCTCAGCTCCAGTGTATCTGACTGGGTGCATTTTTACCTGCCATCCTTATCTCTGGCCTAGTTAAGACCCAGCTTTAGTGAGAACTGGAGATGGACAGCCTTTTGTGATATTTACTTTCAGACCACAGATTACAATGTGAACGAAATCCTATTTCTTTTTTTTTTTAAAAGATTTTTATTTATTTAACACAGAGAGAGAGAGCACAAGTAGGCAGAGCAGCAGAGAGAGGGAGAGGGAGAAGCAGGCTCTCCGCCGAGCAGGGAACCTGATGCGGGGCTCGATCCCAGGACCCTGGGACCACGACCTGAGCCGAAGGCAGCCGCTTAACGACTGAGCCACCCAGGCGCCCCACGAAATCCTATTTCTTACCAGGTAATTGTGGGTAAATTTTTTCAGCCATGTGTTCTCTTAGGTTTCTGGGCATTTCTCCTCGAATGTCAACAAGTACTCGAGTTTCATCAGATGAAATCTGGTAGATAAGAACTGGACTTGGATTAGCCAAAATAAGTTCAGCATGATTTGCTTTAAACTGTGGTGCATTCTAGAATAAAACAAAACAAAACAAAATATTCTAATAATTTTCAAATTCCAAGTTGCTTTTATTTTTCTACAATTACATTCCTACAGTACCTTCATTAGAAAGCCAACAAAATGAGATGAAACAGAAACTTTATTAGAGATCAGGTTTTTCCTGAACTTGGAAAAAAGTCCATCTGCAACAATAGTCAATGGAGCGTGGAGTTCCTACAACAAAGATAAACAATGCTCAGCTAAATGGTTAGAAATACACAGTAAAACGACCATTCTCTTAAAATGTGCATTCTTGTAAAATATTTACACATTTTATTGGACAACGTTATATAGGGTAATGAGGATTGCCTGCCTTCAAAGCACTACCATCCAAACCATCTGGGATTAAAGCTACACTTTGATCAACAACAGGGGAACCAACTACAAAGCAAGTGTGGACCACAGAATATTGAATCTCATCACAAAGTCCAAGGACGACTCCACGTTTATTCTAAAATTTTCTAACTTCGTACAGTGCTTTCAATCAGTGGCTAAGGCTTAGAAGAATTTTTGTATGCATAGATGTAGGTCTCCATATTATCTTGCAATCACCATCATTAGAGTATAGTTTCTAGGTGGTGACCCCAGAGATCAGCCCAGAAACACCAACAGATAAGCCTTTCACTTTCTCTTCTCTTACTAAATCAACATGGGCAGGTACTGGCAATTATTTTACTCTGCTATTTCCACAGAGATTCTCTTACTTTTCCCTTTTGGATTAAAACAATTGTGTCATTTATCCTAATCATTTTTTTTGTTCCAATTTGTCTTTTTATTAAAACATGAGCTAAATTTAAGAAATTAGTCTTTGGGGTGCCTGGGTGGCTCAGTTGGTTAAGCGACTGCCTTCGGCTCAGGTCATGATCCTGGAGTCCCTGGATCGAGTCCCGCATCGGGCTCCCTGCTTCTCCCTCTGACCCTCCTCCCTCTCATGCTCTCTGTATCTCATTCTCTCTGTCTCAAATAAATAAAATCTTTAAAAAAAAAAAAAAAAGAAAAGAAAACAAATTAGTCTTTGGACTTTATTTCCCAGAGTTGTTAGAAGATCTAAATGACAATATAACTCATTATGAAAATATACTGAAAAGCACAAGAGCTGATGTAAAATGGTAAATCAAGATTCCAGGTATGAAGGGATTAGAGTAAGTGAAGAATGAAACCACTCATTTCTTTTATGTTGACTCCTTCCTTTTTTCACCTTCCAGGTCCCCTCTGCTTCTCTGCACATGTGTATTTCTCGTTTCAGTTTAATACTGCTGATCTAGTGGTGCATGTCTACAAAGCTGTTGTATAGAGTTCTGAGATGCTCTAAAGAGTAATGTGTTGCAGGCTGAAATTCACCCTGCAGCAGAGGGCTTAGAGAGAACTCAGTCTATTAGATGAGTAAATTGGTGGGCTTACTTTTCAAAGGAGTAGAGGAAAAAGGAGGAGAAACATGTCTTAGGAAGAGCTAAGATTTGCTATCTCTCACCTTGATGTCCCCAGTTTCTTTATCCCTGTACTGAACTCCTATCACAGCATCATCTTCTTCTAGTAACTGTAGCACGATGCCTTCAATAAACTTTGTACTAAAGGATAAACAGAAATAAATTATATAGTAGCACACTTGGACAATTTAAATAATGAATGACGAATTCCTTATTCCTTATCTCCAGTTACAAATGGGACTCACACATGTGCACACACGTATACAGGAAAGGTCTGGAATGACAAAACGCAAAAACATTAATGGACTTTAGAAGTAAGTGTGGCTTTTATTTTCTAATTTCTTGAAATTGAATACATATACACTAATGTAATGATTTTTTAAAGTGTTTTTAAAAGCAACATGAGATTTTTACCTCAATTCATTAAAAAAAAAATACATGCAGAGAAACTTTACACACCACACAAATTCATACAGAGATGGGAAAATATTGAATTGGGAGTTTATCCACCAAATTATCCAGAGTAGTTACTTCTAGTCAGAAGAATCATGGATAAGTTTTACAGTCTTTGTATTTTTGTGCATTTTCCCATGTTTCCACAATGAACATATTCTACTTCCACAGATAGCAACTCTCAGTCCTAAGGGTAAGTCCACTCACTTCTTCACTTGCTTTGGCAATACTTAAGCCCTTGTTAATGAGATGAGGGTTCTCATGTGTAAAACTTTCTCAATTATAGTGCCAAAGGGCTAGGGGCAAATAGAAGTTAATAATTAGGAGAAGAGCCAGTCCTGTCAGCCTAGGGTTTTCCCCTGAAGTCTCTGTTCTGAATTTTAACAGAAAATACCGTGAGCACAAACCCCAACTCCCAAATAGGCAGACAAGGCCTTAACCCTTGGTTACAACTGCACCCTCTAAATTCCAACAACATAAAAAAAAAAAACCACACAATGTATTTAGTCAAAGGAAAAATCTCAATAGTTCTGTCATTCAAACGGAAATTCTCTACATGATATTGTCAACAAAGGCACTGAAGATCTAACATTCTTCTAACTTACAGTTTACTTTAGAATACCTATGCTCCAGCCCATACCCAAACACTTATGACAAAATTGATGAAATAGTATTTGTGCAAAGGCCAAGTTTAAATGTGTTTAACATTCTAAACCTGCGTAGTCTTACTTCGGCTCTGCCATAGCTGCTTTCCGCAGACCCATGATGAATCTTCCGTGATGGAAAGCTCTTCCACTCCGCACTTGACTGTTTTCGGACAGAGGGTAAGGAATTTGAACCTCTGATTTGCTTTCCTGATCATGAATTATGTAGCCATCTACCACCTGGGCATCAATACCTTCCACTGCATCTACAAAACAATTCAGTTCAAAAAAATCAATTTTGTTAACATGCCCAGAGTTATATGAGGCATCAAATGATAAGGAGGCATCAAAAATGAGTCTCTGTCTTCATAATGCGATGAAACCATGTCGACAACTGGACATTAATGTAACTATTTCAGAAATCTTTTTTTTTTTTTTTTTAAAGATTTTATTTATTTATTTGAGAGAGAGAATGAGAGACAGAGAGCACGAGAGGGAAGCGGGTCAGAGGGAGAAGCAGACCCCCCGCTGAGCAGGGAGCCCGATGTGGGACTCGATCCCAGGACTCCAGGATCATGACCTGAGCCGAAGGCAGTCGCTTAACCAACTGAGCCACCCAGGCGCCCACTATTTCAGAAATCTTAATGTGTCTGGAAGACAACCACTTAGCAAATCTGTAAAACCATAAAAGATTAATATTTATATATAAAATTTATTCATTAAATTTCATAGGGAAAATATTAAGACCCTAGTAAAAATGGGTGAAAAGTTTATGGGTATTCACATTAAGCAATACGGAAATATTGAACATAGCAGGGAAGGGAAATGTTCAAAACCTGATTTAAAAAAAAAATCAATGAAATAAATTAAAACAGTAAGATACCAAATCTATCAAAATTGCTGGTGAGATTATAATAAAACTGATAAGTTTACTGGTTCTAATATAAACTAAAAACATTTTAGAAAGTACCTGTAGCACTAATTACCAAGAACCAAGAAGTTAGCATCCTTTGATGTAATAATCTTTAAGTCTTACCAATTCATCTATCGTTCATCCTAAAGATATAATTTTTAATTTTTTTTTTTTTAATATTTTATTTATTTACTTGACAGAGAGAGAGAGTAGCAGAGGGAGCAGGAGCGGCAGACTCCCTGCCGAGCAGGGAGCCCGATGCGGGGCTCGATCCCAGGACCCTGAGATCAT